>NC_141002.1:22026827-22421827 GCF_052327205.1 Somniosus microcephalus | reverse complement strand
AAGGTACAAAATTACGCAAGATAAGGGCACATGGGGTTAGGGGTAATGTATTAGCATGGATAGATGATTGGTTAACGGACAGAAAACAGAGTCGGGATAAACGGGTCATTTTCAGATTGGCAGGCTGTAATTAATGGTGTGCCGCAAGGATCAGTGCTTGGGCCTCAGCTATTTACAATCTATATTAATGACTTAGATGAAGGGACTGAGTGCAACGTATCCAAGTTTGCAGATGATACAAAGCTAGGTGGGAAAGTAAGCTGTGAGGAGGATGCAAAAAGCCTGCAAAGGGATATAGACAGGTTAAGTGGGTGGGCAATAAGGTGGCAGGTGAAGTATAATGTGGGCAAATGTGAGGTTTTCACTTCGGTTGGAAGAATAGAAAAACAGAATATTTTTTAAATGGTGAGAAATGGTGAGCAGCACGGTGGCATAAGTGGTTAGCACTGTTGCCTCACAGCGCCAGGGACCCGGGTTCGAATCCGGCCTCGGGTGACTGTCTGTGTGGAGTTTGCACATTCTCCCCGTGTTTGCGTGGGTTTCCTCCGGGTGCTCCGGTTTCCTCCCACAGTCCAAAGATGTGCGGGTTAGATTGATTGGCTATGATAAATTGACCTTATTGTTAGGGGGATTAAATACGTGGGGTTACGGGGATAGGGTGGGATATGTGTTGGTGTAGGGGTTACGGGGATCGGGTGGGATATGTGTCGGTGCAGCCTCTATCTGCACTGTGGGGTTTCTGTGATTCTGTGTGAAACTATTAAATGTTGGTGTTGAGAGAGATTTAGGTGTCCTAGTACAAGAAACACGGTGAGTTAGCATGCAGGTACAGCAAGCAATTAGGAAGGCAAATGGCATGTTGGCCTTTATTGCTAAACGGTTGGAGTATAAGAGTAAGGAAGTCTTGCTACAATTGTACAGGGCCTTGGTGAGACCACACCTGGAGTACTGTGTGCAGTTCTGGTCTCCTTACCTGAGAAAGGACATACATGTCTTAGAGGCGGTGCAACAAAGGTTCACTAGATTGATCCCTGGGATGAGAGGGTTGTCCTATGAGGAGAGATTGAGTAGATTGGGCCGATGCTCTCTGGAGTTTAGAAGAATGAGAGGTGATCTCATTGAAACATACAAGATTCTGAAGGGGATTGACAGGGTAGATGCTGAGAGATTGTTTCCCCTGGCTGGAGTGTCTAGAACTAGGGGGCATAGTCTCAGGATAAGGGGTCAGCCTTTTAAGACTGAGATGAGGAGGAATTTCTTCACTCAGAGGGTTGTGAATCTTTGCAATTCTCTGCCTCAAAGGGCTGTGAATGCTCAGTCGTTGAGTATATTCAAGGCTGAGATAGATAGATTTTTGGACTCCAGAGGAATCAAGGGATATGGAGATCAGGCAGGAAAGTGGAGTTGAGGTCGAAGATCAGCCACGATCTTAGGGAATGGCGGAGCAGGCTCGAGGGGCCATATGGCCTAATCCTGCTCCTAATTCTTATGTTCTTAACTAACATCTTAAAACAGATTATCTGGTCATTATCTCATTGTTGTTTGTGGGAGCTTGCTGTGCACAAATTGGCTGCCACGTTTCCTACCTTATAACAGTGACTACACTTCAAAAAAGTACATCATTGGCTGTAAGGCACTTTGGGATGTCCTGAGGTTGTGAAGAGGGCTACATAAATGCAAGCTGTTTCTTTCTTATAGTTTACTTCACTGCCACAGGTAACAACACAATTGAACAAAAGGCACTTGGGCTCCGGGAGAGCGGAGCTCCAGTGAGGACCTGCAACCTCCAAGTGCCACTCCAAACTTTTAGCTGGCACTTGCTTTCCAATATAAGTCGGGTTTTGGATGGTGTGGAGTTCATCTCCTTTTTATTGTCTCCGTCAATGGCACTCCCTCAGTGCTGCACTAAAGTGTCAGCCTAGTCTCTGGAGTGGAGCCTGAACCCACGACCTACTGACTCGGAGGCGGAAGTGCTGGCACTGAGCTACGGCTGACACTTATGTCATACATCCGTAATAAATTCCTTAGTTTGCTAATTTCATGGAAATCATCAACCCTGTTTGTCCGACATCCAGTACTGGATGAGCAGAAGTTTCCTCCAACTAAATATTGGGAAGACCACAGCCATTGTCTTTGGTCCCTGCCCCAATCTCCGTTCCCTAGCTACCATCTTCCCTAGCATCCCTCTTCCTGGCAACTGACTGAGGCTGAACCAGGTTGTTTGCAACCTTGGTGTCATATTTGACCCTGAAAATGAGCTCCCAGCCACATATCCGTATCATCACTAAAACCGCCTATTTCTACCTCCATAACATCGCTTGTCTCCGCCCTTGCCTCAGCTCATCCGCTGCTGAAACCCTCATCCATGCCTTTGTTATCTCTAGACTTGACTATTCCAACACACTCCTGGCTGGCCTCCCACATTCCACCCTCCGTAAAATTGAGGTCATCCAAAACTCGGCTGCCCGTGTCCTAACTCGCACCAAGTCCCATTCACCCATCACCCCTGTGCTCGCTGACCTACATTGGCTCCCGGTTAAGCAATGTCTCAATTTAAAAATTCTCATCCTTGTTTTGAAATCTCTCCATGACCTCGCCCCCTCCCTATCTCTGTAATCTCCTTCAGCCCCACAACCCCCCGAGATATCTGCACTCCTCTAATTCTGCCCTCTTGAGCATCCCTGATTATAATCGCTCAACCATTAGTGGCCGTGCCTTCCGTTGCCTAGGCCCTAAGCTCTGAAATTCCCTGCCTAAACCTCTCCGCCTCACTACCTCTCATTCCTCCTTTAAGACGCTCCTTAAAACCTACCATCTGCCTTATTATCTCCTTAGAGTCATAGAGTAATACAGCACGGATAGAGGCCCTTCGGCCCATCGTGTCCGCGCCGGCCATCAAGCCCTGTCTAATCTAATCCCATATTCCAGCATTTGGTCCGTAGCTTTGTATGCTATGGCATTTCAAGTGCACATCCAAATGCTTCTTAAATGTTGTGAGGGTTTCTGCCTCCACAACCCTTTCAGGCAGTGAGTTCCAGACTCCAACCACCCTCTGGGTGAAAAAGTTCTTTCTCAAATCCCCTCTAAACCTCTGGCCCTTTACCTTGAATCTATGCCCCCTAGTTATTGATCCCTCTACTAAGGGAAAAAGCTCCTCAGCATCCATCCTATCTATGCCCCTCATAATTTTGTACACCTCAATCATGTCCCCCCTCAGCCTCCTCTGCTCCAAGGAAAACAAACCCAATCTGCCCAGTCTCTCTTCATAGCTGAAGCGCTCCAGCCCTGGTAACATCCTGGTGAACCTCCTCTGCACCCTCTCTAACGCGATCACATCCTTCCTGTAGTGTGGCGACCAGAACTGCACACAGTATTCCAGCTGTGGCCTAACCAGTGTTTTATACAGCTCCATCATAACCTCCTTGCTCTTATATTCAATGCCTCGGCTAATGAAGGCAAGTATCCCATATGCCTTTTTTACCACCTTATCCACCTGTTCCGCCGCCTTCAGGGATCTGTGTACTTGCACACCCAGATCCCTCTGACCCTCCGTCTTGCCTAGGGTCTTACCATTCATTGTGTATTCCCTTGCCTTGTTAGTCCCCCCCAAAGTGCATCACCTCGCACTTTTCCGGGTTAAATTCCATTTGCCACTGTTCCGCCCATCTGACCAACCCATCTATATCGTCCTGCAGACTGAGGCTACCCTCCTCGCTATTTACCACCCTACCAATCTTTGTATCATCCGCGAACTTACTGATCATACCCTTTCCTTATGTGACTTGGTGTCAAATTTCGTTTGATAGCACTCCTGTGAGGCGCCTTGGGACGTTTTACTACATTAAAGGCGCTATATAAACACAAGTTGTTGTTGAAGAGTGAATTGGATTGATGCTTTAAAAAATGCACTAATCAACTGTATAAATTATGGGAATCAATATGCTCTCGATGGTTACGTTATTATAAATTAAATGTTAAGTGTTAATACGGATGGCCTAATTTTAGTATAAAAACAGGGAAGTCTTGCTGCAGTTATACAGGGTATTGGTGAGGCCACACCTGGAATACTGCGTGCAGTTTTGGTTTCCATATTTAAGAAAAGATATACTTGCTCTCGAGGCGGTTCAGAGAAGGTTCACTCGGTTGATTCTGGAGATGAGGGGGTTGACGTATGAGGAAAGGTTGAGTAGGTTGGGACTCTACTCATTGGAGTTCAGAAGAATGAGAGGCGATCTTATCGAAACATATAAGATTGTGAGGGGGCTTGATCGGGTGGATGCGGTGAGGATGTTTCCACTGATGGGTGAGACTAGAACTAGGGGGCATAATCTTAGAATAAGGGGCTGCCCTTTCAAAACTGAGATGAGGAGAAACTTCTTCACTCAGAGGGTAGTAAATCTATGGAATTTGCTACCTCAGAGAGCTGTGGAAGCTGCAACATTAAATAAATTTTAAATGGAGATAGACATTTTCCTAGCAGATAAGGGAATTAGGGGTTACGGGAAGAGGGCAGGGAAGTGGACGTGAGTCTAGGTTCAGATCAGCCATGATCCTATTGAATGGCGGAGCAGGCCCGAGGGGCCGTATGGCCTACTCCTGCTCCTATTTCTTATGTTCTTATGTTCTTATGTTGGTTAACGCCTCCGTTAAAGTTGTGGACCAGGGAAACTATTACGACCATTTGTTCACTAATCTTCACAGAACATCATTCAAGGACAAAGTGTTAAAGTTTATTCTGGTCTCGTAATAACAGGAATGTCTTGGGGAATGCATTTAACTTGAAATGAAAATTGTATTGGGAAACAAGATTGTAGATGAGATCAAATACTGCAGTCAAAAATATAACAACATGTACATTTTATTTCACCTGACACAATAAGGATGGAACAGTTGCTGACAGCACATAAGAGGCAGAGCTTCCTAATCTCTTTAGTCTTTCTTGGCCACTTGTACTTGGCAGCAGGGCTGAAGAAGACCCAATGTGCATAAAGTTATCAGAAAGAAACAGAGGGAGCCTTGTGTGGCGATCTGCTTCATTTACCAGAACCTACCGTCCATGTTACCGTCAGTTCCCGATGGTTTCCGCCACCTCCCCCGACATCGGATGGAGCCACGGTGGGAGCTGTGGGAAGAAGACAGGCAAGTTTTAATGGCTTGCATTAGGGGCGGGGGTGGGTTGCGCAAGCTTTGCAAAGAAGGCATTTGCTATTTCTCACAACGCCAAACAACACATATGGCTGATATAATTACAATAACAGTGACCTGCAATAGCTGCCAGAGTCCAGCTCCCTGCCAAGATTAACACATAACTATTGCTCTGGGACTGCTGCCAGTTTTCGAACAGCGCCACTGAAGCAAAGTTGTCAGCAAATTCTTTGTTACTATCTGCGATATTTCTTCTTAACGATTCCCCACTGAATGCAGTACAGGCCGAAACAATACATCCACAGACTGAAACCAATAAAACGTTAAGAGGAACAATCCAGCCCTCTTTTACCCGCAGCTTTGAGGAACACAGAGTTGCTTCCCCTAACGCGCCTTAAAATAAATCGAGTGTTAATATTCTCCATATCTTTCATACCCTCCCGAAGAGCTATCGATCCAGCTTCTTTTTAAAGATGCCAACTGACTCACAACCAACTTCCTTCCGAGTGTCTGTTGCACGATCTCAGGGAAATGTTTTGTTTTCTAATCTCTAGTCTCACTCGAGACCTGTGTATTTGCTACTTGTGTCCTCTAATCCTTCTCCCATTGTCCAAGTTAACCAGCAGTGCTTCCTTCAGCCTCCTTGTTTTCAAGACCTGGAGCAACACTCGGTTACACTGAGGTTTTATCCAGTGTATAAATCACTGTACGCGATTTATGAACAAAGGAAGCGTCGTTAAAAATATAGACGTACCAACACTCTTAGTGTGGCTTCAACACCTGCTAATGAGGCTAATTGTTAAGCAGCCTTCCAATGAAACCTGATCATTATCTATAAAAGCTGAATTCCACAATTACAATCAAAGCCGATAAATGCCCAGAAATGCAAATATTGGCACTTTGCAATGCTGGTGTCACATGTGCAGCCACTTCCCTCATTTTCATCGTCGCCCTCAACCTCTTTGACTCTAGCTTCGTAGATCTCAAGCTGCTTTAATGCCTTCTCAAGGACTCATTCTCTCTATAGGCGCCGTGATCAGCTTTCTTTCACTCCTCCGCACCGTCTCCAATGCCCGGATATACTATTTTCTGGTCTGAGTTTATGCTTTGCTATCATGAAAGGTACAAATGTCTCCAGCCTCCCAACAAAGCAGCAGCCTCATACCAGGCAAAACGCAACTGCTCCACCCCAAAAATAATGGTCAGCTGAAAGGCTGCTAAATCTCGAAGATACATGAAGGTGTCTGCCGGTCAGGCAGGTAATACGACACACTGGTTAGTTGAGCACCCAAGGACCTTGCATAAGGCTGAGAATTTCACAAACTCTGAAGGAAAACACGATTTTTAAATAAGAGGCTTATGCCGATCATTGAAAATGAATTTCAATTGTACAGTAATTTTCAAACAAAACCTACGATTTGGCTTCCAACAGCTCCACGAAGAGCAAGGTACAGCTCCTGCAGGTTAAATAAACAATGAGGGAAGAAAGCTACACAAGCGTGAATGCGCAGGCTCCCAGTCGTGCCACAAACACATTGAAATCCAGAGCGAGTGCGGTTTACGCTGCATGCTCGGCTGGTCGTGAGATTTGTTGGCTCAGATGGTCCTAGATTCGCAGGCAGTCGGACGTCACTGTCTTCAGTGGAGATACTGGGGTAAATATCGCCTTCACTGCACGGGCAGTAATCTGACGGAGCAGAGCGGAATGGCCTGTTATACAACCTGGCCTGCTTTCAGTCTACTGAAATGTACAACGTGCGTGCAATCCGCTGCCCCAGGTTGCAGGCCGTGCGGTGAAGACAAATATTTACCCCACTGTGTAGGTCAAAGGAGACGTCGGCTGAACGTTCTTAAAGGTAGATAGGAACTGGTGTCAAGAAGTTCTTCATACAAGGATCGATCAATACTTGGAACGGACCAATAGACAGAATAGTGGAGGGGTAAACCCTGGACGCTCTTAACAAATAATTAGGTGCAGCAACTGGAGGGGAGGGGGGGAATCTATTGGGTCTTTCTGAATGGATGAATTAAAATGGGCCACATGGCCTACCTATTCCTTAAGTTGCTTGTGATCTTGCAATGCAGGAGAAACTACCTAGCAGGGAGGTGATTTGACTGAGAGGCCTTGCAGGGAGGGAAGCCTGTCCTACTAGGCCTCTTTGCAGGAAAGATAAGTTTCATTTTTGTAAAAAAGCTATCTGTCAATACAAAATAAAAAAAAATGTTTTTTGTGATGTGTGCGTTGCTGGCAAGGCCAGCATTTATTGCCCATCCCTAACTGCCCTTGAGAAGATAGTGGGGAGCCACCTTCTTGAACCGCTGCAGTCCATGTGGTGAAGGTAGTCCTACAGTGCTGGTTGGTAGGGAGTTCCAGGATTTTGACCCAGCAACGATGAAGGATCGGCGATATACTTCCAAATCAGGATGGTGTGTGACTTGGAGAGGAACTTGGTGGTGGTGTTCCCATGCGCCTGCTGCCCTTGTCCTTCTAGGTGGAAGAGGTTGCGGGTTTGGGAGGTGCTGCCGAATAAGCCTTGGCGAGTTGCTGCAGTGCATCTTGTAGATGGTACACATTGCAGCCACGGTACGCCGGTGGTGGAGGGAGTGGATGGGATGCCAATCAAGCGGGCTGCTTTGTCCTGGATGGTGTTGAGCTTCTTGAGTGTTGTTGGAGCTGCACTCATCCAGGCAAGTGGAGAGTATTCCACTACACTCCTTACTTGTGCCTTGTAGATGGTGGAAAGGCTTTGGGGAGTCAGGAGGTGAGATACTCACCGCAGAATACCTAGCCTCTGACCTGCTCTTGTTGCCACAGTATTTATGTGGCTGGTCCAGTGAAGTTTCTGGTCAATGGTGACTCCCAGGATGTTGATGGTGGAGGATTCGGCAATGGTAATGCCGCTGAATGTCAAGGGGCGGTGGTTAGACTCTCCCTTGTTGGAGATAGTCATTGCCTGGCACTTGTGTGGTGCGAATGTTACTTGCCACTTATCAGCCCAAGCCAGAATGTCATCCAGGTCTTGCTGCATGCGGACATGGGCTGCTTCATTATCTGAGGATCAGCAAACATCCCCACTTCTGACCTTATGATGGAGGGAAGGTCATTGATGAAGCAGCTGAAGATGGATGTGTCTAGGACACTGCCCTGCAGCGATGTCCTGGGGCTGTGATGATTGACCTTCAACCACCACAACCATCTTCCTTTGTGCTAGGTATGACTCCAGCCAGTGGAGTCTTCACCGCCCCCCCCCGATTCCCATTGACTTCAGTTTTACTAGGGCTCCTTGATGCCACACTCTGTCAAATGCTGCCTTGATGTCAAGGGCAGTCACTCTCACCTCACCTCTGGAATTCAGTTCTTTTGTCCATGTTTGGACCAAGGCTGTAATGAGGTCTGGAGCTGAGTGGTCCTGGCGGAACCCAAACTGGGCATCAGTGAGCAGGTTATTGGTGAGTAAGTGTCGCTTGATTGTACTGTCGATGACAACTTCCATCACTTTGCTGAGAGTAGACTGATGGGGCAGTAATTGGCTGGATTGGATTTGTCCTGCTTTTTGTGGACAGGACATACCTAGGCAGTTTTCCATTGTCGGATAGATGCCAGTGCTGTAGCTGTACTGGAACAGCTTGGCTGGAGGCGTGGCTAGTTCTGGAGCAAAAGTCTTCAGCATGACAACCGGGATGTTGTCGGGGCCCATAGCCTTTGCTATATCCAGTGCGCTCAGCCGTTTCTTGATACCACGTGGAGTGAATCAAATTGGCTGAAGAATGGCTTCTATGGTGGGGAGGACCTCAGGAGGAGGCCGATATGGATCATCCACTGGGCACTTCTGGCTGAAGATAGTCGCAAACGCTTCAGCCTTGTCTTTTGTACTCACGTGCTGTGCTCCACCATCATTGAGGATGGGGATATTCATGAAGCCTCCTCCTCTGTTAGTTGTTTAATGGTCCACCACCATTCACGACTGGATGTGGCAGGACTGCAGAGATTTGATCTGATCCATGATTGCGGGATCGCTTAGCCCTGTCTATAGCATGCTGCTTCCGCTTTTTAGCATGCATGTAGTCCTGTGTTGCAGCTTCCCCAGGGTGGCACCTCATTTTTAGGTACGCCTGGTGCTGCTCCTGGCATGCTCTTCTACACTCCTTATTGAACCAGGGTTGGACACCTGGCTTGATGGTAATGGTAGAGTGAGGGAGATGCCGGGCCATGAGGTTACAGATTGTGGTGGAATATAATTCTGCTGCTGCTGATGGCCCACAGCACCTCATGGATGCCCAGTTTTGAGCTGCTAGATCTGTTCTGAATCTATCCCATTCAGCATGGTGGTGGTGCCACACAACACGATGGAGGGTGTCCTCAGTGTGAAGATGGAACTTCGTCTCCACAATGACTGTGCGGTGGTCACCGCCACCGATACTGTCATGGACAGATGAACCTGCGACAGGTAGATTGGTGAGGACAAGGCCAAGTAGGTTTTTCCCCTCGTGTTGGTTCTCTCACCACCTGTCGCAGGCCCATTCTGGCAGCTATATCCTTCAGGACTTGGCCAGCTTGGTCAGTAGTGGTGCTACTGAGCCACTCTTGGATTATGGACATTGAAGTCCCCTACCCAGAGTACATTCTGTGCCCTTGCTACTCTCAGTGCTTCTTCAAAGTGGTGTTCAACATGGAGGAGTACTGATTTATCAACTGAGGGAGGGCGGTAAGTGGTAATCAGCAGGAGGTTTCCTTGCCCATGCTTGACCTGAAACCATGAGACCCGGAGTCAATGTTGAGGATTCCCAGGACCACTCCCTCCCGACTGTATACCACTGTGCCACCACCTCTGGTGGGTCTGCCCTGCCGGTGGGACAGGACGTACCCAGGGATGGTGATGGAGGAGTTTGGGACATTGGCTGAAAGGTATGATTCTGTGAGGATGACTATGTCAGGCTGTTGCTTGACTAGTCTAAGGGACAGCCCTACCAATTTTGGCACAAGTGCCCAGATGCTTGTGAGGAGGACTTTGCAGGGTCAACTGGGCTGGGTGTGTCGTTGTCATCTCTGTAGTCGGTGCCGAGGTCGATGCTGGGTGGTCTGTCTGGTTTTATTCTTATCATGGTTTTTTGTAGCAGTTGTAAACAAATGAGTGGCTTGCTGGGCCATTTCAGAGGGCAGTTAAGAGTCAACCACATTGCTGTGGGTCTGGAGTCACATATAGGCCAGGCAAGGTAAGGACGGCAGATTTCCTTCCCTAAAGGGCATTAGATGGGTTTTTACGACAATCCGATAGTTTTGTGATCACCATTACTGATACTAACTTTTTATTCTAGATTTATTTAATTAACTGAATTTAAATTCCCCAGCTGCCGTGGTGGGATTTGAACTCACGTCTCTGGATCATTAGTCCAGGCCTCTGGATTACTAGTTCAATAACATAACCACTCTGCTACCGTTCCCTTGTTTAAATGTTTATCTATGTTTTTCCTCTTCTCCCCCCACCCTCCTCACTACAGATGGGTGCAAATTGAAATAAAACTACTCCCCCTCGGCTTAACTTCTGCATGAAGGATTCCGAACAGCAGTCACCATGATTCGGGAGGTTTTCAAACAGAATACAGCAATAAACACACGATAAGGAGTGCTAGGAGTGAGAGACTGGTGTTCAGCTCAAATCAATCATGCAACAAGAACCCGTTGTTTTCAATGGTTCGCAAAGAAGTAGAAAAGCAGAAAGTACGGCTAAATTCCACTGGCATCAAACAGTGATGGTGCATCTCAAATCTTTTACAAACGCGGTCTATACCAGGAGCAAGTGTTCTGACATCAATCCCGACAGATTTATGATGCAAAAAATATATACGTTACTACAATTCCCCGACTGCAAATATAACGCGGCTAGAGTTCAGCCGCATCGGGCACCTTAAATAATCAAATCAGAATGGTCTTGAGAAACTACCATTCTTTTGAAAGTTGGCACTGGGCTCGATTTTTCACACCAGCACGCAGTCTCCGCTTGGCAGCCAGCTGAAAACGAATAACCTCAACCCAGTATCTTCCAGACTTTATTCCGAGGATTTGTGCCTTTTTATGAAGAGGTGAAGGAAATGAGATGGATTTATGATGGGTGTGTGCAGGGTGATCACCCACCATATAGACTTCCTTTCAATGGAAGATAAACATCCGCTAAAACATGTGCTGCTTCTGCCATTCGGTTTCCTTAAACCCTACATCTTTGTCAACGCGTCACTCCATTGTGTGAGCGGATAGGCCGAGTATTATTTACAGGTTTACATGACACCTTGACCGAGGCACACAGCAGTTGATGTGTTATACAGTACAAGCACATTCAGAATGCTGAAGCAGTGTCCTTAACACAGGTGTGAGCCCATTCAAATGCTGGATAACAGTTAAGGTCGCTGCGTGATTGAAACCTGGCGATCTTTTCATTAGAATAAAGAAAACTGAGAGGAGATCTTGTGAGCTGTTCAAAACTTTGAGATGTTTTGATAAGATACACCAGGATAAACTATCTCCACTAGTTGGTAAGTTGGTAACTAGGAGGGACACATTTTTAGATGATTACCAGTAGGACGAAGGGAGCGATTAGGATTTTTTTTAAATTACACACAGAGGGTTGTTAGCTTGTGGAATGTCCTACCAGAAACAATGGTGGAAGCAGAATCTTCAATAGTTTTAAAAAGGGAAATGGATAAATATTTGAAAGAAGAAAATTTTGCAAGGGTATGGGGACAGCACGTGGGGATAGAACTAAGTGGATCATTTTCAGAGAACCGGCACAGGCTCAATCGGCTGAATCGACTCCTTCTGTGCTGTGAAATACTGATTCCACAATTTCTTTTTATTGATTCATGGGATGTGGGTGTTGCTGACAAGGCCAGCATTTATTGGCCATCCCTACTTGCCCGCGATTCTCTTTGGCAGATTTGGAGGGCGACACAATTTTAGTTCCAGCACTTTGACAGGTTTTACATTTTTAAGAGGACAGATAAGGAAAATCACCAAGCCTGGTGGATGCAATCCTTCTTTGGACAAAAAAGAAAGCAAATCATTTTGAACTCACTCAGTTGCACTGGTCCAAACCGGAAGACAATTAATAAACTTAACTGCAAAGGTGTTTGTCTGATCGCAAAGTTGGTAACACAAAGTGAGCAGACCAAACCCTTCACTGATTTCTGCAGTTCTATTTCTGGTCAGAACAAGAAGACTGCAGTTATACTGCCAAAACGGCATCAATAGGAATTTTTTTTGATGGTGCCATGACTCAAAAGAGGCAGCAGAACGCTGAGTCAGGCTCCAATCTGACATGAGAATGTGATAGATCCGGGCGGTGTGAAAGCCTACTCCAAAAGCCCTTCTCAAACACTTGGGGCTAGAAATTCGTGATAGCAAATGGGCAGTGTTTAGACTAAAAAGGATTAAGTAGCGCCAGTTGAAAATCGTCTAGGCTGCACACAAAATTCGTCCTCACTTCTCATTAAAATGATTGCAGTCATGTTTCTCATCTAAAAACCCAAGCTCATTGGTGTTACACTGAAAATCTGGACCAATATTGGGGGCAGGCTAAACACAAGTAATGATTGCTACTGGCTTTTTTCACTACTTAAAGGGGAGGTTCATTGATGCAGCACCTCATTCTCAGCATTGTTGTGTGTGCAGCTGCCTCAACAACCATAGAGGAAGGACAAGGAGTGTTAAGTATGTGTATTGTATTGAACAATTAACACAAAGACTTAAACGTATAACTCAAACAGGTCTTTACTGGTTAGAGGTAGGGACTACACGTAGGTCTTTACTTCATGCCCACAGGCGGGAACTGAGGGGAGATCAGTACCCACAGTACTATTTATACCCCTATGGCCAGGAGTGGTACTGCGTATCACTACGCCCTACAAGTAGTGCAGTCCTGTCCATAGGTTCAAAGTAGCACACATATTACATACACAACATTCCTCCCTTCCTAGCTTTACAGTCATCTCCCCATTTAACATAACGTAATAACATATATACATATATAACTTCAGGTTTACATAACAGAATAACATAGATACATAGATAACTTCATGTCAAAACAGATCACAGATTCAGTCTCTGCGGAAAACAGTTCACAGATTCAATCTCTGTGGTGTAGTCGGTTCACGTTGCTGGAGTGACTCATTCAATAGTCCTTCCATGGATTTAACAGTTTGAACTTCCGAACTGAATTGGCTCCGTTCGGAGGGACCACGTGTGTGATCTGGTAGAGGTAATAATGGTTCAGATGGGTCATCTTCTGTTTCGACTTTTCCTTTTCTGCTTCTTGGAGACTCTCTGGGCTCCACTGTCAGCTGCCAGCTGCATGCGCAGTTCCTCCTTCTCTTCCTCCTTTTTCCGTAGTAGAGCCACCTTCTCCCGATGTTCCGTAGACTTTCGGTGCTCCTCCGTGATTTCTGTATGGTGGGAGTCGAAGTTACAAGTTGGGCAGGACAGGACATAGTAATATTCGGTGTCGTCCTGATCTAGGCCAGCGAGAGGGTCTTCTATTTCCTCCATACCCAGCTGGGCGTTAGCCAGCTTTTGTTCCAAGTCCAGACATCTTTCCTGAAGAGACTTCTTCATGCGTACCTCTTCATCCAGCTTTTTCTGGGCTTTCAGCAAGTCGTTTACTAATGACCTCATTTGAGATTTTACTACTTCAACTTCTTTTGGAGATTGATTGATCGGACTATTCAATCCCTCTACCGGAGCAGCTGTTTCAGCGGTCTGTTGTTCTACGTTGACGTGAGTCAGCGTACTTTTGGCATCCAAGGGCTGCTCTGTTGCAGTCATCTCAGTCTGTGTTGCCACCTCAGCTCTTCCAATAACCTTTGAGAGCTCCGAACCCCTTTCGTTTGAATATTGAAGTTCGTGTTCAAGTTTTTCCCATTTCAGAGTCCTGTCCTTCAGCATATGCAGGAGTTGGCTGACCGTTAACTCCTCTGACATCAGACGTTTTGTGTGCTCCTGCTCCATTTTCTCCATCAGCTGCTTCTGTTGTCTTTCCAGATTCTCCAACTCTATATCAAAGAACTCTTTCGTTGCATTCAACTCTTGCTCAAAACGGCGAAGCATTTGTTCTAATTGCTGTTGTAGTTTGAAATGGAGTTGAGTTCGAGCCCGGTGTCCCTCAGAAATGGGCACATCAGTAGACTTGCCAGACTCAGAATCCACAGTTAAACTATGTTGTTGTTGCTCAGTGGAATTCTGTGCTGAAACTTTGTCTTTTGCACCTGAGTTGGGCTTACCATCATCCGTTCCAGAGTCTGGGCCGACTATCTTCACCGAGTTCTCACTCGTTATTGTTTGTAGGAAATGCCAGTCCATATTCATTTTCCTAATCCACTCCCGTCCTAGTAGTGGAGAACCTCCTTCAGATATCACATATAAGTCCATTATTTGACTGTCTTCGCCCTTGTGGACCACTGCAACCTCTATTTTCCCGATGGGGTACACTCTTTGCCCCGTGTATGTTTTCAATATAATCCCCGTATCCTGTAGGGGAATATGTTGGAATAACTTTCCGTAATCTTTCTTATTTATGACCGTCAATGCCGATCCAGTGTCCAATTCCAGTTTTACTTGGACTCCTTCTATCTGAAGAGTGACCCAAATTGTCTGGAGGTCTGCACCCTTACCAGCGTTGAGTACTCTTAAGCTAGCCAGTTCATTACAGCTTAAGCTAGCCAGTTCATTACTGCTAGCGTCTGAATCGGACTCCTGTTCGGTCACCTTGTGTACCTTTGCGTATTTTCCTTGCGGTGACTTCTTGTTGCTGGTCTTCTTCCCTGACCTGCATACTCTAGCTATATGTCCAAGCCTACCACAAGTTCTACATTCTTGGTTTTTAAACCAACACTGGTTCTGATCATGCGTTGTCTTTCCACAACGATAACATTTGCCAGAACTCACACCCAATTTGTGTGCACTGAGCTCCGGTGACCGTAGCTGCATTACTGCCGTGCCTCTTGCTGCGGCTTCGTGTGCTGCTGCCATAGTGACCGCCTTCTCAAGCGTCAGCTCATTCTCCTCGAGCAGTCGCTTTTGTGTATCCTGTTTAAATAAACCACACACAAATTTGTCTCGTAGTGCATCTGTCAGTCCCGTTCCAAACTGGCAATATTTCGCTAATTTACGCAATTCCAGCAAATATTCAGCATTGCTTTCATGCTGTAGCTGCCTTCTGTCGTAAAATTTAAATCGTTCCGCTAGCATCAGCGGCGTGGGGTTTAGATGATCTTTCAGGACAGTAACAATCTCATCGAACGTCTTATCCGCCGGTTCATCTGGTGATAACAGGTGTTTCAATTGCCCGTATGTCTTCGCACCCATTAAATTTAATAATGTTAGAGCTTTATCTTGGTCACGAATTTTATTGGCCTTACAATAATTTTTTACTCTTTCAACATATATGGCCCAATCTTCGATGTCACTATCAAAGTTGCTAATATTCCCGTGTTTAGGCATTGTAGTACTTTATCAGATTTGCAATTTCTCAGATTTTTTTTTTTTACTGCTATCCAAGATGGCGGCTTCCCGCTCTTGCCGTCGTCCTCCGCCCACAAAATGGCGGTTTTCCCGCGCTTGGCGGTCTTCACCCGTCCCCCGACGCCGTCTCCCTTCAGCCCCGAGTGCGGCCCTTATCTTCGCCGCGATCGATGGCCCGCGCTTTTCACCGCGGCTCTCGCGCCTTCAGTGTCTGCCGACGCTGCGCCTTTCAGCCCGAGTGCGGCCCTTATCAGGGATTGCGATCGATGGCCCTTCTACCTCCGACTTCCCCCAGCCCTGTCTTTGCAGCCAACGCTGCTTGGCTTACCCACCACCGAGGTTGAAAAAGAAGCTGCAGGATGTCTTCTGTCCTCCAGTTTTCAGTCGCTGATGGAGGCTTCAGGGTCCTAATGCCTGCCGCTTCCAGTGGGGTGGTGAGATTTGAAACCTCTCTTCAACGTCCTGTCTGTGGACGAAGCCGCCGTGGAATAACTGCCGCAGGGTAAGAACCTGACTCGTCGCCAGTGTTAAGTATGTGTATTGTATTGAACAATTAACACAAAGACTTAAACGTATAACTCAAACAGGTCTTTACTGGTTAGAGGTAGGGACTACACGTAGGTCTTTACTTCATGCCCACAGGCGGGAACTGAGGGGAGATCAGTACCCACAGTACTATTTATACCCCTATGGCCAGGAGTGGTACTGCGTATCACTACGCCCTACAAGTAGTGCAGTCCTGTCCATAGGTTCAAAGTAGCACACATATTACATACACAAGGAGAAGGAGCATTTATTTGCAAATCCTAATGGCAGATCGCCGTCCTAGGGAGAGAGCCCGGAGGTTTTCATATGAAGTTTTGGAGGCATTGGTTTTAACGGTGGAGAGAAGCCGGGCGGTCCTGTACCCGGCAATTGGCAGGAGACCCTTGCCACAAGTCTGTCAGATTATGTGGAGTGAGCTGGCACACCACATCACGGGCAGCACTGTGGTCCCCAGGACCCACACCCAGTGCAGGAGGAAGTTTAACGAGCTCACACAGGTGGTCAGGGTGAGTGAAGGCTTCAACAAATGCTACATATCACCATCTGTACCACAAACTTCACACACTGCTCAATGCACCACACCCCCAGCACTCACCCACCAACAATCTCTAACTAGCAACACTCACACCCACATCTCACACCTTGCACACAATGACAGCTATTCAACTATAGCAGGCACATGGGTCATTAGTTATTAGAATTCATATCATATGTGTGATATGTTTATAGATAAATTTATTAAGTGTGTTTAGAATATTTTGTGGTCGCTCTCATTTCACCTTTTTGCCCAGGAGGACGTTGTGATATGCCATGAGACAGGGACTGTGTGGTGGAGATGTGGTGAGCTACGGGGATCTGTGGTTTCATTCATGTGAATCAGAGTCTGAAGAGCCGGTCATGGACAGCCCGTCCAGAAGGCCAATTGTCTTGCTGCCTCCACCCTCCCTCCTGTTCCTCCTCCTCCTCCTCTTCCTCCTCCTCATCCTCAAGAAAGGTAAAAGTAGTAGTCATATTGCGCGATAGGAAATTTGCCAACCAGTTGATGGAAGGACACGATCCCTGCCCTGGTGAAGCAGTTTGTCAAAACCGGTGATACCCTTCTCACGCTACACCTTGAAGGTGCTGGCAAAGAGATCCCCCAGTAGGTCATTGTTGCCCTGACGTTACAAGGCATATACATGCCCCACTTGGCTTAAACGCTCCTATTGTTATGAAACAGCATATCCTCTGAATCACCATGAGCAATGCCAGAATTGGAGGAGTGCAGAGATCTTGGAGGTTTGTCTCTTAAGGTATATTTGTATCAACTCACCCAGTATTTACTTAACAGCAATCAGATTTTATAACCTTAAAAGGACAAGCATCTACACGGTTAACGTCAAAAGGACGCACACCTACACTTTACATGATGCAGGGTTCCTGACTTTGTAAAACAGCACATGCTCGGAATAATCCTGAGCAGTACTATGGAGTACTTGCTGGTGGTATTATAAAAATGATATGCACAGCATGCGCTTCTTGTCTGTCACATTTCCACATCACACTTCATGCATCATACTGAAAAATATTAAAGAAACAAAGGCAGTAATTTCACACAGGAGCCAGAATGTCTGTCAGCACTGAGTGACTACTCACGCTGAAAAAAGAATGTCACAGTTGAGGCCTTCAACCTGAAGAGTAATTAAATTCAGATCGTCACCCAGAGTTTACTTAACAACAATTATACCTTGTGGTCTTAATGGGACACAATTTCACCCTAGCAGCAGAATAATACATAGGGCTAAAAATTCAGTTGGGCGCCATTTGGGGCGCCAAGCTCGCCTGGGCGCCGGAATTACCGCTGCGAGTAGAGCCACTTGCGCCATCCGGATATTCAGTTTCTGCGCCCCAAATGGAAACGGGCCGCTAAACGAGGCTTCCCGCGCCCCGCTTGGGGCGCTGAAACTGAATTTCGGCGCGCTAAGGGCCGCAGCGCCACACGCTGCGGCACGGCAGGCTGCGGTACTGCAGGCCTTCCTCCCACTGTTAAGGGGGAGGTGCCTGCAACAGCGCGATCCCCGCTCGCGAGTGCCGGCAAATGAGCCCAGCACCAAGGAGAAGTGCCGGGCTCTCGGGAAACAGCCGGCAATGCCGCCGGGGGGGGGGGGGGTGTAGGAGGCCGGGGACGGAGGTGCGGGCAGGCGGGCGCCGAAAAAGCGGCCGGCCGCACCTCCACCTTAACTAGCGCCACTACCGCCACAGGTAGGCCCGTGTACCGGTCGCTATTTGCGGCCGGCGCTGAAGAGGCGGGTGCGACCAAATATGTCCATCGGGGCGATAGCGGGGCGCTGCGCACACCGATGACGTCATCGGTGGCGGCGCAGCGCTACAGGCCAACGCCGCCATTAGCGCCCCGCTAAATATCGCGGTAGGTGTGTCCAGTGGCGCAAAAGCCACTGAGTGCCCTCTTTGGGCGCAAACTGGTGGCGCAGGCCACTGAATTTCTAGGCCATAGTGCGTTACGTGGTATATAACTATAAAACAGTGCTAAATTCTGACTTAATGTGGGCCGGTGCCGTGGGGGACCTACTATCAATAAATAAACAAAAACTGGTGCACCGAGTTGTCACCATCCCAACATCATACAGTATTATGTTACAGCTGCAAAACCATATTAAAGTGTTGCAACCTGAAACTGACAAACAGATTTTAATCGGCCAAGTTGCTTGTCCAAAACAACAATACATTTCCGACTGACTTCAGGTTCTTTTTATTTACAGCAATTAGACTTCAGGCCTTATAGCGAGAGCCACCGTAATCACAACTCCATCCCAGCACCAGAATAATATTGTGCATTACATAATATAACGCCGCCATCATCACAGAACAGCTTATCATCCGGCTGACAGTGAACAATGCCTCAGGAGATCTGCCAGGAGTTTGTTAAAATGGTACATGTGACATGCACGGACATCACATTCTAGATGTCACACCTTGAGTCTGACACAGAACAATCTTCAAATATTGTTTGCTTGTGGTGTTTGCACTTCCAACCTGCAGCCTGATGCTAAGCAGCATATTTTAGGGCTATAAATTGGAGAAGGCCTGAAAACGGGTGCGGGCGACACGATGCGCTACCAACCCGCAACCCGCTGAACGCCCAGCAAGGAATCTGGGGGAGGGCCGGGAGGTTGAGCTGGGATTGGGGGGAGGTTAGGGCGAGGATCGGGGGGGGAGCCGGGATCAGGGGGAGGTCGGGGCCGGGATCGGGGGGGAGGTCGTGGCCGGGATCGGGGTGAGGATCGGTTGCGGGGGGGAGGTCGGGGCGAGGATCGGGGGGAGGTCGGGGCGAGGATCGGGGGGGAGGTCAGGGCGAGGATCGGGGGGGGGGAGGTTGGGGCGAGGATTGGGGGGAGGTCGGGGCGAGGATCGGGGGGAGGTCGGGGCGAGGATCGGGGCGAGGAAAGGGGGGGAGGTCGGGGCGAGGATCGGGGCGAGGAAAGGGAGGGAGGTTGAAGTGAGGATCCGGGGGAAGGTTGGGGCGAGGATCGGGGGGAGGTTGGGGCGAGGATCGGGGGTGAGGATCGGGGCGAGGATCGGGGGGGAGGTCGGGGCGAGGATCGGGGGGGAGGTTGGGGCGAGGATCGGGGGGGAGGTTGGGGCAAGGATCGGGGGGGGAGGTCGGGGCGAGGATCGGGGTGAGGATCGAGGGGGGGAGGTCGGGATCGGGAGGAGGTTGTGGCGAGGATTGGGGGAGGTCAGGATTGGGAGGTGGTCAGGGTCGGGATCGGGAGGAGGTCAGGGTCGGGATCGGAGTCAGGATCGGGACGAGGTCAGGGTCTGGATCGGTGTCAGGATCGGGAGGAGCTCGGGATCGGGATTGGGTGGAGGTCGGGAGCGGGATGAGGTCGGGGCCGGGATCAGAGTCAGGATCGGGGGACGGTCTGAGTCAGGATCGGGGTGCGGTCGGGGTCAGGGTCAGGGGGAGGTCGGGGTCAGGATCGGGGGGCGATCGGGGTCAGGATCGGGGGGAGGTCGGGGTCAGGATCGGGGTGCGGTCGGGGTCAGGATCGGGGGGCGGTCGGGGTCAGGATCGGGGGGCGGTCAGGGTCAGGATCGGGGGGCGGTCGGGGTCAGGATCGGGGGGGCGGTCGGGGTCAGGATCGGGGGGCGGTCGGGGTCAGGATCGGGGGGAGGTCGGGGTCAGGATCGGGGGGAGGTCGGGGTCAGGATCGGGGGGAGGTCGGGGTCAGGATCGGGGGGAAGTCGGGGTCAGGATCGGGGGGAGGTCGGGGTCAGGATCGGGGGGCGGTTGGGGTCAGGGTCGGGGGCGGTCGGGGTCAGGATCGGGGGGCGGTCGGGGTCAGGGTCGGGGGCGGTCGGGGTCAGGATCGGGGGGCGGTCAGGGTCAGGATCGGGGGGCGGTCAGGGTCAGGATCGGGGGGCGGTTGGGGTCAGGGTCGGGGGGCGGTTGGGGTCAGGGTCGGGGGCGGTCGGGGTCAGGATCGGGGGGCGGTCGGGGTCAGGATCGGGGGGCGGTCGGGGTCAGGATCGGGGGGGAGGTCGGGGTCAGGATCGGGGGGAGGTCGGGGTCAGGATCGGGCGGTGGTCGGGGTCAGGATCGGGGGGAGGTCGGGGTCAGGATCGGGGGGAGGTCGGGGTCAGGATCGGGGGGGAGGTCGGGGTCAGGATCGGGGGGCGGTCGGGGTCAGGGTCGGGGGGAGGTCGGGGTCAGGATCGGGGGGAGGTCGGGGTCAGGATCGGGGGGTGGTCGGGGTCAGGATCAGGGGGAAGTCGGGGTCAGGATCGGGGGGGTGGTCGGGGTCAGGATCGGGGGGTGGTCGGGGTCAGGATCGGGGGGTGGTCGGGGTCAGGATCGGGGGGTGGTCGGGGTCAGGATCAGGGGGAAGTCGGGGTCAGGATCGGGGGGGTGGTCGGGGTCAGGATCGGGGGGTGGTCGGGGTCAGGATCGGGGGGTGGTCGGGGTCAGGATCAGGGGGAAGTCGGGGTCAGGATCGGGGGGGTGGTCGGGGTCAGGATCGGGGGGTGGTCGGGGTCAGGATCGGGGGGCGGTCGGGGTCAGGATCGGGGGGCGGTCGGGGTCAGGATCAGGGGGAAGTCGGGGTCAGGATCGGGGGGGTGGTCGGGGTCAGGATCGGGGGGGTGGTCGGGGTCAGGATCAGGGGGAAGTCGGGGTCAGGATCGGGGGTGGTCGGGGTCAGGATCGGGGGGTGGTCGGGGTCAGGATCAGGGGGAGGTCGGGGCCGGGATCGGGGGGAGGTCGGGGTCAGGATCGGGGGGGTGGTCGGGGTCAAGATTGGGGGGCGGTCGGGGTCAGGATCGGGGGGGTGGTCGGGGTCAGGATCGGGGGGTGGTCGGGGTCAGGATCGGGGGGGTGGTCGGGGTCAGGATCAGGGGGAAGTCGGGGTCAGGATCGGGGGGTGGTCGGGGTCAGGATCGGGGGCGGTCGGGGTCAGGATCGGGGGGGTGGTCGGGGTCAGGATCGGGGGGTGGTCGGGGTCAGGATCGGGGGGGTGGTCGGGGTCAGGATCAGGGGGAAGTCGGGGTCAGGATCGGGGGGTGGTCGGGGTCAGGATCGGGGGTGGTCGGGGTCAGGATCGGGGGGTGGTCGGGGTCAGGATCAGGGGGAAGTCGGGGTCAGGATCGGGGGGGTGGTCGGGGTCAGGATCGGGGGCGGTCGATGTCAGGTTCAGGGGGAGGTCGGGGCCGGGGTCGGGGGGAGGTCGGGGTCAGGATCGGGGGGTGGTCGGGGTCAGGATCGGGGGTGGTCGGTGTCAGGTTCAGGGGGAGGTCGGCGTTAGGATCGGGGGGCGGTCGGGGTCAGGATCAGGGGGAAGTCGGGGTCAGGATCGGGGGGTGGTCGGGGTCAGGATCGGGGGGGTGGTCGGGGTCAGGATCGGGGGGTGGTCGGGGTCAGGATCGGGGGGTGGTCGGGGTCAGGATCAGGGGGAGGTCAGTGTCAGGTTCGGGGGAGGTCGGGGCTGGGATCGGGGGGAGGTCGGGACGAGGTTCAGGGGGATATTGGAGGGGGTCTGGAGGTCGGAGTCAGGAGTGAGGTTGGAGATGATAATGGTAAATACTTCGCTTTTTTACTCCGGTACTGTTTAGCGTATGTTTTCCCGGAGGCAGTCAGCGCTGGCTGCCTCAGACGCAAGCCAAATTAAGAGGGACCAGTAGCAGGCGTTAAGAGTAAGAGGATAACTAAAGAAAGGATAGGGCCTATTAGAGATCATGAGGGTAATCTGTGTGTGGAGGCGAGAGACGTCGGTAGGGTTCTTAATGAATATTTTGCGTCTGTTTTCACAAAGGAGGGGGCAAAACAGACATTGCTATCAGGGGGGGAGGAGTGTGAAATATTAGATGAAATAAACATAGTGAGAGAGGAAGTATTAAAGGGTTTAGCAGCTTTAAAAGTGGATAAATCCCCAGGCCCGGATGAAATGTATCCCAGGCTGTTAAGCGAAGCAAAAGAGGAAATAGCAGAGACCCTGACCATCATTTTTCTATCCTCTCTGGCTTCAGGTGTGGTGCCAGAGGACTGCTAATGTGGTACCCTTGTTTAAAAAGGGAGATAAGTATAGACCGAGTAATTACAGGCCAGTCAGCCTAACCCCGGTGGTGGAAAAATTATTGGAAAGAATTCTGAAGGACAGGATAAATCTTTATTTAGAAAGACATGGATTAATCAAAGATAGTCAGCACGGATTTGTTAAGGGAAGGTCGTGTCTGACAAACTTGATTGAATTTTTTGAGGAGGTAACAAGGAGGGTAGATGAGGGTATTGCATTTGATGTATATATGGACTTTAGCAAGGCTTTTGATAAGGTTTCACATGGCAGACTGGTCACAAAGTTAAAAGCCCATGGGATCCAGGGCAAAGTGTCAAGTTGGATTCAAAACTGGATTGGAGACAGAAAACAGGGTAATGGTTGATGGATGTTTTTGTGACTGGAAGGCTGTTTCCAGTGGGGTTCTGCAGGGCTCAGTACTCGGTCCCTTGCTTTGAATATAGAGGGTATGATTAAGAAGTTTGCAGATGATACTAAAATCGGCTGTGTGGTTGATACTGAAGAAGGAAGCTGTAGGCTGCAGGAAGATATCAATAAATTCAATCCAGAGAAGTGTGAGGAGGGCTAACAAGGAAAGGGTATACACATTAAATGGTAGGACACTGAGTAGTGTAGAGGAACAAAGGGACCTTGGAGTGCATGTCCACAGATCCCTGAAGGTAGCAGGCCAGGTAGATAAGGTGGTTAAGAAGGCATACGGAATGCTGCTGAGTTTTTCCAGCATTTTCTGTTGTTATTTCGGATTTCCAGCATCCGCAGTATTTTGCTATCATACGGAATGCTTGCCTTTATTAGCCGGGGGGGTTATGCTTCAACTGTATAAAACACTAGTTAGGCCTCAGCTAGAGTACTGCGTGCAGTTCTAGTCACCACGTTACAGGAAAGATGTGATTGCACTAGAGAGGGTACAGAGGAGATTTACAAGGATGTTGCTGGGAGTAGAGAATCTTAGCTATGAGGAAAGACTGGATAGGCTGGGTCTGTTTTCCTTGGAACAGAGGAGGCTGAGGGGAGACCTTATTGAGGTGTATAAAATTATGAGGGGCCTAGATAAAGTGGATAGAAAGGACCTATTTCCCTTAGCAGAGGGGTCAAACACCAGGGGGTACAGATTTAAGTAATTGGTGGAAGGTTTAGAGGGGATTTGAGGGGAAATTTCTTCACCCAGAGGCTTGTGGGGGTCTGGAACTCACTGCCTGAAAGGGTGGTAGAGGCAGGAACCCTAACCACATTTAAACAGTACTTGGATGTGCATTTGGGATGCTCTAACCTGCAGGGCTACCTGGGATTAGGCTGGATAGCTCTTTGTTGGCCGGCGCGGACATGATGGACCGAAATGGCCTCCTTCTGTGCTGTAACTTTCTATGATTCTACGATTCTTGTGCCCACTGTGTACAAAATATCAAAACCTCTGAGCTTGATAACCTAGCTTCTCCACAAGGACAAGAAGTACAGGTTTACAAGCAGCTGCTAAACTACTGAAACGTGACAGTTAATGTCAGCACAGGCCTAAACATAACCTTTCCCCACAATGAGTGCCTGCGCTGTGGCCTGAAAGTGTACGTTTTCAAACCGGCTTCCTCGAGGTGGAGTGCAACCAAATGAGGACAGTCCCACTGATCTGGACAATGAAGGAGAGGGGCATTCTGGAGGGGGAGGGTGAACAACCAGTTGCCGTGGTGCATATAGGTACCAACAATACAGGTAAAAACCGGGATGAGGTCCTAAAAGCTGAATATAGGGAGTTAGGAGGTAAATTAAAAAATAGGACCTCAAAGGTAGTAATCTCAGGATTGCTACCAGTGCCACGTGCTAGTCAGAGTAGAAATAGAAGGATATTTTAGATGAATATGTGGCTAGAGGAATGGTGCAAGGGGGAGGGATTCAAATATCTGGGACATTGGAACTGGTTCTGGGGGAGGTGGGACCAGTACAAACTGGACGGTTTGCATCTGGGCAGGACCGGGACCGATGTCCTGGGGGAGTGTTTGCTAGTGCTGTTGGGGAGGGTTTAAACTAAAATGGCAGGGGGTTGGGAACCTGTGCAGGGAGACAGAGGAAAGGGAAGCAAGGATAGAAGCAAAAGACAGGAAGGAGTAAAGCAAAAGTGGCAGTCAGAGAGATCAAGGCCTAGAAATTCAGTTAGCCAGCAGGCTAACGCCCAAAAGTTAGCGCTGCGCGCGGAGCCACTTGCGCCCGCCGGAAATTCAGTTTCAGCGCCCCAACTCGAAGGCGGCCGCTATTCAAGGGTTTCGGCGCCCCCGCTTGGGGCGCTGAAACTGAATATTGGCGCGCTAGGTGCCGCAGCGCCACCCGCTGCGGAGCGGCAGGCTGCGATACTGCAGGCCTCCTCCTTCTCTTAAGGGGGAGGTGCCTGCAACAGCGAGATCGCCGCTGCATTGTGCCGGCAAATGAGCCCGGCACCACGGAGAAGTGCCGGGCTCGCGGAAAGCAGCCGGCAATGCCGCGGGGGGGGGGTGGAGGAGGCCGGGGAAGGAGGTGCGGGCAGGCGGCCGCCGAAAAAGCGGCCGGCCGCACCTCCACCTTAAAGCGCCCCAGTAGCGCTGTTTGCGGCCGCTGCAGAAGAGGCGGCCGCAACTAAATATGGGGTTTGGGCCGGAAGCGGGGCGGAACCGGGGCACTGCGCACACCGATGACGTCATCGGTGTCGGCGCAGCGCTACCGGCTACCGCCGCCATTACCGCAGCGCTGAATATCAGCGCACCCTCTTACACTGGCGCAGAAACCCTATTTGGGCGGTAACTGGGCGCAAAGCCCACTGAATTTCTAGGCCCAAGGGTTTAAATCAAACATGGCCACAGTAAATAATAATTCTAAAAGGTCTAAGAGTGTTAAAAAAACAAGCCTGAAGGCATGGGGCTGGATTTTCATTCAGGTGCGGGTTGGTGTCGTGTAATCCGCATTTCGTGTTATCCACACGAATCTAATTCGATGTGGGAGATTGATGCTATTTTAACTAAATTGCCCAATTGAGTTCCAGCGTGTGGGAACCCATGGCAAATGTGCTTCTCCAGTCTGAAAGTTGCCTCTGATGACGTCATCATTTCTGCTGCATTTAAGGTCTGCAAGAAGCCTTGCTTCTTCTGCAGACTGCCAATCTTTTGGCATTTGCTGATACACTGAGCTGGAAGCAGAATGGCAAGAGAAAGACCAAGGTCTGCACCCCACTTTGACGACGTTGCCCTGCAGGCTTTAGTGGAGGAAGCAAGAGCTCACAAGGAGGTGCTCTTCCCTTCATCAGGGAGGAAGAAGCCTCCCCAGCAGACAAAGGCTGTGCGGCTGCAAGTGGCAGAGGAGGTCAACTCCTTATCGGCTACCCGCAGATCCTGGATACAGTGCAAGAAGAGATTTCACGACCTTCCGCACACTGGAAAAGTGAGAATGGATTTCCCATCACTCTCAATCTGATCCCCATTGCCTTTCCTCACCAGCACTCAGCTTTAGCAATCTCTTCCTCTACATCCCACTTGACACTGACATCCATACACCCTTACCCATTCCCTCTCTCTCTATGGTCACATTCACCTAACTATTCGACTATGCAGCCCGCAAACTCCCTATCACTCTGATGCTATGAAAACAACTGACAACACACAGGGAGGGCCCTTGGTCTTGCCACCTCACTCCATCTTTGTCTCCTTCTAAGCATCTATGCTATGGATTCTCTACACTCACTCCTTCATTCTCACTCAACCTCCACTTGTCTCCCTCATTGCAGGAAAAGAGAGCTCACAATAAAAGAGAATGAGCGAGGACAGGAGGAGGGCCACCATCAGTAGCCCACCTCACCCCCTGGGAGGAGGCGGTCCTGGAGATCGCAGGAGTGGAAGACGACGCGCATGTGGGGGACGGACAGACGGGTGCATCACACCAAGCTGGTGACAGAATAGTTTTCCATCTCTCTCATTGACATTGCATGAGTCGCTGATAATGTTTTGGAAGCTCTAACAGATCACACAGAAATCACAGAAATCACAGAAACCCCACAGTGCAGATAGAGGCCATTTCGGCCCATCGAGCCTGCACCAACACATATCCCACCCGATCCCCGTAACCCCTACACCAACACATAGCCCACCCTATCCCCGTAACCCCACATATTTAATCCCCCTAACACTAAGGGTCAATTTATCATAGCCAATCAACCTAACCCGCACATCTTTGGACTGTGGGAGGAAACCGGAGCACCCGGAGGAAACCCACGCAAACACGGGGAGAATGTGCAAACTCCACACAGACAGTCACCCGAGGCCGGATTCGAACCCGGGTCCCTGGCGCTGTGAGGCAACAGTGCTAACCACTATGCCACCGTGCTAATGATCAGCTGCAATATGCAATGTGCATGTAACCTTGGCATCACATCTCTGACTCTTTCCTTTACTCCCCCACAGGACCATTGCAAGCACCCCCTCACTAGCCAGGAGGAACAGGCTGAGCCTCCAGATTCCTCAGAGGAAGTTGCAACCTCTGAGGGCGCATCGTCAGCAGAATTCAGCGCATCCAGCACCAGCGCAGACACTCACACCTCGGTGGGACCTTCGGGACATAGAGTAGTGTTGTCACCTGGTGTATCACAGCTCACAAGGGAGCATCAGCAGATTGTGGAAACATAGAAACATGGAAGATAGGAGTCGGCCATTCGGCCCCTCGAACCTGCTCCGCCATTCAATGAGATCATGGCTGATCATCCAAACTCAGTATCCTGTCCCTGCCTTCTCCCCATATCCCTTCATCCCTTTAGCCTTAAGAAATATATCTAACTCCTTCTTGAATATATTTAATGAATTGGCCTCAACTGCCTTCTGTGGTAGAGAATTCCACAGGTTCACCACTCTCTGGGTGAAGAAATTCCTCCTCATTTTAGTCCTAAATGGCTTACCCCTTATCCTTAGACTATGACCCCTGGTTCTGGGCTCCCCCGCTATCGGGAACATCCTTCCTGCATCTAGTCTGTCTAGTCCTGTTAGAATTTTATAAGTTTCAATGAGATCCCCTCTCATTCTTCTAAACTCCAGCGAATATAAGCCCAATCGACCCAATCTCTCCTCATACGTCATTCCTGCCATCCCAGGTATCAGTCTGATGAATCTTTGCTGCACTCCCTCCATGGCAAGAACATCCTTCCTCAGATAAGGCAACCAAAACTGCACACAATACTCAAGATGTGGTCTCATCAAGGCCCTGTACAACTGCAGCAAGACATCCTTGTTCCTGTACTCGAATCCTCTCGCTACGAAGGCCAACATACCATTTGCCTTCTTAACCGCCTGCTGCACCTGCATGCTTACCTTCAGCGACTGGTGCACAAGGACACCCAGATCTTGTTGCACTTCCCCTTCTCCCAATCTATTGCCGTTCAGATAATAATCTGCCTTCCTGTTTTTGCCACCAAAGTGGATAACCTCGCATTTATCCACATTATACTGCATCTGCCATGCATCTGCCCAATCACCCAACCTGTCCAAATCATACTGGAGTTTCTCGGCATCCTCCTCACAGCACACACGCCCACCCAGCTTTGTGTCGTCTGCAAACTTGGAGATATTACATCTAGTTCCCTCGTCTAGATCATTAATATATATTGTGAATAGCTGGGGTCCTAGCACCGACCACTGCGGTACCCCACTAGTCATTGCCTGCCAATCGGAAAAAGACCCATTTATTCCAACTCTGCTTCCTGTCTGCCAGCCAGTTCTCTATCCAAGTCAGTACCTTGCCCCCAATCCCATGTGCTTTAACTTTACATGCTAATCTCTTATGCGGGACCTTATCGAAAGCCTTCTGAAAGTCCAAATACACCACATCCACTGGTTCTCCTTTATCTATTCTACCAGTTACATCCTCAAAAAATTCCAGTAGATTAGTCAAGCACAAATTGTGGAGAGTCCTAGTCGGAGGGCGCAGGACTCTGCCAGCTCGACTCAGCTGCATGTCAACCCTTTGCCTCTGGGTCCATCCATAGTATCAGCGGTCATGGCACTCCAGGAAAAGATGCAGGAGTCTCTGGCAGGTTTTGTCTCCTGGGTCACTGCGAGTGTGGAGCGAATGGAGGAGTCCCTCGGTAACATGAGCAGAGCCTTTGTGGAGTCATTGGCGCATGAACGCATCAACATGGAAACGATGGCAACCTCCATGGAGGTGCTAAGTCGCCAGAGTATTGAAAACATGGTGAGTGTTCAGAATAGACTGACATCTCTGGAGGAGCGATGGTCAGCAATTGAACAGAGAAACCAGACCTTCATGGCAGTCCCTCTGAGTAGGACTGCCAGTGCAGATATGGGTCCCCATGGCCCCCCTGAAGTGCAGCAAGGTGCTCTCAAACGCTGACCCATGAGAGGGAAGTTGGTGGCAGACATCAAGAAGTGGGGGCTCCTCTCCAAGTGCTCACACTTCCATGCCACTGAAGAGTGCTCGGTCAGAGCCCCACCAGAGTCCACACCCGACTGAGATCGGCGTCTCAACCCCTGGACAGCCGCAGGAACAGCAGGCTGTTGACGAGCCCTCACAGGTTCGCCACCCCAGAGGACGCCCACCAAAGGTGTCGAGACAGGAGCAGCAAGAAACTGAGCAAGGGGCCTCCACATCTGCTGAAGCCACAGGGGAAGCACCACATAGGAGCATGCGTAAGAGAGGGATGCTGCACAAATAGTCACAAGGGTAGTTACTTGGGTGAAATTTGATGTTTTATGTGTAAAAGCCATCAGATAAATCATGTACATAAAAAATCTGATGACTACTGCTGTAGTTGTGGCGTGTGTCATTTCGCAAATGGGACCTCCATAGTGAGGACTTAGGATTACTTGCAATTGTCAGTATGGTGGTCAAATTACTAAGAATCAGCTGGTTCATGGCCATTGTTGATGCTCAGGTAAGAAGCAGCAAGGCAAAAGTGCTTGAGTGGCTAGGCTAAGCAAATCTGGCCAAGATGAGTGCGTTCCTTGCATCCTGGGCAGCTATGTTCTCGTGTACTGCTACCGCTGGTTGATGGGCCTCTGCAGGATGTTCATTTTTGCTCTCCTCCTCCTCCTCCTCCTCATCTGAGGAGGATATAGAAACATATAAGATAGGAGCAGGAGTCGGCCATTCGGCCCCTCGAGCCTGCTCCGCCATTCAATGCGATCATGGCTGATCATCCGAATTCAGTACCCTGTCCCTGCTCTCTCCCCATACCCCTTGATCCCTTTAGCCTTAAGAAATATATCCAACTCCTTCTTGAATATATTTAATGAATTGGCCTCTACTGCCTCCTGTGGTAGAGAATTCCACAGGTTCACCACTCTCTGGGTGAAGAAATTCCTCCTCATTTCTGTCCTAAAAGGCCTACCCCTTATCCTTAGACTGTGACCCCTGGTTCTGGATTCCCCGACCATCGGGAACATCCTCCCTGCATCTAGTCTGTCCAGTCCTGCCAGAATTTTATAAGTTTCAATGAGATCCCCTCTCATTCTTCTAAACTCCAGCGAGTATAAGCCCAATCGACCCAATCTCTCCTCATACGTCATTCCTGCCATCCCAGGTATCAGCCTGGTGAATCTTTGCTGAACTCCTTCCATGGCAAGAATATCCTTCCTCAGATAAGGCGACCAAAACTGCACACAATACTCAAGATGTGGTCTCACCAAGGCCCTGTACAACTGCAGCAAGACATCCTTGTTCTTGTACTCAAGCCCTCTCGCTATGAAGGCCAACATACCATTTGCCTTCTTAACCGCCTGCTGCATCTGCATGGACACCCAGGTCTCGTTGCACTTCCCCTTCTCCCAATCTATTGCCATTCAGATAATAATCTACCTTCCTGTTTTTGAAACCAAAGTGGATAACCTCACATTTATCCACATTATACTGCATCTGCCATGCTTCTGCCCAATCACCCAACCTGTCCAAGTGATACTGGAGTTTCTCGGCATCCTCCTCACAGCACACACGCCCACCCAGCTTTGTGTCGTCTGCAAATTTGGAGATATTACATCTAGTTCCCTTGTCTAGATCATTAATATATATTGTGAATAGCTGGGGTCCAAGGACCGATCCCTGCAGTACCCCACAAGTCAATGCCTGCCACTCGGAAAAAGACCCATTTATTATATATGTGAGGAGCCACTTGGTCCTCAGGAATCTGCAAGCCACGACGCTGTGCCATGTTGTGAAGTGCACAGCAAACCACGACGATTCTGGAGACCCTGGCTGCTGGGTACTGCAGGGCTCCACCTGATCTATCCAGGCATCTGAAGCGCATCTTCAGCAAACCGATGGTTTGCTCGATTATGGCTCTGGTGGACATGTGGCTGGAGTTGTAGCTCTCCTCAGCTTTGTTGGATGGTCTCCTCAACGGTGTCATTAGCCACGTCCTCAGGGGATAGCCCTTGTCTCCAAGTAGCCTGGCGGACTGAATAGCGGAGGCACACTAGACTGGCACAGTATGAAGGAGTAATGGCAACTGCCAGGGTACTTGGCACAAACTTGCAAAATTTCCTTCTTGTGGTCACACACCAGCTGAACGTTAAGGGAGTGGAAGCCCTTGCGATTGACAAAAATACCTGGATTGCGATGGGGTGCCTTAAGGGCCACATGTGTGCAGTCAACGACGCCCTGCACCCTTGGAAAGCCTGCCAGATGAGCTAATCCAACCGCACGCGCCGTGACACTTGCTCGATCCTTGGTGAAGTGGATGTGATTGTGCGCGAGGGCAACGAGGGCATCAGTTACCTGCGTGATGCAAGTGTGTGCGGCCGCCTGGGAGATGCCGCTGATGTCTGCTGCTGATCCCTGGAATGAGCCTGAGGCAAAAAAGTTGAGTGCGGTGGTGACTTTGACAGCCACTGGTAAGGGTTGTCCACCTGGTCCACTGGCCTACAGGTCTTGTTGCAGCATTGCACAGATGTCACCCACTACCTCTCGCGAAAGTCGGAGCCGCTTTTGGCACTAGTGCTCAGACATGTTGAGATAGCTGACCCTGTGTCTGTAGACCCTGTTTGGGGGGTATCTCCTGCACCGACGGGCTTCCATGCGCTGGCCCCTTCTGGCCTGTGCATCTTCAGGTGGGTGAGCAGCAGCTTGGCGCGCCTTGCTGCTTCTTACCTGAGCATCAACAATGGCCATGAACCAGCTGTTGGGGCTGCTGTTGTTGTTGCTGCTGCTGTTCGGCCTCATCTAATATCCAGAAGGGAAGGAAATAAATGGCTCCCATGCTTCTGGTAGATGCCTCAGTTGAGGAAGCGCTCAGTGAAGGTGGCGAGAGGGGTTTCCCAGGAGGTCACACTGGAGATGGGTGTCAGGCTCCAAACTTCCACAGCTGTGCTTATGCCTTCTAAAAGTTCCCCCAGACCTGAGACTACAAAGTCCTGCCACCTGCAAATGATGGCTGATCAAATCTCCTCTTTAATGGTTGACCTGCAGCTGATAGTCAGCAATCCAACTGTGCTCCCGCCAGGTTTCACCGTCGTGTTTCAGAACAGGCGTGTTTCACATGGGAAAAGGGTTAAAATCACAATGGCCATTCAAAATGGCATTATAGAGGCAATTTAGTGTTTGTTAAAGGCCTTAACGGCCTATCCTGCCTCTTGGAAGCGGGACGGAGACGGGACCATCAGACACGAATTTTTGAAAATTGCATGGAGGCGGGGTCAGGCCCGCCCGCCAATTTTTGCAATTTTAACCACCCGCATGCCTCCAATCCCGCCTTCACAGCCCAATGAAAATCCTGCCCTTTGTGTCTTAATGTGAGGAGCATTCGTAATAAGGTGGATGAATCAGCTGCGCAAATAGATGTAAATGGGCATGATTTAATTGGGATTACGGAGACATGGCTCCACGGTGACCAATGCTGGGAATTCAAAATCCAGGGGTATTCAATATTCAGGAAAGACAGCCAAAATGGAAAAGGAGGTGGGGTAGCATTGCTGGTTAAAGAGGAGATTAACACAATAGTAAGGATGGATATTAGCTCTGATGATGTGGAATCTGTATGGGTAGAGCTGAGAAATACCAAGGGGCAGAAAACGTTAGTGGGAGTTGTATACAGACCCTCAAACAGTAATGCTGAGGTTGGGGATGGCATTAAGTGGGAAATTAGAGACACGTGCAATAAGGGCACAGCAGTTATCATGGGTGACTTTAATCTACCAAATTAGTAACAATACTGTGGAGGAGGAATTCCTGGAGTGTATACGGGATGGTTTCCTGGACCAATATGTCGAGGAACCAACTAGAGATCAGGCCATCTTAGACAGGGTATTATGTAATGAGAAAGGATTAATTAGCAATTTTGTTGTGCAAGGCCCCTTGGGGTGGAGCAATCATAATATGATAGAATTCTTCATTAAGATGGAGAGTGAAGTATTTGACTCAGAGACTAGGGTCCTGAATTTGAATAAAGGAAACTACGATGGTATGAGGCGCGAGTTGGGTAGGATGGATTGGGGAATGTTACTTAAAGGGTTGACGGTGGATAGGCAATGGCAAACATTTAAAGATTGCATGGATGAACTACAGAATTTGTTCATCCCTGTTTGGCATAAAAATAAAACAAAGAAGGTGACTCAACCGTGGCTAACAAGGGAAATTAGGGATAGCATAAGATCCAAGGAGAGGACATATAAATTGGCCAGAAAAAGCAGCAAACCTGAGGATTGGGAGCAGTTTACCATTCAGCAAAGGAGGACAAAGGGATTAATTAAGAGGGGGAAAATAGAGTATGAGAGTAAGCTTGCAGGCAATATAAAAACTGACTGTAAAAGCTTCTATAGATATGTGAAGAGAAAAAGACTGGTGAAGTCAAGTGTAGGTCCCTTGCAGTCAGAATCAGGGGAATTTATAATGGGGAACAAAGAAATGGTTGACCAATTAAATACATATTTTGGTTCTGTCTTCACAAAGGAGGACACAAATAAACCCCCAGAGATGTCGGGGAACATAGGGTCTAATGAGAGGGAGGAACTGAATGAAATCAGTATTTGGAGGGAAATGGTGTTATGGAAATTGACGGGATTGAAGGCCGATAAATCCCCAGGGCCTGATAATCTGCATCCTAGGGTACTTAAGGAAGTGGCCTTAGAAATAGTAGATGCATTGCTGGTCATCTTCCAAAATTCTATAGATTCTGGAACAGTTCCCATGGATTGGAGGGTAGCTAATGTAACCCCACTATTCAAAAAAGGTGTTAGAGAGAAAACGGGGAATTATAGGCCGGTAAGCCTGACATCAGTAGTGGGGAAAATGCTAGAGTCCATTATAAAAGATGTAATAGCAGAGCACTTGGAAAACAGTGACAGGATCGGACAAAGTCAACATGGATTTACAAAAGGTAAATCGTGCTTGACTAATCTACTGGAATTTTTTGAGGATGTAACTGGTAGAATAGATAAGGGAGAACCAGTGGATGTGGTGTATTTGGACTTTCAGAAGGCTTTCGATAAGGTCCCGCATAAGAGATTAGCATGTAAAGTTAAAGCACATGGGATTGGGGGTAAGGTACTGACTTGGATAGAGAACTGGTTGGCAGACAGGAAGCAAAGAGTTGGAATAAACGGGTCTTTTTCTGAGTGGCAGGCAGTGACTAGTGGGGTACCGCAGGGATCAGTGCTAGGACCCCAGCTGTTCACAATATATATTAATGATCTAGACGAGGGAACTAGATGTAATATCTCCAAGTTTGCAGACGACACAAAGCTGGGTGGGCATGTATGCTGTGAGGAGGATGCCGAGAAACTCCAGTATGATTTGGACAGGTTGGGTGATTGGGCAGAAGCATGGCAGATGCAGTATAATGTGGATAAATGCGAGGTTATCCACTTTGGTGGCAAAAACAGGAAGGCAAATTAATATCTGAACGGCAATAGATTGGGAGAAGGGGAAGTGCAACGAGACCTGGGTGTCCTTGTGCACCAGTCGCTGAAGGTAAGCATGCAGGTGCAGCAGGCGGTTAAGAAGGCAAATGGTATGCTGGCCTTCATAGCGAGAGGATTCGAGTACAGGAGCAAGGATGTTTTGCTGCAGTTGTACAGGGCCTTGGTGAGACCACACCTTGAGTATTGTGTGCAGTTTTGGTCGCCTTATCTCCTTATCTGAGGAAGGATGTTCTTGCCATGGAGGGAGTGCAGCGAAGATTCACCAGACTGATACCTGGGATGGCAGGAATGACGTATGAGGAGAGATTGGGTCGATTGGGCTTATACTCGCTGGAGTTTAGAAGAATGAGAGGGGATCTCATTGAAACTTATAAAATTCTAACAGGACTAGACAGACTAGATGCAGGAAGGATGTTCCCGATGGCGGGGGAGTCCAGAACCAGGGGCCACAGTCTAAAGATAAGGGGTAAGCCATTTAGGACAGAGATGAGGAGGAATTTCTTCACCCAGAGAGTGGTGAACCTGTGGAATTCTCTACCACAGAACGCAGTTGAGGCCAATTCATTAAATATATTCAAGAAGGAGTTAGATATATTTCTTAAGGCTAAAGGGATCAAGGGATATGGGGAGAAAGCAGGGACAGGGTACTGAATTTGGATGATCAGCCATGATCTCATTAAATGGCGGAGCAGGCTCGAGGGGCCGAATGGCCTACTCCTGCTCCTATCTTCTTTGTTTCTATGGTTGAAGGAGGATGGTGTGATTGACCGTGTTAAAGGCTGCAGAGAGGTCAAGGAGGGATAATGCACCACCGTCACAATCACAGAGGATTGTCCTGGGCTGTTTGAGGGCTCTGACAGGGGCAGAAACCTGATTGGAGAAGATTCGAACAGGGCGTTGTGTGAGAGATAAGCAGGGATTTGGGAGACAACAACACATTGAAGGAGAAGAAAGCGGGGGATGGGGTTGGAGATGGAGGGGCAGATTATTCAGAAAAGGGGTCGAGCTTGAGTTTTTTGAGGAGGCGGCTTTGGGCTGTGGTTTTGAAAGGGAGGGGGCAGTGCCTAAAGCAAGCAAACCATTTACAATAAAAAAGCAAAATACTGCAGATGCTGGAAATCTGAAATAAAAACAGAAAATGCTGGAAATACTCAGCAGGTCAGGCAGCTTCTGTGGAGAGAGAAACAGAGTTAACGTTTCAGGTCGATAACCCTTTGTCAGAACTGGAAAAAGTTGGAGATGGAACAGGTTTTTAAGCAACTGCAGGGGCAGGGAAAGGGGGGGGAGGAAAGAACAAAAGGGAAGGTCTGTGATAGGATGGAAGGCAGGAGAGATTAAAAGACAAAAGGGATGATGGTGCGAGGCAAAATGAGATGATAATGGGACAAGTTAAGAAACAAAAGATGACTCTAGATGAGGTGTAAATGGGAATGACAGAATGATCGACAGCTGCCATGTGAAAAGAAAGAAAAAATGGGGGCAGAGGTTATGGTCTGAAATTGTTGAACTCGATGTTGAGTCCAGACGGCTGTAAAGTGTCTATTCGAAAGATGAGGTGCTGTTCCTTGAGTTAACGTTGAGCTTCGTTGGAACAGTGTAAGAGGCCGAGGTCGGAGAGGTCAGAGTGGGAGTGGAGCGGAGAATTAAAGTGACAGGCGACCGGAAGCTCGGGATCACGCTTGCGGACTGAACGGAGGTGTTCCGCAAAGTGGTCACCCAATCTGCGTTTGGCCTCCCCAATGTAGAGGAGACCGCATCATGAGCAGCGAATACAGTGTGTTAAATTACAATGTCAGCTAGCATCGAGGCCAGGAAGGGAAGTTGGTTGGTCAGCAGTTTAGTGGGAATAGGGTTAAGGAAGTAGGAGGTGGGTCTCATGAACAAGATGAGCTTGGAGAAGACATGTGGGGAGATGGGAGAGAAACTAAAGAAAGACATGGGTTCGTGCAGAACAGGAGAAGTTAGCAGAAGACACCCATTTACTGAGCGAGGAAACAGCCACTGGGAGTTTTTCTTTAGATGCATTATCACGCAGCAGGTGGTTGAAGATGGTTTTTGTTTTAATCTGTAACTGTGCCATAGTGTTCTAAACTTACCATCATGGACTATATTCTACCCCAGCTGGCTGTGGCTGCTCAGTGGTTGAGAATATTCAAGACTGAGATCAATAGATTTCTGGACACTAAGGGAATCAAGGGGATCGTGCAGGAAAGTGGAGTTGAGGTCGATGATTAGCCATGATCTTATTGAATGGCAGAGCAGGCTTGAGGGGCCGTATAGCCTACTCCTGCTCCTATTTCTTATATTCTTTTTTCAAATGCACCGAGATTTTATATTGTACTTCTATTTTTCTGGAAAATGAATTATGCAAACTTAGAAATATTAATGATGGTGGAGCCCAGCAGGTGAGTGCAAAAGACAAGGCTGAAGCGGTTGCAACCAACTTCAACCAGAAGTGCCGAGTGGATGATCCATATCAGCCTACTCCCGAGGTCCCCACCATCACAGAAGCCATTCTTCAGCCAATTCGATTCACTCCGCGTGATATCAAGAAACGGCAGAGCGCACTGGATACAGCATAGGCTATGGTCCCCGACAACATCACGGCTATCGTGCTGAAGACTTGTGCTCCAGAACTAGCCACGCCTCTAGCCAAGCTGTTCCAGTACAGCTACAACACTGGCATCTATCCGACAATGTGGAAAACTGCACAGGTATTTCCTGTCCACAAAAAGCAGGACAAATCCAAACCGGCCAATTACCGCCCCATCAGTCTACTCTCAATCATCAGCAAAGTGATGGAAGATGTCATCGACAGTGCTATCAAGCGGCACTTAGTCACCAATAACCTGCTCACTGATGCCCAGTTTGGGTTCTGCCAAGACCACTCGGCTCCCGACCTCATTACAGCCTTGGTCCAAACATGGACAAAGGAGCTGAATTCCAGAGGTGAGGTGAGAGTGACTACCCTTGATATCAAGGCAGCATTTGACTGAGTCTTGCATTAAGGAGCCCTAGTAAAACTGAAGTCAATGGGAATCAGGGGGAAAACGCTCCACTGGCTGGAGTCATACCTAGCACAAAGGAAGATGGTTGTGGTGCTTGAAGGTCAATCATCACAGCCCCAGGATATTGCTGCAGGAGTTCCTCAGGGCAGTGTCCTAGGCCCAACCATCTTCAGCTGCTTCATCAATGACCTTCCCTCTAACATAAGGTCAGAAATGGGGATGTTCGCTGATGACGGCACAGTGTTCAGTGCCATTCACAAATCCTCATATAATGAAGCAGTCTATTCCCGCATGCAACAAGACCTGGACGACGTTCAGGCTTGGGCTGATAAGTGGCAGGTAACATTCGCGCCACCGTATTGCCAGGCAATGACTATCTCCAACAAGCAAGAGTCTCACCACCTCCCCTTGACATTCAATGGCATTATTATCGCGGAATCCCCCACTATCAACATCCTGGGGGTCACCATTAACCAGAATCTTAACTGGACCAGCCACATCAATACTGTGGCAACAAGAGCAGGTCAGAGGCTAGGTATTCTGCGGCGAGTGTTTCACCTCCTGACTCCCCAAAACCTTTCCACCATCTACAAGGCACAAGTAAGGAGTGTGATGGAATACTCTCCACTTGCCTGGATGAGTGCAGCTCCAACAACACTCAAGAAGCTTGACACCATCCAGGACAAAGCAGCCCGCTTGATTGGCACCCCATCCACCACCTTAAACATTCACTCCCTCCACCACCGGCGTATCGTGGCTGCAGTGTGTACCATCTACAAGATGCACTGCAGCAACTCGCCAAGGCTTCTTCGGCAGCACCTCCCAAACCCGTGACCCCTTCCACCTAGAAGGACAAGGACAGCAGGCACATGGGAACACCACCACCTCCAAGTTCCCCTCCAAGTCACACACCATCCTGACTTAGAAGTATATCGCCAATCCTTCATCATCGTCGCTGGGTCAAAATCCTGGAACTTCCTACCTAACAGGGAGTACCATCACCACACGGACTGCAGCGGCTCAAGAAGGTGGCTCACCACCACCTTCTCAAGGGCAATTAGGGATGAGCAATAAATGCTGGCAGTGTCAGCAACGCCCTGATCCCATAAATGAATTTAAAAAAAGAAATATTAAAGCTCAAAAATTAACAGAGTGCATCAAAAGAGTTTTTTAGTCTGCTAAACTGCTAACAGTATCCAAAATGAACATCTTTATCTGTGCAACGTTGCAAAGCATTCCTGAGCGGGAGTATTGGGCCTTGTAACAGGTACTTGAACACGGGCACAGCCCTGGAGGAACAAGCTTTTCTAGACTTTCACCAGCTCGTGACTCATCACCACAGAAGTGTTCAGGTTCATTGGGCCGGATATTCCGATCCCTACGGGTGGGTACACGCTGTATACCCACCCGTAGGGACATCGGAAATGCTGGTTTCAGGCATGCACAGTGCATGCGCTGAAAACCGCCATTTCCGATCTGTCAAGGATCCTCTTGACAGATCCTCCGGCTACCCTGGAGAAGGGCCTCTGCGGGCGGATAGTTCCGTTTTTTGGAGACCCTCCACCCGCAGAAAACCCTTACAATTCTTACGCCTGTTAAAAGCAGACGTAAGGCCTGCTTTTACCAGGATAAGAGTAGAAAAAAGTTTTTTTTTTAAATTTTCAATGATTTATCATTTAAAAATACTTTTAAAAAGGTAAGTTTATTTTTAGCCCTGTAAAATACTTTAATAATTTTTTTCAAAAAATTTAATTTTTGTTTAAAATACTTAATTTATTGTAATTTCAAGTCATTTTAAAAATGTGATTTAAAAAAAAAATTATTTAAAGTTTTACTATGTTTGGGGGTGATCTCCATTCATATATTTGACTGGTCTTCCTGTCAAATGTATGAAGGGAGATTCCCTTCTGTGATTGGCTCCCCATGGCTGCGAACTACATGCGCCCCTGGGATACGTGGGCCCTGCGCACTTGGAGTTTGGTGAGGCCCAGCATCGGAACTGTGCGCATCCCGGAAGCCCTCAGGGAAGGGCGCAGGTTTTTCCCAGATCGCAGTCCTCCGATCGGAAAATACGGGCCATTATTTAAAAGGTGCATTGTGATTCGCTATTTTTTTCCAGCTGCCGTCAACAAAATCTTTTTGTTGGAAAAATCAGACTTCTGTGTTTTTGTTAGCAGTTTGGGATCAAAAGTAAAGCAGGATTTCTCTCACATTCTTTGAGCGAAAAAAAGTTATTTATGTCGATTTACAGGGATGACACCAGAGATAAGAGGATTTAGTTATGATGATTAACTTACAGCGGTATTCACTACAGCAGAGAAGGTTATGGGGAATCTCACAGAAATATTCAGCCTTGGTCAGACCCCATGTGAAACACTGCATCAGTTTTGGGCACCGCACTTCAGGAATGATAGATTGGCCCTGGGAGGGGTGCAGTGCAGATTCACCAGAATAATAGGGGGTTTAGAGGGTTAAATTATGAGGCCAGGTTGCATAAACTTGACTTGTATTCACTTGAGTTTAGAAGGTCGAGGGGTGATCAACTCGAGGTGTTTAAAATGTTAAAAGAATTCGATAGAGTCAATGCAGAGAAACAATTTCCTCTGGTGGGGAATTCAAAAAAAAAGGGGACATAATCTTAAATTAGAGCTAGGCTAATCCTGCCATGTAGGGATCAGTAAAATCTGACCCAGGCAACACCACAGTATTAAGTAATCTGTTTCAGTACATTCCTTTTACCTGTGCAGTTTTCAATTTCATTTTAACCTACAGCATTCAGCATCGTGCATAGGCCCCTTAAACTATCACCGTGGGTTTAATTTCACATCATATCTAAATGGATATAGTGGCGAGTGTATTGATTTCTTTGTGGGTTCAATGACGAGACATTTATGAAAGAGAATGTCTTTTAATCTAAAGTCTGTTCAACTCTTTATGCAGCTTTTCAGGAGACACGATGCTAGTGATGCATCTAGAACGAAACTGAAACTAAACACCTGCTTGTCTCTCACATGACCTCTGCTGGTCAGGCATAAGTAATCAATACATGCAAACATGCTGGTAAGACATGATAATCAAACAGGCAAATAACATCACTATTTGCTGATATCATTACATCTCCCTTTCTTAAAACAAAAGTATTTTACTTTTAACTAACCACATGTTTTCTTTGTATTAATCTGCATTTTAACTGTAACACTTAATGAACTTACATTATCATTATCATTATCAAGGTTTTTTAACCTTGCTTTGGGTGTTCACATGAAATATGTCAATACACTAGAACTTGAAGAAAGAATAAGATAACATTACTTCCTTCTATAACAATAGTCCTTAAATTTGCTCAATGAGTCTCTTAGGAGGCTTCACGTGTCTTGAGGATTTTCTGATTGATTGTCCTTGAATCTGAGTTGTTGCCTCAGATGATTGGTTCTCAGCTGTGTGATAAGGTTGTTCAACAGTATCAGTCTCTTGACCTGCTGTGGCTGGTCCCATGAGAAGATCTCGACGATTTCTTCTCAGAACAGCACCCTCATCTGTCTGAATGGTGTATGATCTTGGTTGAACTTCACTCAGGACAGTTCCCTGCTGAGTCCATGTGTTTGTTTTGTCTTTCAACCTTACTTGGTCACCAGTGTGGAGTTCAGGTAGGTTTTGTGTTCCTCTGTCATAGTAGTACTTTTGCTTTTCTTTCTGTTGTTCTTTGAACTTCCTCACTTTCTCCCCCTCTTTTGTTTTCAGGAGGTTCTCCGGGATGGGTAGGTTTGACCTTAGCCGACGTCCCATCAGGAGTTGGGCTGGTGACTTACCACACTTGAGCGGTGTTGTGCGGTATACAAGCATGCTTTGGTAGAAGTCAGTTCCACTGTCTTTTGCCTTGTACATCAGTCTTTTCACTGTGTTTGCGGGCTCTCCTGGGTCAACAGCTCTGGACAACGTGTCTGCTGTATACATCAGCTTACCCGGTGTGTACGCAACATTCAGTTCATCATAGACTGTCTCTCCTTCGCTTTCTACAACGAGGACTCTCTTTACCAGGTTCAGTCTCTCACAGGCTTTTAAACCTAGTATGGCCTGCACATCCTTTGGCACCACGATTAATGCTAGCGTGTGCTCTCTATCCTTGTGTGTTACTTTGACAATGCATCTTCCTTTCACTGGTATATCAGTACCTGTGTATCCTGTCACTTTCACTTTTATTCCATGTATCTTTGGTCTGGGTCTAATTTTCTTAAAATCAGTCTCTGATATCACATTAACTTGTGCTCCAGTATCCAATTTAAATGGAATGTGTATGTCATTCACTTTTAGTGTCAACATCCAGTCTCTTTCTTCTTTTTTTGTTTTCAGACACTGCATCTACATAGAACTCCTCTATCTCGCTTTCATCTACTGTATGGACCTTGCTTTGTTGCGCTTGGTTCTTACAGCAACGGGCATAATGGTTGTTCTTGTTGCAACTATTGCATGTTTTACCATATGCTGGACACTTTCTTGGTGGATGCTGTGTACCGCATCGACTACATGACTTTCGATTGTCCCTTTCATTTTCGTTCGCTGGCCACGCCTCTTTTTTCACATTGGCGCTCTTTTTGTTAAACGGTTTGTGTCCGTTCTTACTCACTGCATCCACGTTGCAGCTATTGTCACTGAACAGCTCCTTTGCCTGCAACTTCACAGTCTCTGTAGCCCTACACAGTGCTATGGCTTTTCCCAGGTCTAGATCTTGCTCTCTTAGCAGTCTTTCCCTTAGACCATTATCTGGAATACCACACACCAGTCTGTCTTTTATCAGCGAGTCTGTCAGTCCCCCAAATTCACACGATTTGCTTCTGTTTCTCAGTTCAGTCACATACTGATCAATAGTCTCACCCATTTTCTGTACACATGTGAAAAATCTGTGCCTCTCAAACGTCACGTTACGTTTAGGTATGCAGTAGGCCTCAAACTGTTCCATTATTTTATCTAGCTTCATTTTGTCTCCATTAGCAGCGAATGTGAAGTTATTATACACCTCCAGCGCTTCATCACCCACGACATGTAAGAACAGTGACGATTTCCTTTCATTACTTTTCTCGTCAGCTCCGATTGCTGATAAATACAACCCCAAACGTTGTTTGAACCTTCTCCAATTTTCAGCCACATTACCTGTCAACTGAAGCGTCGCCAGTGGGAGTAAACCTTCCATTTTTCACTTCGTTAGCTATTCTCCAATGGTAAGCAACGATGTTCTCTTTTGGCTTGCTAATTTGTGGAGAGCTGATTTAACTTCAGATTTTTTCTCTTCATCTCTTTCAATCCCACTTCTGACACCATGTATTGATTTCTTTGTGGCTTCAATGACGAGACATTTATGAAAGAGAATGTCTTTTAATCTAAAGTCTGTTCAACTCTTTATACAGCTTTTCAGGAGACACGATGCTAGTGATGCATCTAGAATGAAACTGAAACTAAACTCCTGCTTGTCTCTCACATGACCTCTGCTGGTCAGGCATAAGTAATCAATACATGCAAACATGCTGGTAAGACATGATAATCAAACAGGCAAATAACATCACTATTTGCTGATATCATTACAGCGAGATCCTTCAAAAGTCAACGCAGTTACTTCTCTAAGATGCTGGTGTTGAAATTGCTTTGATATCAGTAAAAAAAATGTGTTCATCTCAACTCCTCAATCTGCTTTTTTAGCAACATTTATTTGCGGGCTTTGTGAAAATGAAGAGAAACGAGAAGTTTTGTTATGGTCCTGTCAGAACGTACAGTGAGACTGGAAACGCCCTCTATTTAATACAACCAACCAGCAAGGATTTGAGCAATGGGCAACACCTGGGAGCATTTCCTCCAACCATTTCATGCCTGATACTTTCCCCCTGGATTCAGCACGTACCACACTCTGGGAATGCCTGTCAGTGCGCTGCTGGTGTAGAATGTATGTTGCATTCAATTCTGAGGGATTACAAATGAAGGGCAAAATCTACAAGGAAACGTCCAGCTGAGTTACCGAACAGCTAACTTTTTACGGGCATGCAGGCAATTAGAAATCTGACATTTGGCCAGCAGATGCCCCTTCCGTAAACATTACACACACCTCTTTAACGCGTGCAGGTTCCTGCTTCAAGTACATGAAAACAAGCAGACAACCATTTTTATGAGAAAGAATGGACAGAGAAAATATTTTTTGTACTTCATACACAGTGGACTTCTGATAAAAAAAATCGGTGCTAATTTTCCAGAAACGTTCGGCTTGGAGCGTGGCTCTTGATAGCAGGAATGTATGTTGGAATTTCATGCTTGAATTTGTGCTGAAAGTTATTTTTATAACACTCGTGTGGCCCCTAAAGTATGGAAATAAAAATCATATTTCCACAATCGCAACACCGCCAGATGGCTTCCCGAGCTAAAATACAAAAAATATACTCATTAAATAAGTCATTTATGGTACAGAAAGCACTACTGTGGGCCCAATTGTAATGCTGTGTCAGAGTTGCAGTTGGAGGATTAGTGCTGATATCCTTTTAATTGTTTAGTGGTTGCGTGCACCAGTTGTGGGTGAAGAGCTGTGTACTGCTATGGGCATGCTGGTACAATCATGCTAGTGTTCTCAGACACCAAACTTTTTTTTAAACCAAGGTTACTGAGTCACAAGGCTGTGGGTTCAAGCCCCACCCCAGAGACTTCGGCGTATGATCTAGGCTCACACTTCGGTGCAGCACTGAGGAAGTGCTGTCTTTCAGGTGCGACGTCAAACCAAGCCCCCTCAGAAGAAGAGCAAGGAAGTTCTCCGGTGTCCTGCCCAATATTAATCCCTCCTGCAACATCATTAAAACAGATCGGGCTAGAAAGTCATGTACTCACCGCCACGCTGTAGCGTCATGAAATGGCGATAAAATGGCGGCCGCCACTCTTTTGCCAGCTGGTGGCGGGTCCCACGGCGGCCGCCATTTTCATCTCCCGCTTTGCGCTGCCAGTAAAAAAAATGGAGGTGTGGTGACGTCAATCGGCGTGCAACGCCGACTTAACGACACCAACTTCGACCCTAGCACTGAAAGTTATTTTTATAACACTCGTGTGCCCCCTAAAGTATCATACTTCCACAATTGCAACACCACCAGATGACTTCCCGAGCTAAAACCTGGCATGCTTAGGATCCAGTGCTGAATTCAGCCACTAAACAGTTAAAAGGATATCAGCACTAATCCTCCAACTGCAACTGTGATAGAGCATTACAGGTTAACCTGGCGTGTAAGCAGGCTGACAGTGGCAATGTCTGCAGCTCTTAAAGGGACACACACATCATTCAGGTATGTTTGAATTTAAGGGTTTGTTTGTACTGGCTTTCTTTGCTTTTATTGAAGTGGTGGCTTGCTGCAATAGATGTGAAAAGTTTTTTAAGTGTGTAGGGAGTGCTGCTGGATGCTTGCAAAGGCTCAGATGGTAAATGAAGGCCTTTGAGAAGACAGAATATCCTGCGAATTCTCAGCAATTCATGCAACATCTGTGGAGAGAAAAACAGAGTTCACGTCTCAGGTCGGCATGCTGCCTGACCAAATGAGTATTTCCAGCAGTTTATGCTGTCATTTCACATTTACAGCATCCACTTGCACAGGGAAGAGGAAGGCACAGAAGAGGGGGGAGCCGAAGAGGAGGAATCAGATGGAAGGATGCATCCCAAACAGCCCCTTTGTTGTAGGATATCCGGGATGGAATTATCCACCTGCAGTCCCACTCGCTGGGCAGGCTGCCTCTTCTTGTTGGCCCACTGGCTGGGCAGGCTGCCTCTTCTTGGGTGTGTGAAATGAGGAAAGCACAAAGGTGGAGTTGTGCTGACAGGAGGGCGGGAAAGCATGAGGTGCATGCCAGAAGGGAGATAACGTACGAGGATGCCCGCATCTTGTATCCTTTCAGCCCCGCCGCTGGCCAAGGGCTCAACCATGCCTCTGCCAAATTGGCCTGCACCGTCTCCTCCAAGGAGGTGAGGTGAGGCTAGGAATGGGAGATGTGCCTCATCAGTGGTGCAGATTGTTGGTAGGTGAGCGATTGGGGGTTGTGCATTGAACAGTGTGTGAGGCTAGTGGTGCAGTTGGTAGGGGATGACTTTTCTCTGACCTTGACCACTGGTCTGAGGCCATGAAGTTTCTTTGGGCATTGGAGCCAGGTGGGGCGACACTGCTGGCAGTGTCGGCCTTAGTGATGTACTCCCACATTGTTCTTTCTGGAGGGCCTCCTGGTCTCTGTGGGTAGAGCGCCGATCTTGCAGTGTTGACCCCCTGCACAAAGCTGGAGTGCTGCATGTTAGACCCTCGGTGCCCCTTCCCTGGCTTGCTGAGCCATTTGTGTTAGAGCGGAGGCAGTTTTCCCATTTGTTGAGGTTAGGAAAGTAATTCACATTTGGAACTTCTTTTAAATATTGAATATTTCTTAAAAGGCAGAAAGGACTGAAAAGTGTATTGATTCACTGCATTTTATTTTATTTTGTATTGCTTCAGTGTACATGGCCCCTTTAATTCTCAGAATTCTTCATTGCCTACAATTCCTTGCGAGCTCCTCAGCTTCGTTCACAGAGGCTGTGGGAAGCTGGACAGGAACTTCATCCCGGATCCCTCCAGCAACGCCACCGGGACAGCGTTACACGGAAGGTGAGCGCTGCGCCACCTATCTCCACGCCCCCAGACCAATTTCACTCGGTTAGCGTTGCGGCCATTTCCAGCGGCCGTTAACTGCAGTTGCCGGTGTTACTGGCAACATTTCCGGCAAACACGAATTTTTCCCCCATCAAGTCATTTATTTCACTGCTACTTGTGGGGCCTTGCTGTGCGCAAATTGACTGCTGCGCTTCCTCCATTACAGCAGTGACTGCACTTTAAAAAAAAAAGATTGGTTTTGAAGCGTTTTGCCGTCCTGAGGTTGTGAAAGGCACTATATAAATGCAAGTTTTTTATTTCTTTATTTTAATGTGACTTAGCACTAAAGGGTAAAAGTAAAATTGACAACATCAGCATATGAACACTTGACACACGTGTCAAATTCCTTTTTCTGTGTTTTCAACAGAAACGCTAACCTGGCTTGTGCTGAGTTAGCTGCTTTCAATTGGGATAGAAGGAAAAACACTACAATTGGTCCTAGAGCTCCTGAGTTAAGCAGGGGTAAAATAAATCAACCACTCTTACTTATCCACCAGGAGAGAGAAAAGGTAGAGGGAAGAGAGAGAAGGAAAGGGATGAAAAGGCAGAGACTAACATGCTAAGCCAGGCAAGGAGGAAGAGAACAGAATGAAGAATGGTACAAAGATAATCATAAGACACATTCAGATAAAGAATGTCCTTGGCCAATTTTATGTTATCTACCAGAATATCTACCCTACTGTCTCCCCATAGCACCATCTAGCTGTTTCTAAATGAGTCCAATGTCCTGGCCTCAACCACCCTTCTTGCCAACCTGTTCCAGCTATTGATCACTGTCTGTGTAAAGAAATATTTCCTGGTGTATGTCCTGCACTTTTCCTTCACAACCCTCAACCCATTGTTCTGGGTTTATTTTGCTGATCTTATACACCTTGAATGTCTGAGTGTCCCTTTGTGAGGCTGAAAAGACTCTTGCCCAGTCATCAATCACAGCTGATCCCTCCAACATGCAGGATAGAGCGAGGTCGAGAACAGAGGAGGGAACCTGATGGGAACTGATGCAGAGGTGATGCTGGAGAGGATCTGATGTAGGTGGTGGGGAGGAGAAACAGGAAGTTGAGAAAATGACAGAGTTATATGGAATGGACTGGAGCAGAAGTGTATCTGCATCACCGCCGGGAGACAAGCTAAACAGTCCTGCAAAAGAAAAATAATTTTTGGAAATATAATAATTGATTCTCAGGCCAAACATATGGTATAAATTATGATCTTGACACTGGCGAGACTATAACGAATCATTAACAGATTAGTGCTTGCAGTGGTGAGAAAAGTGTTGAGATAAGCTGTTAAACTATACATTGAGAAGGAAGTCATTCTTATTATTCACTTAGCAGATCAGGCTACCGTTGAAAAGGAGTCGATGCCACAGTATTTGACATGTCACTTCAAAATATTAATTATTTCAGTCATCTTATTGCCAGTGGTTACTGGAGAGTATCTTACTTCGATGTAAGGTACAGGCCTCAGTTATTGAAGGCACTGTCTAGTGTTTTACTGAGCCACACAGAACAATAGGCTCCACGTTCGATCCCCAGTCTATGTTGAGTTAGCTGGTCTCAGCCAGTACAACAACAACTGGGGTGCTACAATTGCCGTCAGGGTCCCTAAAACTCAGGAGATGAAAAATCAGCCACTAGTCCAGTGACCTCAGGTGTCAGCCTTGGCTCATGGGTAGCACTCTCGCCTCTGAGTCAGAAGGTCGTGGGTTCAAGCCCCACTCCAGCGACTTGAGTACAAAATCTAGGCTGGCACTCCCAGTTGAGTACTGAGGGAGCTGGAGGTGCCGTCTTTTGGATGAGACGGTAAACCGAGGCCCCGTCTGCCCTCTCAGGTTGATATAAAAGATCCCATGACATTATTTCGAAGAAGAGCAGGGGAGTAATCCCCGGTGTCCTGGCCAACATATATCCCTCAACCAACAACTAAACAAAACAGATTATCTGGTCATTATCACATTGTTGTTTGTGGGATCTTGCTGTGCGCACATTGGCTGCCGTGTTTCCTACATTACAACAGTGACTACACTTCGAGGAGTACTTCATTGGCTGTAAAGCGCTTTGGGACATCGTGAAAGGAAATATAGAAATGCAAGACTTTCCTTTTAATTTTGAAAATGCGCAAGATTTGTTTGTGGTTTATTTATCACAACAAAATAAAACAGGAAATTCTTCCATTTATTTTGAAAATTAACAAGTTTAGCTTTGCATTTTCCAAACCCCACGCTGGAGGAAAGCTTCATAAATTCAGTGAGGAAAGAAAGAAACCTTAAGCACCAACTCTGGAGCTCCGAGGCGGCGTTCTTGCACAATGTCCGTGCTGGAGCCAACTTTCCAGCATTTCATCTCCTTCAATTAGTGGCATTGCGGGAAATGACTTTGGATGGTTTTAACTTGCTGCAGACCAAGCCAGGAAAGCAAGAAAAGCACAGTGGGTCCTTGTTACAGCACTCTCACTGAACAGTGAACGGCTTTTGCTCAACTCCCAGGTCTGATGGCGTTGCAGATTGCTCTGCGCTGGGTACTCGATCCAGCCGCACTCCGATAGTGAAGATAAATGTCCAGTTTTGGGCAAGTTTGCAACTGCGAGATTCAGAAGAACGTAACTTGAAGTTTTCCAAGCACAAATATAATCGTTAAATAGAACTAGTTACTCATAAATGTGCAGTGCCGCAACAAGCTGAATGGGATCATTCAAATTCTTAAGGGGCATCCAGCAGAAGTTCTATTCCAACTAGCAATTTCGTCGAGCGACCACAGAAATTGTTGGTGCTGGAAAAAATCACACTCGTGGAGTGGGGAGTGCTTTTGTGAGGTCGTGGCCTGAGCAAATCACTGGGGTAGAGTAGGGGTCATTTTATTTTGCATCTATACCTGGTTCTGGGCAGGGAGGATTGCAGCACCAGGATGATATGGAAACCTCATCATTAGTGAAAGGCAGGCGGGGACAGGGAGAAGCACATCGCAGAGAGCAGTGGAGATGCCAACTTTCTGTGTTTGGTATGCAAACTCGAGTTTTTCAGTCAACCCGTAGCCTCCGAGATTGGGTCGGACTTTGTCCGCGTTGGCCGATTTGAAACCCCGCGCGTGTGTAGGAGGAAATTTGAAGTGTGCGACTTTCTCGGCTGATACCTGCCTCGTCACAGCTGAGGGTTGAGTTACATATTAGCCATGATCTAATTTAATGGTGGAACGGGCTCAAGGGGCTGAATGGCCTACTCCTATCTTCTTCCTTTCATAAGAACATAAGAAGTAGGAGTAGGCCATACGGCCTCTCGGGCCTGCTCCGCCATTCAATAGGATCATGGCTGATCCGAACCTAGACTCACGTCCACTTCCCTGCCCTCTCCCCATAACCCCTAATTCCCTTATCAGCTAGGAAACTGTCTATCTCCGTTTTAAATTTATTTAATGTCGCAGCTTCCACAGCTTTCTGGGGTAGCAAATTCCATAGATTTACTACCCTCTGAGTGAAGAAGTTTCTCCTCATCTCAGTTTTGAAAGGGCAGCCCCTTATTCTAAGATTATGCCCCCTAGTTCTAGTCTCACCCATCAGTGGAAACATCCTCACCGCATCCACCCGATCAAGCCGCCTCACAATCTTATATGTTTTGATAAGATTGCCTCTCATTCTTCTGAATTCCAATGAGTAGAGGCCCAACCTACTCAACCTTTCCTCATAAGTCAACCCCCTCATCTCCGGAATCAACCGGGTGAACCTTCTCTGAACTGCCTCGAGAGCAAGTATATCTTTTCTTAAATATGGAAACCAAAACTGCACGCAGTATTCCAGGTGTGGCCTCACCAGTACCCTGTATAACTGAAGCAAGACTTCCCTGCTTTTATACTCCATCCCCCTTGCAATAAAAGCCAAGATTCCATTGGCCTTCCTGATCACCTGCTGCACCTGCTGTACCTTTCACAGCTTAATGCTGAAGCTTTGTACCTCGACTCCCAGCCCAGCCTTACCTCCACCCACATCACACACTCTGCAGCCTATTGACCCCACCTGACGCTGTGTCCTCCCAGTCCAGCTGCCGACCAACTGTGCAGGCTCCAGGCGGGATTGTTGCCTGGCACGGTGGCCTCCAACCCAGTGGTTAAAGGCTCAACAGGTTTATAATCTAAGTCAAGGAGTTCTAAGTAGTCAATTACGAGATTGATGGCTGTTACAGAGACCACTGACAATCTTAAAATAATCCTCACGTTCAGTTTAATTTTTATACTATAAATATTATGTAAAATCATCATAAAACCATTAGCAACCAAAAACCACCATATAAAAGCAGTGTTAAAGGAAATTGAAGATTTCCAATATCTTTGATATCTTTATAGATTCTAAGAAGCTTGCCTGTAAGACACAGATTTGACTGTTTTAATCCTACTAATTATCCTTGAAAGCATTCTCTTTAATTCAGTATATAGCACATGGTTACTTTCAATTCATACGCCAGCTGTTCTCAGCAGATCATCTCTTTCATTTTGAATCGAAGAAATGGGGGGAAAAAAAGCTTTGAGGTCAAAAAATAAATTTGTTTCTTGTTAAATGTCAAAAACGCGCACCTTTTACCTGAACGCAAGACTGAGGATTCAAACGCGTTGGTACTGCAAGACTCTTCTTGTTTCTTCATAACCTTGCTCTGCGCACATTTCTCACAGGGAGAAGTGCTGTATGTGATGCTTTCTCTCCGGTTTCTGACCATTTCCCCCTCGGTCCCTCTCCAATGTTACTGAGGGTTTCTGAGCTGTGCACATTCTGAGTCTGGGAAATGGCTGCCGGCTTTACTTTTTGTCTCAGGGCGTCAACACATTGGTGTGTGAACATTTGAAATCTCGCTGAGGAAAAATAATTGTTCCAACGTAGTCTTGAGTTATCTTTTACATGAGGAAAGCACTGTATTCAACAGGCTCTCAAATGTCATCTCCTGGGCCCAGAATTTTCATACAGATACAAATGTCAGCATCGCTGGCTGTGCAGAGACAGTTGTAGGAAAAAGAGGTTGAGGGTTGGGGGGTGGTGGGTGGAAATTTGTTGACGCCCGGTTTTGGGCGCGAAGGCAACAATGTGGCCGCAAACGCCCTCTGAACCCGGCCTGAAATTCGAGCTTGGGTCTAAATAATGTAGGCGGGCTGCCGACGCCTCCACAGGCAGTTCGCCCTTCTGCAGCAACTAATTTCAGGCAACTTCCCTCACCGGCAGTTGTCTCAGGTAAGTGCCGGGAAGGAGGGGTTCAGGACAAAGGCGGGGCGGAGGTGGGGGGGGGGGGCGGGGCGGGGTCAGCTGATCGTGGCTGGCAGGAGTGCCAGGAACACACCTGGCTCCTTCTGGCACCACAGGACGGTTACCTTTAGTTGGCATCTGCTGAAGAATCCTGTGCAGGGAAGGCCCAACGCATGTAGGGGACCTTTAGGCGGCCGCCTTGGATGCCTGTAAAACGGCCCGACCCAATTTCTGGTCAGATCATTTTCAGGTGTCCTTAGGGCGCAGGGTGTTGGTCCCCAATATTGGGCCTCTTTGCACCTGTACTGCTATCAAAACCCTTCATAATTTAAAAAACCTCTATTAAATTTCTTCTTGGTCACTGATCAAGGGAAGAGCAGATATTGGGCCGTAATTTGCTGAAGGAGTGAACCTAACAATGCCTGCCGTTAGTTATACTTGTTTTAGTATGTTTAGGTTTGAAAAATGTTTGCGTTGCAAGTTGCTGAAACTGCGAGCTGATAATGTCGCAGCGAGGGAAACCGGGCACCTGGGACCTGAGTGAACAGGGAAAGTAACTGCGCATCTCCTTAACCAATCCGTTTGAAGGATTGTGAAATTAACAGCGCAAGGACTGAGATGGAAATGTAAATTCGAACGGGTGATTTCAATGTCAAATCAGGTAGAGAAAGAGAAATAACGAGCGGGAAAGAAAGATTGGATTAAGAGAGAAAGAAAAAAGAGACAGTATGTAAAAGTTAAAAAAAAATAATCCTACATGTTTAAAATCTCCAAAAACAATTAAAACCTGAAGGAATGAGACTCCACACTTGTAATCGTTAATTTTCAGTGCCAGAGAGATTGACTGGCAGTAATTAACACTTATCACGTCGTTAAAACAGTAATTAGACTGAAATGGACAAGACCTAACTTTCTGTGACGAGTTTAGTTCATATCTACCGCCCAAATGCAGCAACTTCACACCATTCAATGCATTTCACTGGTGAGGCAGACAGCGAGATGAGGTTTTCAGGAAGCGAGTGGCGCAACTTGGACAGCAACTATTGGATTTCTGTATTTCATTGTGCATCTGTCCCTCACCCAAAGTTACTGTATCACTTGCGCATAAATAATGGCGAGCACCATTGGCCGCACCATTATTTTGACAGCAAATTATAGCCCATTGGAAAATAGATGGAAATCCTGGGGGCGGAGAGAAGCAGGTACGGAGGAAAGATAGCGTCGTAACAGCAAAGGTAACTATTCAAATTAGCGAACAGCCATACTTAACTAAAGATGCTGTACCAAAAACATCAGACAATAGCTCCATTCAAAATGATTCCAGTGCCACTGCTCCTGGACTCAGGTTTCCTGTATAAGTGTATTCTAAATGAGGTCTTAATACTAGGGCCTCATTAAAAACGGGCACTTGGCCGAGTTCCAGGCAGCCAGTTATAATGAAGAGTTTATTGCACACTACAATAAAAATAACTGGATATTTCTTCGTTTTGTAAAATGTTTTGTAAAATGGGACAAAAGATTCATTTTGCCCTCCAAGGGTGCATTTAACTCATTAAAGTTTCAATGGGTCTACCCATTCGATTTGCAGTTGTCACAACATTTGCTGATTGGACAGGGTTAAAATACTTCTCCACAACAACAAGGCTGTAGTCATTCTACAGATACGGCCTCAGATGGAGTAAGGTTCTCAGCAAATAAACACTGCCAGGTGTGCCTCGCTGAGGGTCACACTGAGTTAAATGACAGCAGCGAACTGTGCATATGTGCTTAGTCACATGGCTGGAATTCCCTTCCTGGCCGGGGGGGCGGTGTATAATGGGCGGGATATATAACAGGCAGGTGTATAACGGCGGGTGTATAACGGGCGGGGAGTATAACGGGCAGGGAATATAATGGGCAGGGTGTATAGCGGGCAGGTTTATAACGGGCGGGTGTATAACGGGCGGGGAGTATAACGGGCGGGGTGTATAACGGGCAGGGTGTATAACGGGCAGGGTGTATAACGGGCAGGTTTATAACGGGCAGGTTTATAATGGGCGGGTGTATAACGGGTTGGTGTTTAAGGGGCAGGCTTATAACGGATGGGGTGTATAACTGGCGGGTGTATAACGGGCGGGGTGTATAACGGGCGGAGTGTATAACGGGCGGAGTGTATAACGGGCGGGGTGTATAACGGGCGGGGTGTATAACGGGCGGGGTGTATAACGGGCCGGGTTATAACGAGCGGAGTGTATAACGGGCGGGGTGTATAACGGGCGGGTGTATAACGGGCCGGGTTATAACGAGCGGGGGTATAGGAGGCGGGGTGCATAACAGGCGGGTGTATAATGGGGGGGGTGTATAAAGGGCGGGGTGTATAACGGGCGGTGTGCATAACGGGCGGGTTTATAACGGGCGGGTTTATAATGGGCGGGGTGTATAACAGGCGGGTGTATAACATGTGGGTGTATAACGGGCGGGGGTATAGCAGGCGGGGTGTATAACAGGCGGGTGTATAACGTGCGGGGTGTATAATGGGCGGGGTGTATAAAGGGCGGGGTGTATAACGGGCGGGTGTATAATGGGCAGGGTTTATGACGGACGGGGTGTAAAACGTGCGGGTGTATAACAGGCGGGTATATAACGGTCGGGTGTATAATGGGCGGGTGTATAACGGGCGGGTGTATAACGGGTGGGTGTACAATGGGCGGGGATTTTTACAGGCGGGGTTTATAAAGGGCGGGGTGTATAACGGGCGGGTGTAGAACCGGCAAGGTGTACAACGGGCGGGTGTAGAATGCACAGGGAGTATAATGGGCGGGTGTATAACGGGCGGGGTGTATAACGGGCGGGGTGTATAACGGACGGGTGTATAACGGGCGGGTGTATAACGGGCGGGTGTATAACAGGCGGGGTGTATAACGGGCGGGGTGTATAACGGGCGGGTGTATAACGGGCGGGTGTATAACGGGCGGGGTGTATAACGGGCGGGTGTATAACGGGCGGGGTGTATAACGGGCGGGGTGTATAACGGGCGGGGTGTATAACGGGCGGGTGTATAACGGGCGGGGTGTATAACGGGCCGGGTGTATAACGGGCGGGTGTATAACAGGCGGGGTGTATAACGGGCGGGGTGTATAACGGGCGGGTGTATAACGGGCAGGTGTATAACGGGCGGGGTGTATAACGGGCGGGGTGTATAACGGGCGGGTGTATAATGGGCGGGGTGTATAACGGGCGGGGTGTATAACGGGCGGGTGTATAACGGGCGGGGTGTATAACGGGCGGGTGTATAACGGGCGGGGTGTATAACGGGCCGGGTGTATAACGGGCCGGGTGTATAATGGGCAGGCGTATAACGGGCGGGTGTATAACTGGCAGGTGTATAACGGGCGGGTGTATAACGGGCGGTGTGTATAACGGGCGGGGTATACAATGGGCGGGTGTATAACGGGAGGGGTGAATAACAGGCGGGTGTATAACGGACGGGTGTATAACGGGCGGGGTGTATAACAAATGCATGTATAACGGGCAGGTGTATAACGGGCGAGTGAATAACTGGCGGGGTGTATAACGGGCGGGTGTATAAGGGGCAGGTGTAGAACGGGCGGATGTATAACTGGCGGGTGTATAACGGGCGGATGTATAACGGGCGGGGTGTATAACGGGCGGGGTGTATAACAGGTGGCTGTATAATGGGCGGGTGTATAACGGGCGAGTGTATAACGGGAGAGTGTATAATGGGCGGGGAGCATAACGGGCGGGATATATAACGGGCGGGTGTATAACAGATGGGTGTATAACGGGTGGGATGTATAACGGGCGGGTGTATAACGGACGGGGTGTATAACGGGCGGGTGTATAACGGACGGGGTGTATAACAGGCAGGGTGTATAATGGCTGTGGTTTATAACGGGTGGGGTATATAATGGATGGGTGTATAACGGGCGGGTGTATAACGGACGGGGAGTATAAGGTGTGGGGTGTATAATGAAGGGGAGTACAACAGGCGGTGTGTATAACGGGCGCGTGTATAACCGGCGGGTGTATAATGGGTGAGCTGTGTAACGGGCGGGTGTACAATGGACGGGTGTATAATGCGCGGGTATATAACGGACGGGTGTATAATGGGCGGGTGTATAATGGTGAGCTGTGTAACGGGCGGGTATATAATGGGCGGGTGTATAATGGGCAGGTATATAACAGATGGGTGTATAATGGGCGGGTGTATAACGGACGGGTGTATAATGGGCGGGTGTATAATGGGCAGGTATATAACAGATGGGTGTATAATGGGCGGGTGTATAACGGACGGGTGTATAATGGGCGGGTGTATAATGGGCAGGTATATAACAGATGGGTGTATAACGGGCGGGGTGTATAACGGGCGAGTGCATAATGGGCGGGGAGTATAACGGGCGGGTGTATAACGGGCGGGTGTATAACGGGCGGGTGTATAACGGGTGGAGTGTATAACGGGCGGGTATATAACAGGCGGGGTGTATAACGGGCGGGTGTATAACGGGTGGGTGTATAACGGGCGGGGTGTATAACGGGCGGGTGTATAACGGGCCAGGTTATAACGAGCGGGGGTATAGGAGGCGGGGTGCATAACAGGTGGGTGTATAACGTGCAGGGTGTATAATGGGGGGGTGTATAACGGGCGGGGTGTATAACGGGCGGGTGTATAATGGGTGGGGTGTATAACAGGCGGGTGTATAACAGGCGGGTGTATAACGGGCGGGGATATAATGGGTGAGGGTATAACGGGCGGGATGTATAACGGGCGGGGTGTATAATGGGCGGGGTGTATAACGGGCGGGTGTATAACGGGCGGGGTATATAACGGGAGGGGGTATAACGGGAGGGGGTATAACGGGCGGCGTGAATAACGGGTGGGTGTACAATGGGCGTGGATTTTTACAGGCGGGGTTTATAAGGGGCGGGGTGTATAACGAGCGGGTGTATAAGGGGCGGGGTGTAGAACCGGCAAGGTGTACAACGGGCAGGTGTAGAATGCACAGGGAGTATAACGGGCGGGTGTATAACGGGTGGGTGTAGAACCGGCAGGGTTTATAATGGGCGGGGTGTATAATGGGTGGGGTGTATAACAAGTGGGGTATATAATGGGCAGGTGTATAACGGGCGGGTGTATAACTGGCAGGTGTATAACGGGCGGAGTGTATAACAGCTGCATGTATAACGGGCGGGGTATACAATGGGCGGGTGTATAACGGGAGGGGTGAATAACAGGCAGGTGTATAACGGACGGGTGTATAACGGGCGGTGTGTATAACTGGCGGGTGTATAACGGCCAGGGTGTATAATGGGGGGGTGTATAACGGGCAGGTGTATAATGGGCGGGTGTATAACGGCCAGGGTGTATAATGGGGGGGTGTATAACGAGCAGGTGTATAATGGGCGGGGTGTGTAACGGGCGGGGTGTTTAACGGGAGAGGTGTATAACGGGTGGGTGTATAACAGATGGGTGTATAATGGGCAGGTGTATAACGGGCAGGTGTAGAACGGGCGGGTGTATAATGGGCGGGTGTGTAATGGGCGGTTGTATAACGGACGGGGTGCATAACAGGCAGGTGTATAATGGCTGTGGTTTATAACGGGTGGGGTATATAATGGATGGGTGTATAACGGGCGGGGTGTATAACGGGCAGGTGTATAACGGACGGGGAGTATAAGGTGTGGGGTGTATAACGAACGGGAGTATAACGGGCGGTGTGTATAACGGGCGGTGTGTATAACAGGCGCGTGTATAACCGGCGGGTGTATAATGGGCGGGGAGTATAACGGGCGAGTGTATAGCGGGCGGGTGTATAACGGGCGGGGTGTATAAGGGACGGTTCTATATCGGGCGGGGTGTATAAGGGGCAGGGTGTATCATGAGCGAGTGTATAACGGGCGGGTGTATAACGGGCGGGTGTATAACGGGCGGGTGTATAATGGGCGGAGATATAACGGGTGGGTGTATAACGGGTTGGTGTTTAAGGGGCAGGCTTATAACGGGCGAGGTGTATAACGGGCGCGTGTATAATGGGCGGGTGTATAACGGGCCGGGTTATAACGAGCGGGTGTATAGGAGGCGGGGTGCATAACAGGCGGGTGTATAACGTGCGGGGTGTATAATGGGGGGCTGTATAACGGGCGGGTTTATAACAGGCGGGGTGTAAAACGGGCGGGGTGCATAACTGGCGGGTGTATAACGGGCAGGGTGTATAATGGGCGGGTGTATAAGGGGCAGGTGTATAACGGGCAGGTGTATAACAGGCGGATGTATAACTGGCGGGGTGTATAACGGGCGGGGTGTATAACGGGCGGGTGTATAACGGGCGGGGTGTATAACGGGCGGGGTGTATAACGGGCGGGGTGTTTAACGGGAGAGGTGTATAACAGATGGGTGTATAACGGGCAGGTGTAGAACGGGCAGGTGTAGAACGGGCAGGTGTATAATGGGCGGGTGTATATTGGGTGGGTGTATAATGGGCAGCTGTATAACGGACGGGTGTATAATGGGCAGGGTATCTAACGGGCGGGGTGTCTAACAAGCAGGGTGCATAACGTGCGGGTTGTATAACAGGCAGGTGCATAACAGGCGGGGTGTATAACGGGCGGGTGCATAATGGGCGGGTGTATAATGGGTGAGCTGTGTAACGGGCGGGTGTACAATGGACGGGTGTATAATGCGCGGGTATATAACGGACGGGTGTATAATGGGCGGGTGTATAACGGGCGGGGTGTATAAGGGGCAGGGTGTATCATGAGCGAGTGTATAATGGGCGGGTGTATAACGGGCGGGTGTATAACGGGCGGGTGTATAACGGGCGGGTGCATAACGGGCGGGTGCATAACGGGCGGGTGTAGAACGGGCGGGTGTATAACGGGCGGGTGTATAACGGGCGGGTGCATAACGGGCGGGTGCATAACGGGCGGGTGCATAACGGGCGGGGTGTATAACAGGCAGGGTGTATAATGGCTGTGGTTTATAACGGGCGGGGTATATAATGGATGGGTGTATAACGGGCGTGGTGTATAACGGGCGGGGTATATAATGGATGGGTGTATAACGGGCGGTGTGTATAACGGGCGGTGTGTATAACGGGCGCGTGTATAACCAGCGGGTGTATAATGGGTGAGCTGTGTAATGGGCGGGTGTACAATGGACGGGTGTATAATGCGCGGGTATATAACGGACGGGTGTATAATGGCCGGGTGTATAATGGTGAGCTGTGTAACGGGCGGGTATATAATGGACGGGTGTATAATGGGCAGGTATATAACAGATGGGTGTATAATGGGCGGGTGTATAACGGACGGGTGTATAAGGGACAGTTGTATAACGGACGGTTGTATAACGGGCGGGTGTATAACGGGCGGGGTGTATAACGGGCGAGTGTATAACGGGCGAGTATATAACGGGCGAGTATATAACGGGCGGGTGTATAACGGGCGGAGTGTATAACGGGCGGGTTGTATAACGGGCGGGTGTATAACGGGCGGGTGTATAACGGGCGGGGTGTATAACGGGCGGGTGTATAACGGCCAGGGTGTATAATGGGCGGGTGTATAACGGCCAGGGTGTATAATGGGCGGGTGTATAACGGCCAGGGTGTATAATGGGGGGGTGTATAACGAGCAGGTGTATAATGGGCGGGGTGTGTAACGGGCGGGGTGTTTAACGGGAGAGGTGTATAACGGGTGGGTGTATAACGGGTGGGTGTATAACGGGCGGGTGTATAACTGGCAGGTGTATAACGGGCGGGGTGTGTAACGGGCGGGGTGTATAACGGGCGGGTGTATAACGGGCGGGGTGTGTAATGGGCGGGGTGTTTAACGGGAGAGGTGTATAATGGGTGGGTGTATAACAGATGGGTGTATAACGGGCAGGTGTAGAACGGGCGGGTGTATAATGGGCGGGTGTGTAATGGGTGGGTGTATAATGGGCGGTTGTAAAACAGACGGGTGTATAACGGACGGGGTGTATAATGGGTGGGTGTATAACGGGCGGGTGCATAACAGGCAGGTGTATAACGGGCAGGGTGTATAACAGGCGGGGTGTATAATGTCTGTGGTTTATAACGGGTGGGGTATATAATGGATGGGTGTATAACAGGCGGGGTGTATAACGGGTGGGGTATATAATGGATGGGTGTATAACGGGCAGGTGTATAACGGGCGGGTGTATAACGGACGGGGAGTATAAGGTGTGGGGTGTATAACGAACGGGAGTATAACAGGCGCGTGTATAACCGGCGGGTGTATAATGGGTGAGCTGTGTAATGGGCGGGTGTACAATGGACGGGTGTATAATGGGCAGGTATATAACAGATGGGTGTATAATGGGCGGGTGTATAATGGATGGGTGTATAAGGGACAGGTGTATAACGGGCGGGTGTATAACGGGCGAGTGTATAACGGGCGGGTGTATAACGGGCGGAGTGTATAACGGGCGGGTGTATAACGGGCGGGTGTATAACGGGCGGGGTGTATAACGGGCGGGTGTATAACGGCCAGGGTGTATAACGGGCGGGTGTATAACGGCCAGGGTGTATAATGGGCGGGTGTATAACGGCCAGGGTGTATAATGGGGGGGTGTATAACGAGCAGGTGTATAATGGGCGGGGTGTGTAACGGGCGGGGTGTTTAACGGGAGAGGTGTATAACGGGTGGGTGTATAACGGGTGGGTGTATAACGGGCGGGTGTATAACTGGCAGGTGTATAACGGGCGGGGTGTGAAACGGGCGGGGTGTATAACGGGCGGGTGTATAACGGGCGGGGTGTGTAATGGGCGGGGTGTTTAACGGGAGAGGTGTATAACGGGTGGGTGTATAACAGATGGGTGTATAACGGGCAGGTGTAGAACGGGCGGGTGTATAATGGGCGGGTGTGTAATGGGTGGGTGTATAATGGGCGGTTGTATAACGGACGGGTGTATAACGGGCGGGTGTATAACGGACGGGGTGTATAATGGGTGGGTGTATAATGGGCGGGTGCATAACAGGCAGGTGTATAACGGGCGGGGTGTATAACAGGCGGGGTGTATAATGGCTGTGGTTTATAACGGGTGGGGTATATAATGGATGGGTGTATAACGGGCGGGGTGTATAACGGGTGGGGTATATAATGGATGGGTGTATAACGGGCAGGTGTATAACGGGCGGGTGTATAACGGACGGGGAGTATAAGGTGTGGGGTGTATAACGAACGGGAGTATAACAGGCGCGTGTATAACCGGCGGGTGTATAATGGGTGAGCTGTGTAATGGGCGGGTGTACAATGGACGGGTGTATAATGGGCAGGTATATAACAGATGGGTGTATAATGGGCGGGTGTATAATGGATGGGTGTATAAGGGACAGGTGTATAACGGGCGGGTGTATAACGGGCGGGGTGTATAACGGGCGAGTGTATAACGGGCGAGTGCATAACGGGCGGGTGTATAACGGGCGGGGTGTATAAGGGACGGTTCTATATCGGGCGGGGTGTATAAGGGGCAGGGTGTATCATGAGCGAGTGTATAATGGGCGGGTGTATAACGGGCGGGTGTATAACGGGCGGGTGTATAATGGGCGGAGATATAACGGGTGGGTGTATAACGGGTTGGTGTTTAAGGGGCAGGCTTATAACGGGCGAGGTGTATAACGGGCGGGTGTATAACGGGCCGGGTGTATAACGGGCGGGGTATATAATGGGCGGGTGTATAACGGGAGGGGGTATAATGGGCGGGGTTATATCAGGCGGTGTGTATAACAGGCGGGGTGTATAACGGGCGGGTGTATAATGGGCGGGTGTATAACGGGTGGGGTGTATAACAAGTGGGGTATATAACAGCCAGGCGTATAATGGGCGGGTGTATAACGGGCGGGGTATATAACGGGCGGGTGTATAATGGGCGGGTGTATAACGGGTGGGGTGTATAACAAGTGGGGTATATAACAGCCAGGCGTATAATGGGCGGGTGTATAACGGGCGGGGTGTATAACGGGCGGGTTATATAATGGGCGGGTGTATAACGGGCGGGTGTATAACGGGCGGTGTGTATAACGGGTGGGTGTATAATGGGCGGGGTGTATAACGGGCGGGTGTATAACGGGCGGGTGTATAACGGGCGGTGTGTATAACGGGCGGGGTGTATAACGGGCAGGTGTATAACGGGCGAGTGTATAACGGGCGGGTGTATAACGGGCGGTGTGTATAACGGGTGGGTGTATAATGGGCGGGGTGTATAATGGGCGGGTGTATAACGGGAGGGCTGTATAACGGGCAGGTGTATAACGGGCGGTGTGTATAACGGGCGGGTGTATAATGGGCGGGTGTATAACGGGAGGGCTGTATAACGGGCAGGTGTATAACGGGCGGTGTGTATAACGGGCGGGTGTATAACGGGCGGGTGTATAACGGGTGGGTGTATAACGGGCGGGGTGTATAACGGGCGGGTGTATAACGGGCGGGTGTATAACGGGCGGGTGTATAACGGGCGGTGTGTATAATGGGTGGGCTGTATAACAAGTGGGGTATATAACAGGCAGGCGTATAATGGGCGGGTGTATAACTGGCGGGTGTATAATGGGCGGGGTGTATAACGGGCAGGTGTATAATGGGCGGAGTGTATAACAGGTGCATGTATAACGGGCGGGTGTATAACAGGCGGTGTGTATAACGGGCCGGGTATACAATGGGTGGGTGTATAACGGACGGGTGTATAACGGGCGGGGTGTATAACAAATGCATGTATAACGGGCAGGTGTATGACGGGCATGTGTATAACGGGCACGTGTATAACGGGCGGGGTGTATAACGAGTGGGGTGTATAACAAGTGGGGTGTATAACGGGCAGGCGTATAACGGGCGGGTGTATAACTGGCGGGTGTATAACGGGCGGGGTGTATAATGGACGAGTGTATAACGGGCGGGGTGTATAATGGGCGGGTGTATAATGGACGAGTGTATAACGGGCGGGGTGTATAACGGGTGGGGTTTGTAACGGGCAGGGTGTAAAACGGGAGGGCTGTATAACGGGCAGGTGTATAACGGACTGCTGTATAACGGGCGGAGTGTATAACAGGTGCATGTATAACGGGCGGGTGTATAACAGGCGGTGTGTATAACGGGTGGTGTATACAATGGGCGGGTGTATAACGGGAGGGGTGAATAACGGGCGGGTGTATAACGGACGGGTGTATAACGGGCGGGTATATAACGGGCAGGGTGTATAATGGGAGGGTGTGTAACGGGCGGGTGTATAAAGGGCAGGGTTTATAACAGGCGGGCGTATAACGGGCGGGGTGTATAATGGGCGGGGTGTATAACGGGCAGGGTGTATAACGGGCAGGGTGTATAATGGGCGGGTTGTATAACGGGCGGGTGTGTAACGGGCGGGGTGTAAAACGGGCGGGTGTAAAACGGGCAGCAGGGTGTATAACGGGCGGGTCTATAACGGGCGGGGTGTGGAACGGGCGGGGAGTATAACAGGCTGGGTGTATATAGGGCGGGTGTATAACCGGCAGGGTCTATAACAGGCGGGCTTATATTGGGCGGGGGGTATAACGGGCGGGTGTATAACGGGCGGTGTGTATAATGGGCGGTGTGTATAATGGGTGGGGTTTATAATAGGCAGGTGTAAAACAGACAGGTATATAACGGCCGGGGGTATAACGGGCGGGGGTATAACGGGCGGGGGTATAACGGGCGAGGTGTATAGCGGGCAGGTGTATAACGGGCGGGGTGTATAACGGGCAGGGTGTATAACGGGCAGGGTGTATAACGGGCAGGTGTATAACGGGCGGGGTGTATAACGGGCAGGGTGTATAACGGGCAGGTGTATAACGGGCGGGTGTATAACGGGCGAGTGTATAACGGGCGGGGTGTATAACGGGCGAGTGTATAATGGGCGGGGTGTATATCGGGCGGGGTGTATAACGGGCGGGGCGTATAACTGCCGGGGTGTATAACGGGCGGGTGTATAACGGGCGGGTGTATAACGGGCGGGGTCTATAAAGGGCGGGGTGTATAACGGGGAGGTGTATAACGGGCGAGTGTATAACGGGCGGGGTGTATAACGGGCGGGGTGTATAACGGGCGGGTGTATAACGGGCAGGGTGTATAACGAGCGGGTGTATAACGGGTGGCGTGCATAAAGCGCGGGTGTATAACGGGCGGGTGTACAACGGGCGGGGTGTGTAACGGGCGGGTGTGTAACGGGCGGGTGTGTAACGGGCGGGTGTATATCGGGCGGGTGTATACCGGGCGGGTGTATAACGGGCGGGTGTATAACGGACAGGTGTATAACGGTGAGCTGTGTAACGCGCAGGTGTATAACGGGCGGGTAAGTAACGGGCCGGTGTATAACGGGTGGTGGCATAACGGGTGGGTGTATAACGGGCGGGGTGTAGAACGTGCGGGCGTGTAACTGGCGGGCGTATAACGGGCGGCGGGTATAACGGGCGGGTGTATAACGGGCGGGGAGTATAACGGGCGGTGGTATAACGGGCGGGTATATAACGGGCAGGGTGTATAATGGGAGGGTGTGTAACGGGCGGGTGTATAAAGGGCAGGGTTTATAACAGGCGGGCGTATAACGGGCGGGGTGTATAATGGGCGGGGTGTATAACCGGCGGGTGCATAACGGGCGGGTGTATAATGGGCGGGTGTATAACCGGCAGGGTCTATAACAGGCGGGCGTATATTGGGCGGGGGGTATGATGGGCGGGGTGTATAACGGGCGGGCGTATAATGGGCGGGGTGTATAACGGGCAGGTGTTTAACAGGCGTGATGTATAACGGGCGGGGTGTATAACAGGCGGGTGTATAACAGGCGGGTGTATAACGGGCGGGTGTATAACGGGCGGGGTGTATAACGGGCAGGTGTATAACAGGCGTGATGTATAACGGGCGGGGTGTATAACAGGCGGGTGTATAACAGGCAGGTGTATAACGGGCGGGTGTATAACGGGCGGGGTGTATAACGGGCGGGTGTATAACGGGCGGGTGTATAACGGGCGGGTGTATAGAATGGGCGGCGTGTATAACGGGCGGGTGTATAACGGGCGGGTGTATAACTGGCGGGGTCTATAACAGGCGGGCGTATAACGGGCGGTGGGTATAATGGGCGGGGTGTATAACGGGCAGGTGTATAACGGGCAGGGTGTAAAACGGGCGGGGTGTATAATGGGCGAGTTGTATAATGAACAGGTGTATAATGGGCGGGGTGTAAAATGGGTGGGGTGTATAACGGGCGGGTGTATAACGGGCGGGTGTATAACGGGCGGGTGTATAACGGGCGGGTGCATAACGGGCGGGTGCATAACGGGCGGGTGTATAATGGGCGGGTGTATAACGGGCAGGGTGTATAATGGGCGGGTGTATAACGGTGAGGGGTCTAACGGGCGGGTGTATAACGGGCGGGTGTATAACGGGCGGGGTGTATAACGAGCAGAGTGTAGAATGGGCGGGGTGTATAATGGGCAGGGTGTAGAATGGGCGGGTGTATAACGGGCGGGTGTATAACGGGCGGGTGTTTAACCGGCAGGGTCTATAACAGGCGGGCGTATATTGGGCGGGGGGTATGATGGGCGGGGTGTATAACGGGCGGGCGTATAATGGGCGGGGTGTATAATGGGCAGGTGTATAACAGGCGTGATGTATAACGGGCGGGGTGTATAACAGGCGGGTGTATAACAGGCAGGTGTATAACAGGCAGGTGTATAACGGGCGGTTGTATAACGGGTGGGGTGCATAAAGGGCGGGTGTATAACGGGCGGGTGTATAACGGGCGGGTGTATAACAGGCGGGGTGTATAACGGGCGGGTGTATAACGGGCAGGGTGTATAACGAGCGGGTGTATAACGGGTGGCGTGCATAAAGCGCGGGTGTATAACGGGCGGGTGTACAACGGGCGGGGTGTGTAACGGGCGGGTGTGTAACGGGCGGGTGTGTAACGGGCGGGTGTGTAACGGGCGGGTGTATATCGGGCGGGTGTATATCGGGCGGGTGTATAACGGACAGGTGTATAACGGTGAGCTGTGTAACGCGCAGGTGTATAACGGGCGGGTAAGTAACGGGCCGGTGTATAACGGGTGGTGGCATAACGGGCGGGTGTATAATGGGCGGGGTGTAGAACGTGCGGGCGTGTAACTGGCGGGCGTATAACGGGCGGTGGGTATAACGGGCGGGTGTATAACGGGCGGGGAGTATAACGGGCGGTGGTATAACGGGCGGGTATATAACGGGCAGGGTGTATAATGGGAGGGTGTGTAACGGGCGGGTGTATAAAGGGCAGGGTTTATAACAGGCGGGCGTATAACGGGCGGGGTGTATAACGGGCGGGGTGTATAACGGGCAGGGTGTATAATGGGCGGGTTGTATAACGGGCGGGTGTGTAACGGGCGGGGTGTAAAACGGGCGGGTGTAAAACGGGCAGCAGGGTGTATAACGGGCGGGTCTATAACGGGCGGGGTGTGGAACGGGCGGGGAGTATAACAGGCTGGGTGTATATAGGGCGGGTGTATAACCGGCAGGGTCTATAACAGGCGGGCGTATATTGGGCGGGGGGTATAACGGGCGGGTGTATAACGGGCGGGGTGTATAATGGGCGGTGTGTATAATGGGTGGGGTTTATAATAGGCAGGTGTAAAACAGACAGGTATATAACGGCCGGGGGTATAACGGCCGGGGGTATAACGGGCGGGGGTATAACGGGCGAGGTGTATAGCGGGCGGGGTGTATAACGGGCGGGGTGTATAACGGGCAGGGTGTATAATGGGCAGGTGTATAACGGGCGGGTGTATAACGGGCGAGTGTATAACGGGCGGGGTGTATAACGGGCGAGTGTATAATGGGCGGGGTGTATATCGGGCGGGGTGTATAACGGGCGGGGCGTATAACTGCCGGGGTGTATAACGGGCGGGTGTATAACGGGCGGGTGTATAACGGGCGGGGTCTATAAAGGGCGGGGTGTATAACGGGGAGGTGTATAACGGGCGAGTGTATAACGGGCGGGGTGTATAACGGGCGGGGTGTATAACGGGCGGGTGTATAACGGGCAGGGTGTATAACGAGCGGGTGTATAACGGGTGGCGTGCATAAAGCGCGGGTGTATAACGGGCGGGTGTACAACGGGCGGGGTGTGTAACGGGCGGGTGTGTAACGGGCGGGTGTGTAACGGGCGGGTGTATATCGGGCGGGTGTATACCGGGCGGGTGTATAACGGGCGGGTGTATAACGGACAGGTGTATAACGGTGAGCTGTGTAACGCGCAGGTGTATAACGGGCGGGTAAGTAACGGGCCGGTGTATAACGGGTGGTGGCATAACGGGCGGTTGTATAACGGGCGGGGTGTAGAACGTGCGGGCGTGTAACTGGCGGGCGTATAACGGGCGGCGGGTATAACGGGCGGGTGTATAACGGGCGGGGAGTATAACGGGCGGTGGTATAACGGGCGGGTATATAACGGGCAGGGTGTATAATGGGAGGGTGTGTAATGGGCGGGTGTATAAAGGGCAGGGTTTATAACAGGCGGGCGTATAACGGGCGGGGTGTATAATGGGCGGGGTGTATAACGGGCGGGGTGTATAACGGGCAGGGTGTATAATGGGCGGGTTGTATAACGGGCGGGTGTGGAACGGGCGGGGAGTATAACAGGCTGGGTGTATATAGGGCGGGTGTATAACCGGCAGGGTCTATAACAGGCGGGCGTATATTGGGCGGGGGGTATAACGGGCGGGTGTATAACGGGCGGGATGTATAACGGGCGGTGTGTATAATGGGCGGTGTGTATAATGGGTGGGGTTTATAATAGGCAGGTGTAAAACAGAGAGGTATATAACGGGCGGGGGTATAACGGGCGGGGGTATAACGGGCGGGGGTATAACGGGCGGGGTGTATAACGGGCGGTGTGTATAACGGGCGGTGTGTATAATGGGTGGGTTTTATAATAGGCAGGTGTAAAACAGACAGGTACATAACGGGCGGGGGTATAACGGGCGGGGGTATAACGGGCGGGGGTATAACGGGCGGGGGTATAACGGGCGAGGTGTATAACGGGCAGGTGTATAACGGGCGGGGTGTATAACGGGCAGGGTGTATAACGGGCAGGTGTATAACGGGCGGGGTGTATAACGGGCAGGGTGTATAACGGGCAGGTGTATAGCAGGCGGGTGTATAACGGGTGGGGTGCATAAAGGGCGGGTGTATAACAGGCGGGGTGTATAACGGGCGGGTGTATAACGGGCAGGGTGTATAATGGGCGGGTGTATAACGGGCGGGTGTATAACGGGCGGGTGTATAACAGGCGGGGTGTATAACGGCGGGTGTATAACGGGCGGGGTGTATAATGGGCGGGTGTATAACGGGCGGGGTGCGTAACGGGTGGGTGTGTAACGGGCGGGTGTATATCGGGCGGGTATATAATGGGCGGGTGTATAACGGTGAGCCTTGTAACAGGCGGGTGTATACCGGGCGGGTGTATAACAGGCGGGTGTATAACGGACAGGTGTATAACGGTGAGCTGTGTAACGCGCAGGTGTATAACGGGCGGGTAAGTAACGGGCCGGTGTATAACGGGCGGGTGTATAACGGGCGGGGTGTATAACGGGTGGTGGAATAACGGGCGGGTGTATAACGGGCGGCTGTAGAACGGGCGGGGTGTAGAACGTGCGGGCGTATAACTGGCGGGCGTATAACGGGCGGCGGGTATAACGGGCGGGTGTATAACGTGTGGGTGTATAACGGGCGGGAAGTATAACGGGCGGTGGTATAACGGGCGGGTATATAATGGGCAGGGTGTATAATGGGAGGCTGTGTAACGGGCGGGTGTATAACGGGCGGGGTTTATAACAGGCGGGCGTATAACGGGCGGTGGGTATAACGGGCGGGGTGTATTACGGGCGGGGTGTATAACGGGCGGGGTGTATAATGGGCGGGTTGTATAACGGACAGGTGTGTAACGGGCGGGTTGTAAAACGGGCAGGGTGTATAACGGGCGGGTGTATAACGGGCGGGCGTATAACGGGCGGTGGGTATAACGGGCGGGGTGTATAACGGGCGGGGTGTATAACGGGCGGGGTGTATAATGGGCGGGTTGTATAACGGACAGGTGTGTAACGGGCGGGTTGTAAAACGGGCAGGGTGTATAACGGGCAGCAGGGTGTATAACGGGCAGGTGTATAACGGGCGAGTGTATAACAGGCGGGTGTATAACAGGCGGGTGTATAACGGGCGGGTGTATAACGGGCGGGGTGTGGGAACGGGCGGGGAGTATAACAGGCTGGGTGTATATAGGGCGGGTGTATAACCGGCAGGGTCTATAACAGGCGGGCGTATATTGGGCGGGGAGTATAACGGGCGGGTGTATAACGAGCAAGGTGTATAACGGGCAGGTGTATAATGGGCGGGTGTATAATGGGCGGGGTGTATAATGAGCAGAGTGTATAATGGGCGGTGAGTATAACGGGTGGGTTGTATAACGGGCGGGTTTATAACGAGCATGGTGTATAACGGGCAGGGTGTATAACGGGCAGGGTGTATAACGGGCGGGGTGTATAACGGGCGGGTGTATAATGGGCGGGGTGTATAACGGGCGGGTGTATAACGAGCAGGGTGTATTACGGGCTGGTGTATAACGAGCAGGGTGTATTACGGGCTGGTGTATAACGGGCGGGGTGTATAACGGGCGGGTGTATAACGAGCAGGGTGTATAATGGGCGGGTGTATAACGAGCAGGGTGTATTACGGGCTGGTGTATAACGGGCGGGGTGTATAACGGGCGGGTGTATAACGAGCAGGGTGTATAACGGGCGGGTGTATAACGGGCAGGGTGTATAACGGGCGGGGTGTATAACGGGCGGGTGTATAACGGGCGGGTGTATAACGGGCGGGTGTATAACGGGCGAGTGTATAACGGGTGGCTGTATAACCGGCAGGTGTATAATGGGCGGGTGTATAACAAGTGGGGTGTATAACAGGGGGTATGTGTAATGGGCGGGTGAAAAACGAGTAGGTGTATAACAGGCATGTGTATAACGGGCGGGGTGTATAACGACGGGTTTACAATGGGCAGGTGTATAACGGGCAGGTGTATAATGGGCAGGTGTATAACGGGCGGGTGTATAACGGGCGGGGTGTATAACGGGCGGGTTTATAATGGGCGGGGTGTATAACGGGCGGGTGTATAACGGGCGGGGTGTATAACGGGCGGGTGTGTAACGGGCGGGTGTGTAACGGGCGGGGTGTATAACGGGCGGGGTGTATAACGGGCAGGTATATAACGGGCGGGGTGTATAACGGGCGGGTGTGTAACGGGCGGGTGTGTAACGGGCGGGTGTGTAACGGGCGGGGTGTATAACGAGCGGAGTGTATAACAGGCAGGGTGTATAACGGGTGGGTCTACGACATGCAGGTGTATAACGGGCGGGGTGTAGAACGAGCGGGGAGTATAACAGGCGGGGTGTATAACGGGCGGGGTATAGAATGGGCGGCGTGTATAACGGGCGGGTGTATAACGGGCGGGGTGTATAATGGGCGGGGTATAGAATGGGCGGCGTGTATAACGGGCGGTTGTATAACGGGCGGGGTGTATAACAGGCGGGGTGTATAACAGGCGGGGTGTATAACGGGCGGGGTATAGAATGGGCGGCGTGTATAACGGGCGGGTGTATAACGGGCGGGTGTATAACTGGCGGGGTCTATAACAGGCGGGCGTATAACGGGCGGTGGGTATAATGGGCGGGGGGTATAACGGGCGGGTGTATAACGGGCAGGGTGTATAACGGGCGGTGTGTATAATGGGTGGGTTTTATAATAGGCAGGTGTAAAACAGACAGGTATATAACGGGCGGGGGTATAACGGGCGGGGGTATAACGGGCGGGGGTATAACGGGCGGGGGTATAACGGGCGAGGTGTATAACGGGCAGGTGTATAACGGGCGGGGTGTATAACGGGCAGGGTGTATAACGGGCAGGTGTATAACGGGCGGGGTGTATAACGGGCAGGGTGTATAACGGGCAGGTGTATAGCAGGCGGGTGTATAACGGGCGGGTGTATAACGGGCGGGTGTATAACGGGCAGGTGTATAGCAGGCGGGTGTATAACGGGCGGGTGTATAACGGGCGGGTGTATAACGGGCGGGTGTATAACGGGCGGGTGTATAACAGGCGGGGTGTATAACGGGCGGTTGTATAACGGGCGGGGTGTATAATGGGCGGGTGTATAACGGGCGGGGTGCGTAACGGGCGGGTGTGTAACGGGCGGGTGTATATCGGGCGGGTATATAATGGGCGGGTGTATAACGGTGAGCCTTGTAACAGGCGGGTGTATACCGGGCGGGTGTATAACAGGCGGGTGTATAACGGACAGGTGTATAACGGTGAGCTGTGTAACGTGCAGGTGTATAACGGGCGGGTAAGTAACGGGCCGGTGTATAACGGGCGGGTGTATAACGGGCGGGGTGTATAACGGGTGGTGGCATAACGGGCGGGTGTATAACGGGCGGCTGTAGAACGGGCGGGGTGTAGAACGTGCGGGCGTATAACTGGCGGGCGTATAACGGGCGGCGGGTATAACGGGCGGGTGTATAACGTGTGGGTGTATAACGGGCGGGAAGTATAACAGGCGGTCGTATAACGGGCGGGTATATAACGGGCAGGGTGTATAATGGGAGGCTGTGTAACGGGCGGGTGTATAACGGGCGGGGTTTATAACAGGCGGGCGTATAACGGGCGGTGGGTATAATGGGCGGGGTGTATAACGGGCGGGGTGTATAACGGGCGGGGTGTATAACGGACAGGTGTGTAACGGGCGGGTTGTAAAACGGGCAGGGTGTATAGCGGGCGGGTGTATAACGGGCGGGTGTATAACGGGCGGGGTTTATAACAGGCGGGCGTATAACGGGCGGTGGGTATAATGGGCGGGGTGTATAACGGGCGGGGTGTATAACGGGCGGGGTGTATAATGGGCGGGTTGTATAACGGACAGGTGTGTAACGGGCGGGTTGTAAAACGGGCAGGGTGTATAACGGGCGGGTGTATAACGGGCGGGGTGTATAACGGGCAGCAGGGTGTATAACGGGCAGGTGTATAACGGGCGAGTGTATAACAGGCGGGTGTATAACAGGCGGGTGTATAACGGTGAGCTGTCTAACGGGCGGGTGTATAACGGGCGGGGTGTGGGAACGGGCGGGGAGTATAACAGGCTGGGTGTATATAGGGCGGGTGTATAACCGGCAGGGTCTATAACAGGCGGGCGTATATTGGGCGGGGAGTATAACGGGCGGGTGTATAACGGGCGGGTGTATAACGGGCGGGGGTATAACGGGTGGGGGTATAACGGGCGGGGGTATAACGGGCAAGGTGTATAACGGGCAGGTGTATAACGGGCGGGTGTATAATGGGCGGGGTGTATAATGAGCAGAGTGTATAATGGGCGAGTGTATAACGGGCGGTGAGTATAACGGGTGGGTTGTATAACGGGCGGGTTTATAACGAGCATGGTGTATAACGGGCAGAGTGTATAACGGGCAGGGTGTATAACCGGCGGGGTGTATAACGGGTGGGTGTATAACGGGCGGGTGTATAACGAGGAGGGTGTATAACGGGCGGGTGTATAACGGGCGGGTGTATAACGAGCAGGGTGTATAACGGGCTGGTGTATAACGGGCGGGGTGTATAACGGGCGGGTGTATAACGAGCAGGGTGTATAACGGGCGGGTGTATAACGGGCAGGGTGTATAACGGGCGGGGTGTATAACGGGCGGGTGTATAACGAGCAGGGTGTATAACGGGCGGGTGTATAACGGGCGGGTGTATAACGGGCGAGTGTATAACGGGCGAGTGTATAACGGGTGGCTGTATAACCGGCAGGAGTATAATGGGCGGGTGTATAACAAGTGGGGTGTATAACGAATGGGTGTATAACAGGGGGTATGTGTAATGGGCGGGTGTATAACGAGTGGGTGTATAACAGGCAGGTGTATAACGGGCGGGGTGTATAACGACGGGTTTACAACGGGCAGGTGTATAACGGGCAGGTGTATAACGGGCAGGTGTATAACGGGTGGGTGTATAACGGGCGGGGTGTATAACGGGCGGGTTTATAATGGGCGGGGTGTATAACGGGCGGGTGTATAACGGGCGGGGTGTATAACGGGCGGGGTGTATAACGGGCGGGTGTGTAACGGGCGGGTGTGTAACAGGCGGGGTGTATAACGGGCGGGTGTATAACGAGCAGGGTGTATAACGGGCTGGTGTATAACGGGCGGGGTGTATAACGGGCGGGTGTATAACGAGCAGGGTGTATAACGGGCGGGTGTATAACGGGCGGGGTGTATAACGGGCGGGTGTATAACGAGCAGGGTGTATAACGGGCGGGTGTATAACGGGCAGGGTGTATAACGGGCGGGGTGTATAACGGGCGGGGTGTATAACGGGCGGGTGTATAACGGGCGAGTGTATAACGGGCGAGTGTATAACGGGCGAGTGTATAACGGGTGGCTGTATAACCGGCAGGAGTATAATGGGCGGGTGTATAACAAGTGGGGTGTATAACGAATGGGTGTATAACAGGGGGTATGTGTAATGGGCGGGTGTATAACGAGTGGGTGTATAACAGGCAGGTGTATAACGGGCGGGGTGTATAACGACGGGTTTACAACGGGCAGGTGTATAACGGGCAGGTGTATAACGGGCGGGTGTATAACGGGCGGGTGTATAACGGGCGGGTTTATAATGGGCGGGGTGTATAACGGGCGGGTGTATAACGGGCGGGGTGTATAACGGGCGGGTGTGTAACGGGCGGGTGTGTAACAGGCGGGGTGTATAACGGGCGGGGTGTATAACGGGCAGGTATATAACGGGCGGGGTGTATAACGGGCGGGTGTGTAACGGGCGGGGTGTATAACGAGCGGAGTGTATAACAGGCAGGGTGTATAACGGGTGGGTCTACGACATGCGGGTGTATAACGGGCGGGGTGTAGAACGAGCGGGGCGTATAACAGGCGGGGTGTATAACGGGCGGGGTATAGAATGGGCGGCGTGTATAACGGGCGGGTGTATAACGGGCGGGGTGTATAACAGGCGGGGTGTATAACGGGCGGGGTATAGAATGGGCGGCGTGTATAACGGGCGGTTGTATAACGGGCGGGGTGTATAACAGGCGGGGTGTATAACAGGCGGGGTGTATAACGGGCGGGGTATAGAATGGGCGGCGTGTATAACGGGCGGGTGTATAACTGGCGGGGTCTATAACAGGCGGGCGTATAACGGGCGGTGGGTATAATGGGCGGGGTGTATAACGGGCAGGTGTATAACGGGCGGGGTGTAAAACGGGCGGGGTGTATAATGGGCGGGTTGTATAATGAACAGGTGTATAACGGGCGGGTGTATAACGGGCGGGTGTATAACGGGCGGGTGCATAACGGGCGGGTGTATAACGGGCGGGTGTATAACGGGCAGGGTGTATAATGGGCGGGTGTATAATGGGCAGGGTGTATAATGGGCGGGTGTATAACGGTGAGGGGTCTAACGGGCGGGGTGTATAACGGCCAGGGTGTATAACGGGCAGGTGTATAACGGGCGGGGGTATAACGGGCGGGGGTATAACGGGCGGGGGTATAACGGGCGGGGGTATAGCAGGCGGGTGTATAACGGGCGGGGTGTATAATGAGCAGAGTGTAGAATGGGCGGGGTGTATAACGGGCAGGGTGTATATAGGGCGGGTGTATAACCGGCAGGGTTTATAACAGTCGGGCGTATATTGGGCGGGGGGTATAACGGGCGAAGTGTATAACGGGCGGGGTGTATAATAGGCGGGTGTAAAACGGGTGGGGTGCATAAAGAGCGGGTGTATAACGGGCGGGTGTATAACAGGCGGGGTGTATAACGGGCGGGTGTATAACGGGCGGGTGTATAACGGGCGGGTGTGTAACGGGCGGGTGTGTAACGGGCGGGGTGTATAACGGGCGGGTGTATAACGGGCGGGGTGTATAATGAGCAGAGTGTAGAATGGGCGGGGTGTATAACGGGCAGGGTGTATATAGGGCGGGTGTATAACCGGCAGGGTTTATAACAGTCGGGCGGGTGTGTAACGGGCGGGTGTGTAACGGGCGGGGTGTATAACGGGCGGGTGTGTAACGGGCGGTGTGTATAACGGGCGGGTGTATAACAGGCGGGGTGTATAACGGGCGGGTGTGTAACGGGCGGTGTGTATAACGGGTGGGTGTATAATGGACGGTTTACAATGGGCGATGTATAATGGGCAGGGTGTATAACGGGCGGTTGTATAACGGGCGGGGTGTATAACGGGCGGGTGTATAACGGGCGGGGCGTATAACGGTGGGGTGTATAATGGGCGGGTGTATAACGAGCGGGAGTATAACGGCCGGGTGTATAACGGGCAGGTGTATAACGGGCAGGGTGTATAACGGGCGGGTGCATAACTGGTGGGGTGTATAACGGGCGGTGTGTATAACGGGCAGGTGTATAACGGGCGGGGTGTCGAACGGGCGGGGTATATAACGGGCAGGTGTACAATGGGCGGGTGTATAATGGGCGGTGTGTATAACGAGCGGGTGTAAAAAGGGCGTGGTGTATAACGGGCGGGTGTTTAACGGGCGGGTGTATAACGGGCGGGTGTATAACGGGCAGGTGTATAACGGGCGGGTGTATAACGGGCGGGTGTGTAACAGGCGGGTGTGTAACGGGCGGGTGTATAAAGGGCAAATGTATAACGGGCGGGTGTATAACGAGCGGGAGTATAACGGCCGGGTGTATAACGGGCGGGGTGTATAACGGGCGGGTGTATAACGAGCGGGAGTATAACGGCCGGGTGTATAACGGGCGGAGTGTATAACGGGCAGGGTGTATAACGGGCGGGTGTATAACGGGCGGGGCGTATAACGGGCGTTGCGTATAACGGGCGGGTGTATAACGGGCGAGTGTATAACGAGCGGGAGTATAACGGCCGGGTGTATAACGGGCGGGTGTATAACGGGCGGGTGTATAACGGGCGAGTGTATAACGAGCGGGAGTATAACGGCCGGGTGTATAACGGGCGGAGTGTATAACGGGCGGGTGTATAACGGGCGGTGTATAACGGGCAGGTGTATAACGGGCGGGTGTATAACGGGCGGTGTATAACGGGCGGGTGTATAACGGGCGGGTGTATAACGGGCGGGTGTGTAACGGGCGGGTGTATAACGGGCAGGGTGTATAACCGGCGGGTGTATAACGGGCGAGTGTATAACGGGCGGGTGTATAACGGCCGGGTGTATAACGAGCGGGAGTATAACGGCCGGGTGTATAACGGGCGGAGTGTATAACGGGCAGGGTGTATAACGGGCGGGTGTATAACGGGCGGAGTGTATAACGGGCAGGGTGTATAACGGGCGGAGTGTATAACGGGCAGGGTGTATAACGGGCGGGTGTATAACGAGCGGGAGTATAACGGCCGGGTGTATAACGGGCAGAGTGTATAACGGGCAGCGTGTATAACGGGCGGGTGTATAATGGGCGGGGCGTATAACGGGCGGTGCGTATAACGGGCGGGTGTATAACGGGCGAGTGTATAACGAGCGGGTGTATAACGAGCGGGAGTATAACGGCCGGGTGTATAACGGGCGGAGTGTATAACGGGCGGGTGTATAACGGGCGGGTGTATAACGGGCGAGTGTATAATGGGCAGGGTGTATAACGGGCAGGTGTATAATGGGCGGGGCGTACAACGGGCGGTGCGTATAGCGGGCGGGATGTATAACGGGCAGGTGTATAACGAGCGGGGTGTATAACGACAGGTTTACATCGGGCGGGGTGTATAACAGGCGGGTGTATAACGGGCAGGTGTACAACGGGCGGGTGTATAATGGGCGGCGTGTATAACGGGCGGGTGTATAACGGGCGGGTGCATAACTGGTGGGGTGTATAACGGACGTGTTTATAACGGGCGGGGTGTATAACGGGTGGGGTGTATAACCGGTGTGTGTATAACAGGCGGGTGTATAACGGGCAGTGTGTATAACGGGCGGGGTTATAACGGGCGGGGGTATGACAGGCAGTGTGTATAATGGGCAGGTGTATGCCGAGCGGGTGTATAACAGGTGGGGTGTAAAACAGGCGGGGTGTATAACAGGCGAGGTGTATAACAGGCGGGTGCATAACGGGTGGAGTGTATAACGGGCGTGTTCTTAACGGGCGGGGTGTATAACGGGTGGGGTGTATAACGAGCGTGTTTATAACGGGCGGGGTGTATAACGGGCGGGTGTATAAAGGGCGGCGTGTATAACGGGCGCGTTGTATAACGGGCGGGTGTATAAGGGGCGGGTGTACAAGGGGCGGGTGTACAACGGGCGGGGTGTCTAACGGGCGGGGTGTCGAACGGGCGGGTGTATAACGGGTGGGTGTATAACGGGCGGGTATATAATGGGTGGTGTGTATAACGGGCGGGGTGTATAAAGGGCGGGGTGTATAACGGGCGGGGTGTATAACGGTGAGCTGTGTAACGGGCGGGTGTATAACGGGCGGGTATATAACGGGTGGTGTGTATAACGGGCGGGGTGTATAAAGGGCGGGGTGTATAACGGGCGGGGTGTATAACGGTGAGCTGTGTAACGGGCGGGTGTATAACGGTCGGGTGTGTAACAGGCGGTGGTATAACGGGCGGGGCTATAACGGGCGGGGGTATAACAGGCGGGGTGCATAACGGGCAGGGTGCATAAAGGGCGGGGTATATAACGGGCGCGTTGTATAATGGGCGGGTGTATAAGGGGTGGGTGTATAACGGGCGGGTGTATAGCGGGCGGGTGTACAACGGGCGGGGTGTATAACGTTAGGGGTGTCTAAAGGGCGACGTGTCTAACGGGCGGGGTGTATAACGGGCAGTTGTATATATAACGGGCAGGTGTACAATGGGCGGGTGTATAACGGACGGGTTTACAACGGGCCGGTGTATAACAGGCGGGTGTATAACGGGCGGGGTGTATAACGGACGGGTTTACAACGGGCGGGGTGTATAACGGGCGGGGGTATAACGGGCGGGGGTATAACAGGCGGGGTGTATAATGGGCGGGGTGCATAACAGGCGGGGTGCATAACGGGCGGGTTGTATAACGGGCGGGGTGTATAACGGGCAGGTGTACAATGGGCGGGGTGCATAACGGGTGGGTGTATAATGGGCGGTGTGTATAACGACGGGTATATAACGGGCGGGGTGTATGATGGGCTGTGTGTATAACGGGCGGGTGTATAACGGGCGGGTGTGTAATGGGCGGGTCTATAAAGGGCAAATGTATAACGGGCGGGTGTATAATGGGCGGGTGTACAACGGGCGGGGAGTATAATGGGCGGGTGTATAACGGGCAGGTGTACAACGGGCGGGGAGTATAACAGGCGCCTGTATAACGTTAGGGGTGTCTAAAGGGCGGGGTGTCTAACGGGCAGGTGTATAACGGGCGGGGTATATAACGGGCAGGTGTACAATGGGCGGGGTGCATAACGGGTGGGTGTATAATGGGCGGTGTGTATAACGACGGGTATATAACGGGCGGGGTGTATGATGGGCTGTGTGTATAACGGGCGGGTGTATAACGGGCGGGTGTGTAATGGGCGGGTGTATAAAGGGCAAATGTATAACGGGCGGGTGTGTAACGGGCGGGGGTATAACGGGCGGGGGTATAACAGGCGGGGGTATAACGGGCGGGGGTATAACGGGCGGGGGTATAACAGGCAAGGTGTATAACAGGCAGGGTGTATAATGGGTGGGGTGAATAACCGGCGGGTGTATAACGGGCGAGTGTATAACGGGCGTGTGTATAACGAGCAGGAGTATAACGGGCAGGGTGTACAACGGGCAGGGTGTATAACCGGCGGGTGTATAACGGGCGAGTGTATAACGGGCGTGTGTATAACGAGCGGGAGTATAACGGCCGGGGTGTATAACGGGCAGGGTGTATAACCGGCGGGCGTATAACGGGCGAGTGTATAATGGGCGTGTGTATAACGAGCGGGAGTATAACGGCCAGGTGTATAACGGGCGGGGCGTATAACGGGCGGGGCGTACAACGGGCGGGGCGTACAACGGGCGGGTGTATAACGGGCGGGTGTATAACGGGCGGGGTGTATAACGGGCAGGTGTATAACGGGCGGGTGTATAACGGGCGGTGTGTATAACCGGTGGGTGTATAACAGGCGGGTGTATAACGGGCGGGGTGTATAACGAGCGGGGTGTATAACGGGCGGGGTGTATAACGAGCGGGATGTATAACGGGCGGGTGAATAACGGGTGGGTGTATAACGGGTGGGGTGCATAAAGGACGGGTGTATAATGGGCGGGTGTATAACAGGCGGGTGTATAATGGGCGGGTGTATAACGGGTGGGCTGCATACAGGGCGGGGTGTATAACGGGCGATGTGTATAACGGGCGGGTGTATAACGGGCGTGTGTGTAACGGTGTGTAACGGGCGGGTGTATAACAGGCGGGGCTATAACGGACGCGTGTATAACAGGCAAGGTGTATAACGGGCGGAGTGTATAACGGGCGGGTGTATAACGGGCAGGTTTATAATGGGCGGAGTGTATAACGGGCGGGGTGTATAACGGGCAGGTTTATAATGGGCGGAGTGTATAACGGGCGGGGTGTATAACGGGCGGGGTGTATAACGGGCGGGCGTATAACGGGCGGGTGTATAACGGGCGGGTGTATAACGGGCGGGGTGTATAACGGGCGGGTGTGTAACGGTCGGGTGTGTAACGGGCGGGTGTATAACGGGCGGGTGTATAGCGGGCGGGTGTATAACGGGCGGGCGTATAACGGGCGGGTGTATAACGGGCGGGTGTATAACGGGCGGGGTGTATAACGGGCGGGGTGTATAACGGGCGGGGTGTATAACGGTGAGCTGTGTAACGGGCGGGGTGTATAACAGGCGGGTGTGTAACGGTCGGGTGTGTAACAGGCGGTGGTATAACGGGCGGGTGTATAACGAGCAGGGTGTATAACGGGCTGGTGTATAACGGGCGGGGTGTATAACGGGCGGGTGTATAACGAGCAGGGTGTATAACGGGCGGGTGTATAACGGGCGGGTGTATAACGAGCAGGGTGTATAACGGGCGGGTGTATAACGGGCAGGGTGTATAACGGGCGGGGTGTATAACGGGCGGGGTGTATAACGGGCGGGTGTATAACGGGCGAGTGTATAACGGGCGAGTGTATAACGGGCGAGTGTATAACGGGTGGCTGTATAACCGGCAGGAGTATAATGGGCGGGTGTATAACAAGTGGGGTGTATAACGAATGGGTGTATAACAGGGGGTATGTGTAATGGGCGGGTGTATAACGGGCGGGTGTATAACAGTGAGGGGTCTAACGGGCGGGTGGAAAACGGGCGGGTGTATAACGGGCGGGGTGTAGAATGGGCAGGGTGTATAACGGGCGGGTGTATAACGGGCGGGTGTTTAACCGGCAGGGTCTATAACAGGCGGGCGTATATTGGGCGGGGGGTATAATGGGCGGGGTGTATAACGGGCGGGCGTATAATGGGCGGGGTGTATAACAGGCGGGGTGTATAACAGGCGGGTGTATAACAGGCGTGATGTATAACGGGCGGGGTGTATAACAGGCGGGGTGTATAACAGGCAGGTGTATAACGGGCGGGTGTATAACGGGTGGGGTGCATAAAGGGCGGGTGTATAATGGGCGGGGTGTATAACGGGCGGGCGTATAATGGGCGGGGTGTATAACAGGCGGGGTGTATAACCGGTGTGTGTATAACAGGCGGGTGTATAACGGGCAGTGTGTATAACGGGCGGGGTTATAACGGGCGGGGGTATGACAGGCAGTGTGTATAATGGGCAGGTGTATGCCGAGCGGGTGTATAACAGGTGGGGTGTAAAACGGGCGGGGTGTATAACGGGCGTGTGTATAACGGGCGGGGTGTATAACAGGCGAGGTGTATAACAGGCGGAGTGTATAACAGGCGTGTTTATAACGGGCGGGGTGTATAACGGGCGGGTGTATAAAGGGCGGCGTGTATAACGGGCGCGTTGTATAACGGGCGGGTGTATAACGGGCGGAGTGTATAACGGGCAGGGTGTATAACGGGCGGAGTGTATAACGGGCAGGGTGTATAACGGGCGGGTGTATAACGAGCGGGAGTATAACGGCCGGGTGTATAACGGGCAGAGTGTATAACGGGCAGCGTGTATAACGGGCGGGTGTATAATGGGCGGGGCGTATAACGGGCGGTGCGTATAACGGGCGGGTGTATAACGGGCGAGTGTATAACGAGCGGGTGTATAACGAGCGGGAGTATAACGGCCGGGTGTATAACGGGCGGAGTGTATAACGGGCGGGTGTATAACGGGCGGGTGTATAACGGGCGAGTGTATAATGGGCAGGGTGTATAACGGGCAGGTGTATAATGGGCGGGGCGTACAACGGGCGGTGCGTATAGCGGGCGGGATGTATAACGGGCAGGTGTATAACGAGCGGGGTGTATAACGACAGGTTTACATCGGGCGGGGTGTATAACAGGCGGGTGTATAACGGGCAGGTGTACAACGGGCGGGTGTATAATGGGCGGCGTGTATAACGGGCGGGTGTATAACGGGCGGGTGCATAACTGGTGGGGTGTATAACGGACGTGTTTATAACGGGCGGGGTGTATAACGGGTGGGGTGTATAACCGGTGTGTGTATAACAGGCGGGTGTATAACGGGCAGTGTGTATAACGGGCGGGGTTATAACGGGCGGGGGTATGACAGGCAGTGTGTATAATGGGCAGGTGTATGCCGAGCGGGTGTATAACAGGTGGGGTGTAAAACAGGCGGGGTGTATAACAGGCGAGGTGTATAACAGGCGGGTGCATAACGGGTGGAGTGTATAACGGGCGTGTTCTTAACGGGCGGGGTGTATAACGGGTGGGGTGTATAACGAGCGTGTTTATAACGGGCGGGGTGTATAACGGGCGGGTGTATAAAGGGCGGCGTGTATAACGGGCGCGTTGTATAACGGGCGGGTGTATAAGGGGCGGGTGTACAAGGGGCGGGTGTACAACGGGCGGGGTGTCTAACGGGCGGGGTGTCGAACGGGCGGGTGTATAACGGGTGGGTGTATAACGGGCGGGTATATAATGGGTGGTGTGTATAACGGGCGGGGTGTATAAAGGGCGGGGTGTATAACGGGCGGGGTGTATAACGGTGAGCTGTGTAACGGGCGGGTGTATAACGGGCGGGTATATAACGGGTGGTGAGTATAACGGGCGGGGTGTATAAAGGGCGGGGTGTATAACGGGCGGGGTGTATAACGGTGAGCTGTGTAACGGGCGGGTGTATAACGGTCGGGTGTGTAACAGGCGGTGGTATAACGGGCGGGGCTATAACGGGCGGGGGTATAACAGGCGGGGTGCATAACGGGCAGGGTGCATAAAGGGCGGGGTATATAACGGGCGCGTTGTATAATGGGCGGGTGTATAAGGGGTGGGTGTATAACGGGCGGGTGTATAGCGGGCGGGTGTACAACGGGCGGGGTGTATAACGTTAGGGGTGTCTAAAGGGCGACGTGTCTAACGGGCGGGGTGTATAACGGGCAGTTGTATATATAACGGGCAGGTGTACAATGGGCGGGTGTATAACGGACGGGTTTACAACGGGCCGGTGTATAACAGGCGGGTGTATAACGGGCGGGGTGTATAACGGACGGGTTTACAACGGGCGGGGTGTATAACGGGCGGGGGTATAACGGGCGGGGGTATAACAGGCGGGGTGTATAATGGGCGGGGTGCATAACAGGCGGGGTGCATAACGGGCGGGTTGTATAACGGGCGGGGTGTATAACGGGCAGGTGTACAATGGGCGGGGTGCATAACGGGTGGGTGTATAATGGGCGGTGTGTATAACGACGGGTATATAACGGGCGGGGTGTATGATGGGCTGTGTGTATAACGGGCGGGTGTATAACGGGCGGGTGTGTAATGGGCGGGTGTATAAAGGGCAAATGTATAACGGGCGGGTGTATAACGGGCAGGTGTACAACGGGCGGGGAGTATAACAGGCGCCTGTATAACGTTAGGGGTGTCTAAAGGGCGGGGTGTCTAACGGGCAGGTGTATAACGGGCGGGGTATATAACGGGCAGGTGTACAATGGGCGGGGTGCATAACGGGTGGGTGTATGATGGGCTGTGTGTATAACGGGCGGGTGTATAACGGGCGGGTGTGTAATGGGCGGGTGTATAAAGGGCAAATGTATAACGGGCGGGTGTGTAACGGGCGGGGGTATAACGGGCGGGGGTATAACAGGCGGGGGTATAACGGGCGGGGGTATAACGGGCGGGGGTATAACAGGCAAGGTGTATAACAGGCAGGGTGTATAATGGGTGGGGTGAATAACCGGCGGGTGTATAACGGGCGAGTGTATAACGGGCGTGTGTATAACGAGCAGGAGTATAACGGGCAGGGTGTACAACGGGCAGGGTGTATAACCGGCGGGTGTATAACGGGCGAGTGTATAACGGGCGTGTGTATAACGAGCGGGAGTATAACGGCCGGGGTGTATAACGGGCAGGGTGTATAACCGGCGGGCGTATAACGGGCGAGTGTATAATGGGCGTGTGTATAACGAGCGGGAGTATAACGGCCAGGTGTATAACGGGCGGGGCGTATAACGGGCGGGGCGTACAACGGGCGGGGCGTACAACGGGCGGGTGTATAACGGGCGGGTGTATAACGGGCGGGGTGTATAACGGGCAGGTGTATAACGGGCGGGTGTATAACGGGCGGTGTGTATAACCGGTGGGTGTATAACAGGCGGGTGTATAACGGGCGGGGTGTATAACGAGCGGGGTGTATAACGGGCGGGGTGTATAACGAGCGGGATGTATAACGGGCGGGTGAATAACGGGTGGGTGTATAACGGGTGGGGTGCATAAAGGACGGGTGTATAATGGGCGGGTGTATAACAGGCGGGTGTATAATGGGCGGGTGTATAACGGGTGGGCTGCATACAGGGCGGGGTGTATAACGGGCGATGTGTATAACGGGCGGGTGTATAACGGGCGTGTGTGTAACGGTGTGTAACGGGCGGGTGTATAACGGGCGGGGCTATAACGGACGCGTGTATAACAGGCAAGGTGTATAACGGGCGGAGTGTATAACGGGCGGGTGTATAACGGGCAGGTTTATAATGGGCGGAGTGTATAACGGGCGGGGTGTATAACGGGCAGGTTTATAATGGGCGGAGTGTATAACGGGCGGGGTGTATAACGGGCGGGGTGTATAACGGGCGGGCGTATAACGGGCGGGTGTATAACGGGCGGGTGTATAACGGGCGGGGTGTATAACGGGCGGGTGTGTAACGGTCGGGTGTGTAACGGGCGGGTGTATAACGGGCGGGTGTATAGCGGGCGGGTGTATAACGGGCGGGCGTATAACGGGCGGGTGTATAACGGGCGGGTGTATAACGGGCGGGTGTATAACGGGCGGGGTGTATAACGGGCGGGGTGTATAACGGGCGGGGTGTATAACGGTGAGCTGTGTAACGGGCGGGGTGTATAACAGGCGGGTGTGTAACGGTCGGGTGTGTAACAGGCGGTGGTATAACGGGCGGGGCTATAACGGGCGGGGGTATAACAGGCGAGGTGCATAACGGGCAGGGTGCATAAAGGGCGGGGTATATAACGGGCGCGTTGTATAATGGGCGGGTGTATAAGGGGCGGGTGTATAACAGTGTATAATCGGGCGGGTGTACAGCAGGCGGCTGTACAATGGCGGGGCGTATAACGGGCGGGTGTATAACGTTAGGGGTGTCTAATGGGCGGGGTGTATAACGAACAGGTGTACAATGGGCGGGGTGTATAACGGACGGGTTTACAACGGGCCGGTGTATAACAGGCGGGTGTATAACGGGCGGGGGTATAACAGGCGGGGTGCATAACAGGCGGGGTGTATAACGGGCCCGTTGTATAACGGGCAGGTGTATAACGGGCGGTTGTATAACAGTGAGGGGTCTAACGGGCGGGTGGAAAACGGGCGGGTGTATAACGGGCGGGGTGTAGAATGGGCAGGGTGTATAACGGGCGGGTGTATAACGGGCGGGTGTTTAACCGGCAGGGTCTATAACAGGCGGGCGTATATTGGGCGGGGGGTATAATGGGCGGGGTGTATAACGGGCGGGCGTATAATGGGCGGGGTGTATAACAGGCGGGGTGTATAACAGGCGGGTGTATAACAGGCGTGATGTATAACGGGCGGGGTGTATAACAGGCGGGGTGTATAACAGGCAGGTGTATAACGGGCGGGTGTATAACGGGTGGGGTGCATAAAGGGCGGGTGTATAATGGGCGGGGTGTATAACGGGCGGGCGTATAATGGGCGGGGTGTATAACAGGCGGGGTGTATAACCGGTGTGTGTATAACAGGCGGGTGTATAACGGGCAGTGTGTATAACGGGCGGGGTTATAACGGGCGGGGGTATGACAGGCAGTGTGTATAATGGGCAGGTGTATGCCGAGCGGGTGTATAACAGGTGGGGTGTAAAACGGGCGGGGTGTATAACGGGCGTGTGTATAACGGGCGGGGTGTATAACAGGCGAGGTGTATAACAGGCGGAGTGTATAACAGGCGTGTTTATAACGGGCGGGGTGTATAACGGGCGGGTGTATAAAGGGCGGCGTGTATAACGGGCGCGTTGTATAACGGGCGGGTGTATAAGGGGCGGGTGTCAAGGTACAGGGCTGGTGTACAATGGGCGGGGTGTCTAACGGGCGGGGTGTTGAACGGGCGGGTGTATAACGGGTGGGTGTATAACGGGCGGGTATATAACGGGTGGTGTGTATAACGGGCGGGGTGTATAAAGGGCGGGGTGTATAAAGGGCGGGGTGTATAACGGGCGGGGTGTATAACGGTGAGCTGTGTAACGGGCGGGTGTATAACGGTCGGATGTGTAACAGGCGGTGGTATAACGGGCGGGGCTATAACGGGCGGGGATATAACAGGCGGGGTGCATAATGGGCGGGGTGCATAACGGGCAGGGTGCATAAAGGGCGGGGTATATAACGGGCGCGTTGTATAATGGGTGGGTGTATAAGGGGTGGGTGTATAACGGGCGGGTGTATAGTGGGCAGGTGTACAACGGGCGGGGCGTATAACGGGCGGGTGTATAACGTTAGGGGTGTCTAAAGGGCGACGTGTCTAACGGGCGGGGTGTATAACGGGCAGTTGTATATATAACGGACAGGTGTACAATGCGCGGGGTGTATAACGGACGGGTTTACAACAGGCGGGTGTATAACGGGCGGGGTGTATAACGGACGGGTTTACAACGGGCGGGGTGTATAACGGGCGGGGGTATAACGGGCGGGGGTATAACAGGCGGGGTGTATAATGGGCGGGGTGCATAACAGGCGGGTTGTATAACGGGCGGGTTGTATAACGGGCGGGGTGTATAACGGGCGGGGTGTATAATGGGCGGGTGTATAATGGGCGGGTGTACAACGGGCGGGGAGTATAATGGGCGGGTGTATAACGGGCAGGTGTACAACGGGCGGGGAGTATAACAGGCGCCTGTATAATGTTAGGGGTGTCTAAAGGGCGGGGTGTCTAACGGGCAGGTGTATAATGGGCGGGGTATATAACAGCAGGTGTACAATGGGCGGGGTGCATAACGGGTGGGTGTATAATGGGCGGTGTATATAACGACGGGTATATAACGGGCGGGGTGTATAATGGGCTGTGTGTATAATGGGCGGGTGTATAACGGGCGGGTGTGTAATGGGCGGGTGTATAAAGGGCAAATGTATAACAGGCGGGGGTGTAACGGGCGGGGGTATAACGGGCGGGGGTATAAAGGGCGGCGTGTATAACGGGCGCGTATAACGGGCGGGTGTATAAGGGGCGGGTGTACAAGGGGCGGGTGTACAATGGGCGGGGTGTCTAACGGGCGGGGTGTTGAACAGGCGGGTGTATAACGGGTGGGTGTATAACGGGCGGGTATATAACGGGTGGTGTGTATAACGGGCGGGGTGTATAAAGGGCGGGGTGTATAAAGGGCGGGGTGTATAACGGGCGGGGTGTATAACGGTGAGCTGTGTAACGGGCGGGTGTATAACGGTCGGATGTGTAACAGGCGGTGGTATAACGGGCGGGGCTATAACGGGCGGGGATATAACAGGCGGGGTGCATAATGGGCGGGGTGCATAACGGGCAGGGTGCATAAAGGGCGGGGTATATAACGGGCGCGTTGTATAATGGGTGGGTGTATAAGGGGTGGGTGTATAACGGGCGGGTGTATAGTGGGCGGGTGTACAACGGGCGGGGCGTATAACGGGCGGGGTGTATAACGTTAGGGATGTCTAAAGGGCGACGTGTCTAACGGGCGGGGTGTATAACGGGCAGTTGTATATATAACGGACAGGTGTACAATGCGCGGGGTGTATAACGGACGGGTTTACAACGGGCCGGTGTATAACAGGCGGGTGTATAACGGGCGGGGTGTATAACGGACGGGTTTACAACGGGCGGGGTGTATAACGGGCGGGGGTATAACGGGCGGGGGTAAACAGGCGGGGTGTATAATGGGCGGGGTGCATAACAGGCGGGTTGTATAACGGGCGGGTTGTATAACGGGCGGGGGTGTATAACGGGCGGGATGTATAATGGGCGGGTGTATAATGGGCGGGTGTACAACGGGCGGGGAGTATAATGGGCGGGTGTATAACGGGCAGGTGTACAACGGGCGGGGAGTATAACAGGCGCCTGTATAATGTTAGGGGTGTCCAAAGGGCGGGGTGTCTAACGGGCAGGTGTATAATGGGCGGGGTATATAACGGGCAGGTGTACAATGGGCGGGGTGCATAACGGGTGGGTGTATAATGGGCGGTGTATATAACGACGGGTATATAACGGGCGGGGTGTATAATGGGCTGTGTGTATAACGGGCGGGTGTATAACGGGCGGGTGTGTAATGGGCGGGTGTATAAAGGGCAAATGTATAACAGGCGGGGGTGTAACGGGCGGGGGTATAACGGGCGGGGGTATAACGGGCGTGTGTATAACGGACGTGTGTATAACGAGCAGGAGTATAACGGGTAGGGTGTATAATGGGTGGGGTGAATAACCGGCGGGTGTATAACGGGCGAGTGTATAACGGACGTGTGTATAACGAGCAGGAGTATAACGGGTAGGGTGTACAATGGGCAGGGTGTATAACCGGCGGGTGTATAACGGGCGAGTGTATAACGGGCGTGTGTATAACGAGCGGGAGTATAACGGCCGGGGTGTATAACGGGCAGGGTGTATAATGGGCGGGGTGCATAACAGGCGGGTTGTATAACGGGCGGGTTGTATAACGGGCGGGGTGTATAACGGGCGGGATGTATAATGGGCGGGTGTATAATGGGCGGGTGTACAACGGGCGGGGAGTATAATGGGCGGGTGTATAACGGGCAGGTGTACAACGGGCGGGGAGTATAACAGGCGCCTGTATAATGTTAGGGGTGTCCAAAGGGCGGGGTGTCTAACGGGCAGGTGTATAATGGGCGGGGTATATAACGGGCAGGTGTACAATGGGCGGGGTGCATAACGGGTGGGTGTATAATGGGCGGTGTATATAACGACGGGTATATAACGGGCGAGTGTATAACAGGCGGTGGTATAACGGGCGGGGCTATAACGGGCGGGGGTATAACAGGCGAGGTGCATAACGGGCAGGGTGCATAAAGGGCGAGGTATATAACGGGTGCGTTGTATAATGGGCGGGTGTATAAGGGGCGGGTGTATAACGGGCAGGTGTATAACGGGCGGGGCATATAACGGGCGGGTGTATAACGTTAGGGGTGTCTAATGGGCGGGGTGTATAACGGGCAGGTGTACAATGGGCGGGGTGTATAACGGACGGGTTTACAACGGGCCGGTGTATAACAGGCGGGTGTATAACGGGCGGGGGTATAACAGGCGGGGTGCATAACGGGCGGGGTGCATAACGGGCGCGTTGTATAATGGGCCCGTTGTATAACGGGCAGGTGTATAACGGGCGGGTGTATAACAGTGAGGGGTCTAACGGGCGGGTGTATAACGGGCGGGTGTATAACGGGCGGGGTGTAGAATGGGCAGGGTGTATAACGGGCGGGTGTATAACGGGCGGGTGTTTAACCGGCAGGGTCTATAACAGGCGGGCGTATATTGGGCGGGGGGTATAATGGGCGGGGTGTATAACGGGCGGGCGTATAATGGGCGGGGTGTATAACAGGCGGGGTGTATAACAGGCGGGTGTATAACAGACGTGATGTAGAACGGGCGGGGTGTATAACAGGCAGGGTGTATAACAGGCGGGTGTATAACAGGCAGGTGTATAACGGGCGGGTGTATAACGGGTGGGGTGCATAAAGGGCGGGTGTATAACGGGCGGGTGTATAACGGGCGTGTGTATAACAGGCGGGGTGTATAACGGGCGGGTGTATAACGGGCAGCATGTATAACGGGCGGGTGTATAACGGGTGGCGTGCATAAAGCGCGGGTGTATAACGGGCGGGTGTACAACGGGCGGGGTGTATAACGGGCGGGTGTGTAACGGGCGGGTGTATATCGGGCGGGTATATAATGGGCGGGTGTATAACGGTGGGCCTTGTAACAGGCGGGTGTATACCGGGCGGGTGTATAACGGGCGGGGTGTAGAATGGGCAGGGTGTATAACGGGCGGGTGTATAACGGGCGGGTGTATAACGGGCGGGGTGTAGAATGGGCAGGGTGTATAACGGGCGGGTGTATAATGGGCGGGGTGTATAACAGGCGGGGTGTATAACAGGCGGGTGTATAACAGGCGTGATGTATAACGGGCGGGGTGTATAACAGGCGGGGTGTTTAACAGGCGGGTGTATAACAGGCAGGTGTATAACGGGCGGGTGTATAACGGGTGGGGTGCATAAAGGACGGGTGTATAACGGGTGGGTGTATAACGGGCGGGTGTATAACAGGCGGGGTGTATAACGGGCGGGTGTATATTGGGCGGGGGGTATAATGGGCGGGGTGTATAACGGGCGGGCGTATAATGGGCGGGGTGTATAACAGGCGGGGTGTATAACAGGCGGGTGTATAACAGGCGTGATGTATAACGGGCGGGGTGTATAACAGGCGGGGTGTTTAACGGGCGGGTGTATAACGGGCAGGGTGTATAACGGGCGGGTGTATAACGGGTGGCGTGCATAAAGCGCGGGTGTATAACGGGCGGGTGTACAACGGGCGGGGTGTATAACGGGCGGGTGTGTAACGGGCGGGTGTATATCGGACGGGTATATAATGGGCGGGTGTATAACGGTGGGCCTTGTAACAGGCGGGTGTATACCGGGCGGGTGTATAACGGGCGGTTGTATAATGGACAGGTGTATAACGGTGAGCTGTGTAACGCGCAGGTGTATAACGGGCGGGTAAGTAACGGGCCAGTGTAGAACGGGCGGGTGTATAACGGGCGGGTGTATAACGGGCGGGGTGTATAACGGGTGGTGGCATAACGGGCGGGTGTATAACGGGCGGCTGTAGAACGGGCGGGGTGTAGAACGTGCGGGCGTATAACTGGCGGGCGTATAACGGGCGGCGGGTATAATGGGCGGGTGTATAACATGCAGGTGTATAACGGGCGGGGAGTATAACGGGCGGTGGTATAACGGGCGGGTATATAACGGGCAGGGTGTATAATGGGAGGGTGTGTAACGGGCGGGTGTATAACGGGCGGGGTTTATAACAGGCGGGTGTATAACGGGCGGTGGGTATAATGGGCGGGGTGTATAACGGCGGGAGTATAACGGGCGGGGTGTATAACGGGCGGGGTGTATAACGGGCGGGTGTATAACGGGCGGGTCTATAACGGGCGGGGTGTGGAACGGGCGGGGAGTATAACAGGCTGGGTGTATATAGGGCGGGTGTATAACGGGCGGGGGTATAACGGGCGGGGGTATAACAGGCGGGTCTATAACGGTGAGCTGTCTAACGGGCGGGTGTATAACGGGCGGGTGTATAATGAGCAGAGTGTAGAATGGGCGGGGTGTATAACGGGCGGGGTGTATAATGGGCGGGTGTAAAACAGGTGGGGTGCATAAAGAGCGGGTGTATATAGGGCGGGGTGTAGAATGGGCGGGTGTATAACGGGTGGGGTGCATAAAGGGCGGGTGTATAACGGGCGGGTGTATAACGGGCGGGTGTATAACAGGCGGGGTGCGTAACGGGAGGGTGTATATCGGGCGGGTATATAATGGGCGGGTGTATAACGGTGAGCCTTGTAACAGGCGGGTGTATACCGGGCGGGTGTATAACGGGCGGGTAAGTAACGGGCCGGTGTATAACGGGCCGGTGTATAACGGGCGGGGTGTATAACGGGTGGTGGCATAACGGGCGGGTGTATAACGGGCGGCTGTAGAACGGGCGGGGTGTAGAACGTGCGGGCGTATAACTGGCGGGCGTATAACGGGCGGCGGGTATAACGGGCGGGTAGTATAACGGGCGGTGGTATAACGGGCGGGTATATAACGGGCAGGGTGTATAATGGGAGGGTGTGTAATGGGCGGGTGTATAACGGGCGGGGTTTATAACAGGCGGGCGTATAACGGGCGGTGGGTATAACGGGCGGGGTGTAAAACGGGCAGGGTGTATAACGGGCGGGTGTATAACGGGCGGGGTGTATAACGGGCGGGGTGTATAACGGGCAGGTGTATAACGGGCGAGTGTATAACAGGCGGGTGTATAACGGGCGGGGTGTGGAACGGGCGGGTGTATAACCGGCAGGGTCTATAACAGGTGGGCGTATATTGGGCGGGGAATATAACGGGCGGGTGTATAATGGGTGGGGTTTATAATAGGCAGGTTTAAAACAGACAGGTATATAACGGGCGGTGTGTATAATGGGTGGGGTTTATAATAGGCAGGTGTAAAACAGACAGGTATATAACGGGCGGGGGTATAACGGGCGGGGGTATAACGGGCGGGGGTATAACGGGCAAGGTGTATAACGGGCAGGTGTATAACGGGCGGGGTGTATAACGGCCAGGGTGTATAACGGGCAGGTGTATAACGGGCAGGTGTATAACGGGCGGGTGTATAGCAGGCGGGTGTATAGCAAGCGGGTCTATAACGGTGAGCTGTCTAACGGGCGGGTGTATAACGGGCGGGGTGTATAATGAGTAGAGTGTAGAATGGGCGGGGTGTATAACGGGCAGGGTGTATATAGGGCGGGTGTATAACCGCAGGGTCTATAACAGTCGGGCGTATAATGGGCGGGTGCATAACGGGCGGGTGTGTAACGGGCGGGTGCATAACGGGCAGGGTATATAACGGGCGGGGTGTATAACGGGCAGGTGTATAACGGGCGGGGTGTATAACGGGCAGGTGTATAACGGGCGGGTGTATAACGGGCGGGTGAATAATGGGTGGGGTGTATAACGGGCGTGTTTATAACGGGCGGGGGATGACGGGCGGTGTGTATAATGGGCGAGGTGTATAACAGGCGGGGTGTATAACAACGGGTTTACAACGGGAGGGGTGTATAACTGGCGGGTGCATAACGGGCAGGGTATATAACGGGCGGGGTTATAACGGGCGGGAGTATAACGGGCGGGGGTATAACGGGCGGGTGCATAACGGGTGGGGTGTATAACGGGCGGGTGTATAACGGGCGGGGTGCATAACGGGCGGGTAGCACAACGTGCGGGGTGTATAATGGGCGATGTGTATAACGGGCGTGTTTATAACAGGCGGGGTGTATAACGGGCGGGGTGTATAACGGGCGGGTGTATAACGGGCGGGGTGTATAACGGGCGGGTGTATAATGGGCGGGTTGTAAAACAGGCGGGGTGTATAATGGGCAAGGTGTATAATGGGCGGGTGTATAAAGGGTGGGTGTATAACGGGCGGGGTGTAAAACGGGCGAGTGTATAACGGGCGGTTGTATAACGGGCGAGTGTATAATGGGTGAGTGTATAACGAGCGGGAGTATAACGGCCGGGTGTATAACGGGCGCGGTGTACAACGGGCGGTGCACATAACGGGCGGGTGCATAACTGGTGGGGTGTATAACGGATGTGTTTATAACGGGCGGGGTGTATAACGGGCGGGGTTATAACGGGCAGTGTGTATAACGGGCGGGGTTATAACGGGCGGGGGTATTACGGGCAGTGTGTATAATGGGCAGGTGTATGACGAGCGGGTGTATAACGGGTGGGGTGTAAAATGGGCGGGGTGTATAACAGGCGTGTGTATAACGGGCGGGGTGTATAACCGGTGGGTGTATAACGGGCGGGGTGTATAACCGGTGGGTGTATAACAGGCGGGTGTATAATGGGCAGTGTGTATAACGGGCGGGGTTATAACCGGCGGGGGTATAACGGGCGGGTGTATAACCGGCAGGGTCTATAACAGGCGGGCGTATATTGGGCAGGGGGTATAATGGGCGGGGTGTATAACGGGCGGGCGTATAATGGGCGGGGTGTATAACAGGCGGGAGTATAACAGGCGCGATGTATAACGGGCGGGGTGTATAACAGGCGGGGTGTATAACAGGCGGGTGTATAACAGGCAGGTGTATAACGGGCGGGTGTATAACGGGTGGGGTGCATAAAGGGCGGGTGTATAACGGGCGGGTGTATAACGGGCGGGTGTATAACAGGCGGGGTGTATAACGGGCTGGTGTATAACGGGCAGGGTGTATAACGGGTGGTGTGCATAAAGCGCGGGTGTATAACGGGCGGGTGTACAACGGGCGGGTGTGTAACGGGCGGGTGTATATCGGGCGGGTATATAACGGGCGGGTGTATAACGGACAGGTGTATAACGGTGAGCTGTGTAACGCGCAGGTGTATAACGGGCGGGTAAGTAACGGGCCGGTGTATAATGGGTGGGTGTATAACGGGCGGGTGTATAACGGGCGGGGTGTATAACGGGTGGTGGCATAACGGGCGGGTGTATAACGGGCGGCTGTAGAACGGGCGGGGTGTAGAACGGGCGGGCGTATAACTGGCGGGCGTATAACGGGCGGCGGGTATAACGGGCGGGTGTATAACGTGCGGGTGTATAACGGGCGGGGAGTATAACGGGCGGTGGTATAACAGGCGGGTATATAACGGGCAGGGTGTATAATGGGAGGGTGTGTAACGGGCGGGTGTATAACGGGCGGGGTTTATAACAGGCGGGCGTATAACGGGCGGTGGGTATAATGGGCGGGGTGTATAACGGCGGGAGTATAACGGGCGGGGTGTATAATGGGCAGCAGGGTGTATAACGGGCGGGTGTATAACGGGCGGGTCTATAACGGGCGGCGTGTGGAACGGGCGGGGAGTATAACAGGCTGGGTGTATAACGGGCGGGGGTATAACGGGCGGGGGTATAACGGGCGGGGGTATAACAGGCGGGTCTATAACGGTGAGCTGTCTAACGGGCGGGTGTATAACGGGCGGGTGTATAATGAGCAGAGTGTAGAATGGGCGGGGTGTATAACGGGCGGGGTGTATAATGGGCGGGTGTAAAACGGGTGGGGTGCATAAAGAGCGGGTGTATATAGGGCGGGGTGTATAACGGGCGGGGTGTAGAATGGGCGGGTGTATAACGGGTGGGGTGCATAAAGGGCGGGTGTATAACGGGCGGGTGTATAACGGGCGGGTGTATAACAGGCGGGGTGCGTAACGGGCGGGTGTATATCGGGCGGGTATATAATGGCCGGGTGTATAACGGTGAGCCTTGTAACAGGCGGGTGTATAACGGGCGGGGTGTAGAACGTGTGGGCGTATAACTGGCGGGCGTATAACGGGCGGCGGGTATAACGGGCCGGTGTATAACGGGCGGGTGTATAACGGGCGGGTGTATAACGGGCGGCTGCAGAACGGGCGGGGTGTAGAACGTGCGGGCGTATAACTGGCGGGCGTATAACGGGCGGCGGGTATAACGGGCGGGTAGTATAACGGGCGGTGGTATAACGGGCGGGTATATAACGGGCAGGGTGTATAATGGGAGGGTGTGTAACGGGCGGGTGTATAACGGGCGGGGTTTATAACAGGCGGGCGTATAACGGGCGGTGGGTATAACGGGCGGGGTGTAAAACGGGCAGGGTGTATAACGGGCGGGTGTATAACGGGCGGGTGTATAACGGGCGGGTGTATAACGGGCGTGTGTATAACGGGCGGGGTGTATAACGGGCGGGGTGTATAACGGGCAGGTGTATAACGGGCGAGTGTATAACAGGCGGGTGTATAACGGGCGGGGTGTGGAACGGGCGGGTGTATAACCGGCAGGGTCTATAACAGGTGGGCGTATATTGGGCGGGGAGTATAACGGGCGGGTGTATAATGGGTGTGGTTTATAATAGGCAGGTGTAAAACAGACAGGTATATAACGGGCGGTGTGTATAATGGGTGGGGTTTATAATAGGCAGGTGTAAAACAGACAGGTATATAACGGGCGGGGGTATAACGGGCGGGGGTATAACGGGCGGGGGTATAACGGGCGGGGGTATAACGGGCAAGGTGTATAACGGGCAGGTGTATAACGGGCGGGGTGTATAACGGCCAGGGTGTATAACGGGCAGGTGTATAACGGGCGGGTGTATAGCAGGCGGGTGTATAACAGGCGGGTGTATAACAGGCGGGTCTATAACGGTGAGCTGTCTAACGGGCGGGTGTATAACGGGCGGGGTGTATAATGAGCAGAGTGTAGAATGGGCGGGGTGTATAACGGGCAGGGTGTATATAGGGCGTGTGTATAACCGCACGGTCTATAACAGTCGGGCGTATAATGGGCGGGTGCATAACGGGCGGGTGTGTAACGGGCGGGTGCATAACGGGCGGGTGCATAACGGGCGGGTGCATAACGGGCAGGGTATATAACGGGCGGGTGCATAACGGGCGGGTGCATAACGGGCGGGTGCATAATGGGCAGGGTATATAACGGGCAGGGTATATAACGGGCGGGTGCATAACGGGCGGGGTGTATAACGGGCAGGTGTATAACGGGCGGGTGTATAACGGGCGGGTGAATAATGGGTGGGGTGTATAACGGGCGTGTTTATAACGGGCGGGGGATGACGGGCGGTGTGTATAATGGGCGAGGTGTATAACAGGCGGGGTGTATAACGACGGGTTTACAACGGGAGGGGTGTATAACGGGCGGGTGCATAACGGGCAGGGTATATAACGGGCGGGGTTATAACGGGCGGGAGTATAACGGGTGGGGGTATAACGGGCGGGTGCATAACGGGTGGGGTGTATAACGGGCGGGTGTATAACGGGCGGGGTGCATAACGGGCGGGGTGCATAACGGGCGGGTAGCACAACGTGCGGGGTGTATAACGGGCGATGTGTATAACGGGCGTGTTTATAACGGGCGGGGTGTATAACGGGCGGGGTGTATAACGGGCAGGTGTATAACGGGCGGGGTGTATAACGGGCGGGGTGTATAATGGGCGGGTTGTAAAACAGGCAGGGTGTATAATGGGCAAGGTGTATAATGGGCGGGTGTATAAAGGGTGGGTGTATAACGGGCGGGGTGTAAAACGGGCGAGTGTATAACGGGCGGTTGTATAACGGGCGAGTGTATAATGGGTGAGTGTATAACGAGCGGGAGTATAACGGCCGGGTGTATAACGGGCGCGGTGTATAACGGGCAGGGTGTATAACGGGCGGTGCACATAACGGGCGGGTGCATAACTGGTGGGGTGTATAACGGGCGTGTTTATAACGGGCGGGGTTATAACGGGCGGGGTTATAACGGGCAGTGTGTATAACGGGCGGGGTTTTAACGGGCGGGGGTATTACGGGCAGTGTGTATAATGGGCAGGTGTATGACGAGCGGGTGTATAACGGGTGGGGTGTAAAACGGGCGGGGTGTATAACAGGCGTGTGTATAACGGGCGGGGTGTATAACCGGTGGGTGTATAACGGGCGGGGTGTATAACCGGTGGGTGTATAACAGGCGGGTGTATAATGGGCAGTGTGTATAACGGGCGGGGTTATAACCGGCGGGGGTATAACGGGCGGGTGTATAACGGACGGGTTTACAAAGGGCGATGTATAACGGGCGGGTGTAGAACGGGCAGGGTGTATAATGAGCGGGAGTATAACGGCCGGGTGTATAATGGGCGGGGTGTATAACGGGCGAGTGTATAACGAGCGGGTGTATAATGAGCGGGAGTATAACGGCCGGGTGTATAACGGGCGGGGTGTATAACGGGCAGGGTGTATAACAGGCGTGTGTATAACGGGCGGGGTGTATAACCGGTGGGTGTATAACGGGCGGGGTGTATAACAGGCGTGTGTATAACGGGCGGGGTGTATAACCGGTGGGTGTATAACGGGCGGTGTGTATAACCGGTGGGTGTATAACAGGCGGGTGTATAATGGGCAGTGTGTATAACGGGCGGGGTTATAACCGGCGGGGGTATAATGGGCGGGTGTATAACAGGCAGGGTGTATAACGGACGGGTTTACAAAGGGCGATGTATAACGGGCGGGTGTATAACGGGCAGGGTGTATAATGAGCGGGAGTATAACGGCCGGGTGTATAATGGGCGGGGTGTATAACGGGCGAGTGTATAACGAGCGGGTGTATAATGAGCGGGAGTATAACGGCCGGGTGTATAACGGGCAGGGTGTATAACGGGCGGGTGTATAACGAGCGGGAGTATAACGGCCGGGTGTATAACGGGCGGAGTGTATAACGGGCGGGTGTATAACGAGCGGGAGTATAACGGCCGGGTGTATAACGGGCGGAGTGTATAACGGGCAGGGTGTATAACGGCCGGGTGTATAACGGGCGGGTGTATAACGGGCGGGGTGTATAACGGGCGGGGTGTATAACGGGCAGGGTGTATAACAGGTGGGTGTATAACGGGCAGTGTGTATAACGGGCGGGGTGTATAACGGGTGGGTGTATAACAGGCGGGTGTATAACGGGCAGTGTGTATAACGGGCGGGGTTATAACGGGCGGGTGTATAACGAGCGTGTTTATAACGGGCGGGGTGTATAACGGGCGGGTGTATAACGGGCGGTGTGTATAACGGGCGGGGTTATAACGGGCGGGTTGCATAACGGGCGCGTTGTATAACGGGCGCGTTGTATAACGGGCGGGTGTATAAGGGGCGGGTGTACAAGGGGCGGGTGTACAAGGGGCGGGTGTACAACGGGCGGGTGTACAACGGGCGGGGTGTCTAACGGCCGGGGTGTATAATGGGCGTGGTGTATAAAGGGCGGGGTGTATAAAGGGCAGGGTGTATAAAGGGCGGGTTGTATAACGGGCGGGGTGTAGAACGGGCGGGGTGTATAAAGGGCGGGTTGTATAAAGGGCGGGTGTATAACAGGCGGGTGTATAACGGGCGGGGTGTATAACGGCCGGGAGTATAACGGGCGGGGCGTACAACAGGCGGTGCGTACAACGGGCGGGGCGTATAACGGGCGGGATGTATAATGGGCAGGTGTATAACGAGCGGGTGTATAAAGGGCGGGTGTATAACGGGCAGGTGTATAATGGGCGGAGTGTAGAACGGGCGGGTTTACAACGGGCGGGTGTATAACAGGAGGGTTTATAATGGGCGGGTGTATAACGGGCGGGTGTATAAGGGGCGGGTGTACAAGGGGCGGGTGTACAACGGGCGGGGTGTCTAACGGCCGGGGTGTATAATGGGCGTGGTGTATAAAGGGCGGGGTGTATAAAGGGCAGGGTGTATAAAGGGCGGGTTGTATAACGGGCGGGGTGTAGAACGGGCGGGGTGTATAAAGGGCGGGGTGTATAAAGGGCGGGTGTATAACAGGCGGGTGTATAACGGGCGGGGTGTATAACGGCCGGGTGTATAACGGGCGGGGCGTACAACAGGCGGTGCGTACAACGGGCGGGGCGTATAACGGGCGGGATGTATAATGGGCAGGTGTATAACGAGCGGGTGTATAAAGGGCGGGTGTATAACGGGCAGGTGTATAATGGGCGGAGTGTAGAACGGGCGGGTTTACAACGGGCGGGTGTATAACAGGAGGGTTTATAATGGGCGGGTGTATAACGGGCGGGTGTACACCGGTGGGGTGCATAACGGGCGGGGTGTATAACATTAGGGGTGTCTAAAGGGTGGCATGTCTAACGGGCGGGGTGTCTAACGGGCAGGTGTATAACGGGTGGGTGTATAATGGGCGTGTGTATATCGGGCAGGGTGTATAAAGGGCGGGGTGTATAACGGGCGGTGTGTACAACGGGCGGGGTGTACAATGGGCGGGGTGTATAACGGGCGGGTGTATAACGGGCGGGGTGTATAACAGGCAGGGTGCATAAAGGGCGGGGTGCATAACGTTAGGGGTGTCTAATGGGCGGGGTGTATAACGAGCGGGGTGTATAACGGGCAGGGTGTATAACGGGTGGGTTTATAACGGGTGGGTGTATAACGGGCGGGTATATAACGGGTGGGGTGTATAACGGGCTGTGTGTATAACGGGCAGGGTGTGAAAAGGGCGGGGTGTATAACGGGCGGGTGTATAACGGGCGGGTGTGTAACAGGCGGGTGTGTAACGGGCGGGTGTGTAACGGGCGGGTGTATAAAGGGCAAATGTATAACGGGCGGGTGTATAACGGGCAGGGTGTACAACGGGCAGGGTGTATAACGGGCGAGTGTATAACGGGCGGGTGTATAACGGGCGGGTGTATAACGGGCGGGTGTATAACGGGCGGGTGTATAACGGGCGGGGTGCATAAAGGGCGGGTGTATAACGGGTGGGCTGCATACAGGGCGGGTGTATAACGGGCGTGTGTATAATGGGCGGGTGTATAACAGGCGGGGCGTATAACGGGTGGGTGTATAACGGGCAGGGTGTATAACGGGCGGGTGTATAACGGGCGGGTGTATAACGGGTGGGCTGCATACAGGGCGGGTGTATAACGGGCGGGTGTGTAACGGGCGGGTGTGTAACGGGCGGGGTATAACGGGCGGGGTATAACGGGCGGGGTATAACGGGCGGGTGTATAACGGGCGGGTGTATAACGGGCAGGTTTATAATCGGTGGAGTGTATAACGGGCGGGTGTATAACGGGCGGGTGTATAACGGGCAGGTGTATAACGGGCGGAGTGTATAATGGGCGGGTGTATAACGGGCGGGGTGTATAACGGTGAGCTGTGTAACGGTCGGGTGTGTAACAGGCGGTGGTATAACGGGCGGGGCTATAACGGGCGGGGGTATAACGGGCGGGGGTATAACAGGCGGGGTGCATAAAGGGCGGGGTATATAACGGGCGCGTTGTATAACGGGCGGGTGTATAACGGGCGGGTGTATAATGAGCAGAGTGTAGAATGGGCGGGGTGTATAACGGGCGGGGTGTATAATGGGCGGGTGTAAAACGGGTGGGGTGCATAAAGAGCGGGTGTATATAGGGCGGGGTGTATAACGGGCGGGGTGTAGAATGGGCGGGTGTATAACGGGTGGGGTGCATAAAGGGCGGGTGTATAACGGGCGGGTGTATAACGGGCGGGTGTATAACAGGCGGGGTGCGTAACGGGCGGGTGTATATCGGGCGGGTATATAATGGCCGGGTGTATAACGGTGAGCCTTGTAACAGGCGGGTGTATACCGGGCGGGTGTATAACGGGCGGGTAAGTAACGGGCCGGTGTATAACGGGCGGGGTGTATAACGGGTGGTGGCATAACGGGCGGGTGTATAACGGGCGGGTGTATAACGGGCGGCTGTAGAACGGGCGGGGTGTAGAACGTGCGGGCGTATAACTGGCGGGCGTATAACGGGCGGCGGGTATAACGGGCCGGTGTATAACGGGCGGGTGTATAACGGGCGGGTGTATAACGGGCGGCTGTAGAACGGGCGGGGTGTAGAACGTGCGGGCGTATAACTGGCGGGCGTATAACGGGCGGCGGGTATAACGGGCGGGTAGTATAACGGGCGGTGGTATAACGGGCGGGTATATAACGGGCAGGGTGTATAATGGGAGGGTGTGTAACGGGCGGGTGTATAACGGGCGGGGTTTATAACAGGCGGGCGTATAACGGGCGGTGGGTATAACGGGCGGGGTGTATAACGGGCGGGTGTATAACGGGCGGGTGTATAACGGGCGGGTGTATAACGGGCAGGTGTATAACGGGCAGGTGTATAACGGGCGAGTGTATAACAGGCGGGTGTATAACGGGCGGGGTGTGGAACGGGCGGGTGTATAACCGGCAGGGTCTATAACAGGTGGGCGTATATTGGGCGGGGAGTATAACGGGTGGGTGTATAACGGGCGGGTGTATAATGGGTGGGGTTTATAATAGGCAGGTGTAAAACAGACAGGTATATAACGGGCGGTGTGTATAATGGGTGGGGTTTATAATAGGCAGGTGTAAAACAGACAGGTATATAACGGGCGGGGGTATAACGGGCGGGGGTATAACGGGCGGGGGTATAACGGGCAAGGTGTATAACGGGCAAGGTGTATAACGGGCGGGGTGTATAACGGGCGGGGTGTATAACGGCCAGGGTGTATAACGGGCAGGTGTATAACGGGCGGGTGTATAGCAGGCGGGTGTATAACAGGCGGGTGTATAACAGGCGGGTCTATAACGGTGAGCTGTCTAACGGGCGGGTGTATAACGGGCGGGGTGTATAATGAGCACAGTGTAGAATGGGCGGGGTGTATAACGGGCAGGGTGTATATAGGGCGTGTGTATAACCGCACGGTCTATAACAGTCGGGCGTATAATGAGCGGGTGCATAACGGGCGGGTGTGTAACGGGCGGGTGCATAATGGGCGGGGTGTATAACGGGCGAGTGTATAACGAGCGGGTGTATAATGAGCGGGAGTATAACGGCCGGGTGTATAACGGGCGGGGTGTATAACGGGCAGGGTGTATAACAGGCGTGTGTATAACGGGCGGGGTGTATAACCGGTGGGTGTATAAGGGGCGGGGTGTATAACAGGCGTGTGTATAACGGGCGGGGTGTATAACCGGTGGGTGTATAACGGGCGGGGTGTATAACCGGTGGGTGTATAACAGGCGGGTGTATAATGGGCAGTGTGTATAACGGGCGGGGTTATAACCGGCGGGGGTATAATGGGCGGGTGTATAACAGGCAGGGTGTATAACGGACGGGTTTACAAAGGGCGATGTATAACGGGCGGGTGTATAACGGGCAGGGTGTATAACGAGCGGGAGTATAACGGCCGGGTGTATAATGGGCGGGGTGTATAACGGGCGAGTGTATAACGAGCGGGTGTATAATGAGCGGGAGTATAACGGCCGGGTGTATAACGGGCAGGGTGTATAACGGGCGGGTGTATAACGAGCGGGAGTATAACGGCCGGGTGTATAACGGGCGGAGTGTATAACGGGCGGGTGTATAACGAGCGGGAGTATAACGGCCGGGTGTATAACGGGCGGAGTGTATAACGGGCAGGGTGTATAACGGCCGGGTGTATAACGGGCGGAGTGTATAACGGGCGGGTGTATAACGGGCGGGGTGTATAACGGGCGGGGTGTATAACGGGCGGGTGTATAACGGGCGGGTGTATAACGGGCGGGTCTATAACGGTGAGCTGTCTAACGGGCGGGTGTATAACGGGCGGGGTGTATAATGAGCAGAGTGTAAAATGGGCGGGGTGTATAACGGGCAGGGTGTATATAGGGCGTGTGTATAACCGCACGGTCTATAACAGTCGGGCGTATAATGGGCGGGTGCATAACGGGCGGGTGTGTAACGGGCGGGTGCATAACGGGCGGGTGCATAACGGGCGGGTGCATAACGGGCGGGTGCATAACGGGCGGGTGCAAAACGGGCAGGGTATATAACGGGCGGGTGCATAACGGGCGGGTGCATAATGGGCAGGGTATATAACGGGCAGGGTATATAACGGGCGGGTGCATAACGGGCGGGGTGTATAACGGGCAGGTGTATAACGGGCGGGTGTATAACGGGCGGGTGAATAATGGGTGGGGTGTATAACGGGCGTGTTTATAACGGGCGGGGGATGACGGGCGGTGTGTATAATGGGCGAGGTGTATAACAGGCGGGGTGTATAACGACGGGTTTACAACGGGAGGGGTGTATAACGGGCGGGTGCATAACGGGCAGGGTATATAACGGGCGGGGTTATAACGGGCGGGAGTATAACGGGTGGGGGTATAACGGGCGGGGGTATAACGGGCGGGTGCATAACGGGTGGGGTGTATAACGGGCGGGTGTATAACGGGCGGGGTGCATAACGGGCGGGGTGCATAACGGGCGGGTAGCACAACGTGCGGGGTGTATAACGGGCGATGTGTACAACCGACGTGGTGTATAACGGGCGTGTTTATAACGGGCGGGGTGTATAACGGGCGGGGTGTATAACGGGCAGGTGTATAATGGGTGGGTTGTAAAACAGGCGGGGTGTATAATGGGCAAGGTGTATAATGGGCGGGTGTATAAAGGGTGGGTGTATAACGGGCGGGGTGTAAAACGGGCGAGTGTATAACGGGCGGTTGTATAACGGGCGAGTGTATAATGGGTGAGTGTATAACGGCCGGGTGTATAACACGGCCGGGTGTATAACGGGCGCGGTGTATAACGGGCAGGGTGTATAACGGGCGGTGCACATAACGGGCGGGTGCATAACTGGTGGGGTGTATAACGGGCGTGTTTATAACGGGCGGGGTTATAACGGGCGTGGTTATAACGGGCAGTGTGTATAACGGGCGGGGTTTTAACGGGCGGGGGTATTACGGGCAGTGTGTATAATGGGCAGGTGTATGACGAGCGGGTGTATAACGGGTGGGGTGTAAAACGGGCGGGGTGTATAACAGGCGTGTGTATAACGGGCGGGGTGTATAACCGGTGGGTGTATAACGGGCGGGGTGTATAACCGGTGGGTGTATAACAGGCGGGTGTATAATGGGCAGTGTGTATAACGGGCGGGGTTATAACCGGCGGGGGTATAACGGGCGGGTGTATAACGGACGGGTTTACAAAGGGCGATGTATAACGGGCGGGTGTAGAACGGGCAGGGTGTATAATGAGCGGGAGTATAACGGCCGGGTGTATAATGGGCGGGGTGTATAACGGGCGAGTGTATAACGAGCGGGTGTATAATGAGCGGGAGTATAACGGCCGGGTGTATAACGGGCGGGGTGTATAACGGGCAGGGTGTATAACAGGCGTGTGTATAACGGGCGGGGTGTATGTGGTAAACCACTGTCATACCTGTCTGTGTCTGTATGTGTATTCCACTAGGTACAGGTCTGGACATGCCTCGGCTGACTCCTCCCACTATTCCAGGTATATAAGTGACTACCTCCCAGTCCCTTAGTATTCTGGACGGGTCGACCACTCGAGACAAGACCTTCATTCTTTAGTTAATAAAAGCCTGATTGTTACTCGCTCAACTTCAGTCTTTTGAGTAATTGATGGCGCATCAGTGTATAACCGGTGGGTGTATAACGGGCGGGGTGTATAACCGGTGGGTGTATAAGGGGCGGGGTGTATAACAGGCGTGTGTATAACGGGCGGGGTGTATAACCGGTGGGTGTATAACGGGCGGGGTGTATAACCGGTGGGTGTATAACAGGCGGGTGTATAATGGGCAGTGTGTATAACGGGCGGGGTTATAACCGGCGAGGGTATAATGGGCGGGTGTATAACAGGCAGGGTGTATAACGGACGGGTTTACAAAGGGCGATGTATAACGGGCGGGTGTATAACGGGCAGGGTGTATAATGAGCGGGAGTATAACGGCCGGGTGTATAATGGGCGGGGTGTATAACGGGCGAGTGTATAACGAGCGGGTGTATAATGAGCGGGAGTATAACGGCCGGGTGTATAACGGGCAGGGTGTATAACGGGCGGGTGTATAACGAGCGGGAGTATAACGGCCGGGTGTATAACGGGCGGAGTGTATAACGGGCGGGTGTATAACGAGCGGGAGTATAACGGCCGGGTGTATAACGGGCGGGAGTATAACGGCCGGGTGTATAACGGGCGGAGTGTATAACGGGCAGGGTGTATAACGGCCGGGTGTATAACGGGCGGAGTGTATAACGGGCAGGGTGTATAACGGGCGGGTGTATAACGGGCGGGGTGTATAACGGGCGGGTGTATAACGGGCGGGTGTATAACGGGCGGGTGTATAACGGGCGGGGTGTATAACGGGCAGGGTGTATAACGGGCAGGGTGTATAACGGGCAGGGTGTATAACAGGTGGGTGTATAACGGGCAGTGTGTATAACGGGCGGGGTGTATAACGGGTGGGTGTATAACAGGCGGGTGTATAACGGGCAGTGTGTATAACGGGCGGGGTTATAACGGGCGGGTGTATAACGAGCGTGTTTATAACGGGCGGGGTGTATAACGGTCGGGTGTATAACGGGCGGTGTGTATAACGGGCGGGGTTATAACGGGCGGGTTGCATAACGGGCGGGGTGTATAACGGGCACGTTGTATAACGGGCGCGTTGTATAACGGGCGCGTTGTATAACGGGCGGGTGTATAAGGGGCGGGTGTACAAGGGGCGGGTGTACAAGGGGCGGGTGTACAAGGGGCGGGTGTACAACGGGCGGGGTGTCTAACGGCCGGGGTGTATAATGGGCGTGGTGTATAAAGGGCGGGGTGTATAAAGGGCAGGGTGTATAAAGGGCGGGTTCTATAACGGGCGGGGTGTAGAACGGGCGGGGTGTATAAAGGGCGGGGTGTATAAAGGGCGGGTGTATAACAGGCGGGTGTATAACGGGCGGGGTGTATAACGGCCGGGTGTATAACGGGCGGGGCGTACAACAGGCGGTGCGTACAACGGGCGGGGCGTATAACGGGCGGGATGTATAATGGGCAGGTGTATAACGAGCGGGTGTATAAAGGGCGGGTGTATAACGGGCAGGTGTATAATGGGCGGAGTGTAGAACGGGCGGGTTTACAACGGGCGGGTGTATAACAGGAGGGTTTATAATGGGCGGGTGTATAACGGGCGGGTGTATAAGGGGCGGGTGTACAAGGGGCGGGTGTACAAGGGGCGGGTGTACAACGGGCGGGGTGTCTAACGGCCGGGGTGTATAATGGGCGTGGTGTATAAAGGGCGGGGTGTATAAAGGGCAGGGTGTATAAAGGGCGGGTTGTATAACGGGCGGGGTGTAGAACGGGCGGGGTGTATAAAGGGCGGGGTGTATAAAGGGCGGGTGTATAACAGGTGGGTGTATAACGGGCGGGGTGTATAACGGCCGGGTGTATAACGGGCGGGGCGTACAACAGGCGGTGCGTACAACGGGCGGGGCGTATAACGGGCGGGATGTATAATGGGCAGGTGTATAACGAGCGGGTGTATAAAGGGCGGGTGTATAACGGGCAGGTGTATAATGGGCGGAGTGTAGAACGGGCGGGTTTACAACGGGCGGGTGTATAACAGGAGGGTTTATAATGGGCGGGTGTATAACGGGCGGGTGTACACCGGTGGGGTGCATAACGGGCGGGGTGTATAACATTAGGGGTGTCTAAAGGGTGGCATGTCTAACGGGCGGGGTGTCTAACGGGCAGGTGTATAACGGGTGGGTGTATAACGGGCGTGTGTATATCGGGCAGGGTGTATAAAGGGTGGGGTGTATAACGGGCGGGGTGTACAACGGGCGGGGTGTACAACGGGCGGGGTGTATAACGGGCGGGTGTATAACGGGCGGGGTGTATAACAGGCAGGGTGCATAAAGGGCGGGGTGCATAACGGGCGGGGTGCATAACGTTAGGGGTGTCTAATGGGCGGGGTGTATAACGAGCGGGGTGTATAACCGGCAGGGTGTATAGCGGGTGGGTTTATAACGGGTGGGTGTATAACGGGCGGGTATATAACGGGTGGGGTGTATAACGGGCTGTGTGTATAACGGGCGGGGTGTAAAAAGGGCAGGGTGTATAACGGGCGGGTGTATAACGGGCGGGTGTGTAACAGGCGGGTGTGTAACAGGCGGGTGTGTAACGGGCGGGTGTATAAAGGGCAAATGTATAACGGGCGGGTGTATAACGGGCAGGGTGTACAACGGGCAGGGTGTATAACGGGCGAGTGTATAACGGGCGGGTGTATAACGGGCGGGTGTATAACGGGCGGGTGTATAACGGGTGGGGTGCATAAAGGGCGGGTGTATAACGGGTGGGCTGCATACAGGGCGGGTGTATAACGGGCGTGTGTATAATGGGCGGGTGTATAACAGGCGGGGCGTATAACGGGTGGGTGTATAACGGGCAGGGTGTATAACGGGCGGGTGAATAACGGGCGGGTGTATAACGGGTGGGCTGCATACATGGCGGGTGTATAACGGGCGTGTGTGTAACGGGCGGGTGTGTAACGGGCGGGGTATAACGGGCGGGGTATAACGGGCGGGTGTATAACGGGCGGGTGTATAACGGGCAGGTTTATAATCGGTGGAGTGTATAACGGTCGGGTGTATAACGGGCGGGTGTATAACGGGCAGGTGTATAACGGGCGGAGTGTATAGCGGGCGGGAGTATAACGGGCGGGGTGTATAACGGTGAGCTGTGTAACGGGCGGGTGTATAACAGGCGGGTGTGTAACGGTCGGGTGTGTAACAGGCGGTGGTATAACGGGCGGGGCTATAACGGGCGGGGGTATAACAGGCGGGGTGCATAAAGGGCGGGGTATATAACGGGCGCGTTGTATAACGGGCGGGTGTATAACGGGCGGGTGTATAGCGGGCGGGGCGTATAACGGGCAGTTGTATATATAACGGGCAGGTGTACAATGGGCGGGGTGTATAATGGACGGGTTTACAACGGGCCGGTGTATAACGGGCGGTGTGTATAACGGATGGGTTTACAACGGGCGGGGGTATAACGGGCGGGGTGTATAACGGGCGGGGTGTATAACGGGCGGGGTGTATAACGGGCGGTGTGTATAATGGGTGGGTGTATAACGGGCGGGTGTGTAACAGGCGGGTGTGTAACGGGCGGGTGTATAAAGGGCAAATGTATAACGGGCAGGTGTGTAACGGGCGGGGGTATAACGGGCAGGGGTATAACGGGCGGGGGTATAACGGGCAGGGGTATAACAGGCAAGGTGTATAACCGGCGGGTGTATAACGGGCGAGTGTATAACGGGCGGGTGTATAACGGGCGGGGCGTATAACGGGCGGGGCGTATAACGGGCAGGTGTATAACGAGCGGGTGTATAACGGGCGGGGTGGATAACGAGCGGAGTGTAGAACGAGCGGGGTGTATAACGGGCTGGGTGTATAACGGGCGGGTGTATAACGGGCGGGGTCTATAACAGGCGGGCGTATAACGGGCGGTGGGTATAATGGGCGGGGTGTAAAATGGGTGGTGTATAACGGGTGGGGTGTATAATGGGCGGGTGTATAACGGGCAGGGTGTATAACGGGCGGGTGTATAACGGGCGGGTGTATAACGGGTGAGCTGCATACAGGGCGGGTGTGTAACGGGCGGGTGTGTAACGGGCGGGTGTGTAACGGGCGGGTGTATAACGGGCAGGTTTATAATCGGTGGAGTGTATAACGGGCGGGTGTATAACGGGCAGGTGTATAACGGGCGGAGTGTATAACAGGCGGGTGTATAACGGGCGGGGTGTATAACGGTGAGCTGTGTAACGGGCGGGTGTATAACAGGCGGGTGTGTAACAGTCGGGTGTGTAACAGGCGGTGGTATAACGGGCGGGGCTATAACGGGCGGGGGTATAACAGGCGGGGTGCATAAAGGGCGGGGTATATAACGGGCGCGTTGTATAACGGGCGGGTGTATAACGGGCGGGTGTATAGCGGGCGGGGCGTATAACGGGCAGTTGTATATATAACGGGCAGGTGTACAATGGGCGGGGTGTATAATGGACGGGTTTACAACGGGCCGGTGTATAACAGGCGGGTGTATAACGGGCGGGTGTATAACGGGCGGGTGTATAACGGGCAGGTTTATAATGGGCGGAGTGTAGAACAGGCGGGTTTACAACGGGCGGGTGTATAACAGGAGGGTTTATAATGGGCGGGTGTATAACGGGCGGGTGTACACCGGTGGGGTGCATAACGGGCGGGGTGTATAACATTAGGGGTGTCTAAAGGGTGGCATGTCTAACGGGCGGTGTGTCTAACGGGCAGGTGTATAACGGGTGGGTGTATAACGGGCGTGTGTATATCGGGCAGGGTGTATAAAGGGTGGGGTGTATAACGGGCGGGGTGTACAACGGGCGGGGTGTACAACGGGCGGGGTGTATAACGGGCGGGTGTATAACGGGCGGGGTGTATAACAGGCAGGGTGCATAAAGGGCGGGGTGCATAACGGGCGGGGTGCATAACGTTAGGGGTGTCTAATGGGCGGGGTGTATAACGAGCGGGGTGTATAACGGGCAGGGTGTATAGCGGGTGGGTTTATAACGGGTGGGTGTATAACGGGCGGGTATATAACGGGTGGGGTGTATAACGGGCTGTGTGTATAACGGGCGGGGTGTAAAAAGGGCGGGGTGTATAACGGGCGGGTGTATAACGGGCGGGTGTGTAACAGGCGGGTGTGTAACAGGCGGGTGTGTAACGGGCGGGTGTATAAAGGGCAAATGTATAACGGGCGGGTGTATAACGGGCAGGGTGTACAACGGGCAGGGTGTATAACGGGCGAGTGTATAACGGGCGAGTGTATAACGGGCGGGTGTATAACGGGCGGGTGTATAACGGGCGGGTGTATAACGGGTGGGGTGCATAAAGGGCGGGTGTATAACGGGTGGGCTGCATACAGGGCGGGTGTATAACGGGCGTGTGTATAATGGGCGGGTGTATAACAGGCGGGGCGTATAACGGGTGGGTGTATAACGGGCAAGGTGTATAACGGGCGGGTGAATAACGGGCGGGTGTATAACGGGTGGGCTGCATACAGGGCGGGTGTATAACGGGCGTGTGTGTAACGGGCGGGTGTGTAACGGGTGGGGTATAACGGGCGGGGTATAACGGGCGGGTGCAAACGGGCGGGTGTATAACGGGCGGGTGTATAACGGGCAGGTTTATAATCGGTGGAGTGTATAACGGGCGGGTGTATAACGGGCGGGTGTATAACGGGCAGGTGTATAACGGGCGGAGTGTATAGCGGGCGGGTGTATAACGGGCGGGGTGTATAACGGTGAGCTGTGTAACGGGCGGGTGTATAACAGGCGGGTGTGTAACGGTCGGGTGTGTAACAGGCGGTGGTATAACGGGCGGGGCTATAACGGGCGGGGGTATAACAGGCGGGGTGCATAAAGGGCGGGGTATATAACGGGCGCGTTGTATAACGGGCGGGTGTATAACGGGCGGGTGTATAGAGGGCGGGGCGTATAACGGGCAGTTGTATATATAACGGGCAGGTGTACAATGGGCGGGGTGTATAATGGACGGGTTTACAACAGGCCGGTGTATAACAGGCGGGTGTATAACGGGCGGTGTGTATAACGGATGGGTTTACAACGGGCGGGGGTATAACGGGCGGGGTGTATAACGGGCGGGGTGTATAACGGGCGGTGTGTATAATGGGTGGGTGTATAACGGGCGGGTGTGTAACAGGCGGGTGTGTAACGGGCGGGTGTATAAAGGGCAAATGTATAACGGGCAGGTGTGTAACGGGCGGGGGTATAACGGGCGGGGGTATAACGGGCGGGGGTATAACGGGCGGGGGTATAACGGGCAGGGGTATAACAGGCAAGGTGTATAACCGGCGCGTGTGTAACGGGCGAGTGTATAACGGGCGGGTGTATAACGGGCGGGGCGTATAACGGGCGGGGCGTACAACGGGCGGGGCGTATAACGGGCAGGTGTATAACGAGCGGGTGTATAACGGGCGGGGTGGATAACGAGCGGAGTGTAGAACGAGCGGGGTGTATAACGGGCTGGGTGTATAACGGGCGGGTGTATAACGGGCGGGGTCTATAACAGGCGGGCGTATAACGGGCGGTGGGTATAATGGGCGGGGTGTAAAATGGGTGGTGTATAACGGGTGGGGTGTATAATGGGCGGGTGTATAACGGGCAGGGTGTATAACGGGCGGGTGTATAACGGGCGGGTGTATAACGGGTGGGCTGCATACAGGGCGGGTGTGTAACGGGCGGGTGTGTAACGGGCGGGTGTGTAACGGGCGGGTGTATAACGGGCAGGTTTATAATCGGTGGAGTGTATAACGGGCGGGTGTATAACGGGCGGGTGTATAACGGGCAGGTGTATAACGGGCGGAGTGTATAACAGGCGGGTGTATAACGGGCGGGGTGTATAACGGTGAGCTGTGTAACGGGCGGGTGTATAACAGGCGGGTGTGTAACGGTCGGGTGTGTAACAGGCGGTGGTATAACGGGCGGGGCTATAACGGGCGGGGGTATAACGGGCAGGGGTATAACAGGCGGGGTGCATAAAGGGCGGGGTATATAACGGGCGCGTTGTATAACGGGCGGGTGTATAACGGGCGGGTGTATAGCGGGCGGGGCGTATAACGGGCAGTTGTATATATAACGGGCAGGTGTACAATGGGCGGGGTGTATAATGGACGGGTTTACAACGGGCCGGTGTATAACAGGCGGGTGTATAACGGGCGGTGTGTATAACGGATGGGTTTACAACGGGCGGGGTGTATAACGGGCGGGGTGTATAACGAGCGGGTGTATAACGGGCGGGGTGTATAACGGGCGGGGTGTATAACGGGCGGGGTGTATAATGGGTGGGTGTATAATGGGCGGGTGTGTAACGGGCGGGTGTGTAACGGGCGGGTGTATAAAGGGCAAATGTATAACGGGCGGGTGTGTAACGGACGGGGGTATAACGGGCGGGGGTATAACGGGCGGGGGTATAACGGGCGGGGGTATAACAGGCAAGTTGTATAACCGGCGGGTGTATAACGGGCGAGTGTATAACGGGCGGGTGTATAACGGGCGGGGTGTATAACGGGCGGGGTGTATAACGGGTGGGTGTATAACGGGCGGATGTATAACGGGCGGGTGTATAACGGGCGGGTGTATAATGGGCGGGGTGTATAACGGGCGGGGCGTATAACGGGCAGGTGTATAACGAGCGGGTGTATAACGAGCGGGTGTATAACGGGCGGGGTGGATAACGAGCGGAGTGTAGAACGAGCGGGGTGTATAACGGGCTGGGTGTATAACGGGCGGGTGTATAACTGGCGGGGTCTATAACAGGCGGGCGTATAACGGGCGGTGGGTATAATGGGCGGGGTGTAAAACGGGTGGTGTATAACGGGTGGGGTGTATAATGGGCGGGTGTATAACGGGCAGGGTGTATAATGGGCGGGAGTATAACAGGCGGGTGTATAACGGGCGGGTGTATAACGGGCGGGGTGTAGAACGGGCGGGGTGGATAACGGGCGGGTGCATAACGGGCGGGTGTATAACGGGTGGGTGTATAACGGGCAGGGTGTATAATGGGCGGGTGTATAACGGGCAGGGTATATAACGTGCGGTTGTGTAACGGACGGGTGTATAACGGGCGGGTGTATAACGGGCAGGGTGTATAACGGGCAGGTGTATAACGGGCGGGTGTATAACAGGCAGGTGTATAACAGGCGGGTGTATAATGGTGAGGGGTCTAACGGGCGGGTGTATAACGGGCGGGTGTATAACGGGCAGGGTCTATAACAGGCGGGCGTATATTGGGCGGGGGGTATAATGGGCGGGTGTATAACGGGCGGGTGTATAACGGGTGGCGTGCATAAAGCGCGGGTGTATAACGGGCGGGTGTGTAACGGGCGGGTGTGTAACGGGCGGGTGTATATCAGGCGGGTATATAATGGGCGGGTGTATAACGGTGAGCCTTGTAACAAGCGGGTGTAGACCGGGCGGGTGTATAACGGGCGGGTGTATAACGGGCGGGGTTTATAACAGGCGGACGTATAACGGGCGGTGGGTATAATGGGCGGGGTGTATAACGGGCGGGGTGTATAATGGGTGGGGTTTATAATAGGCAGGTGTAAAACAGACAGGTATATAACGGGCGGGGGTATAACGGGCGGGGGTATAACGGGCGGGGGTATAACGGGCGGGTGTACAACGGGCAAGTTGTATAATGGTGAGCTGTCTAACGAGCAGAGTGTAGAATGGGCGGGGTGTATGACAGGCGGGTGTGTAACAGGCGGGGTGTATAACGGGCGGGTGTGTAACGGGCGGGTGTGTAACGGGCGGGTGTATAACGGGCAGGTGTATGACAGGCGGGTGTATAACGGGCGGGGTGTGGAACGGGCGGGGAGTATAACAGGCTGGGTGTATATAGGGCGGGTGTTTCACCGGTAGGGTCTAAAACAGGCGGGCGTAGATTGGGAGGGGGATATAACGGGCGGGGTGTATAACGGGCGGGGTGTATAACGGGCGGGGTGTATAATGGGCGGGGTGTTTAATAGGCGGGTGTAAAACGGGCAGGTATATAACGGACGGGTGTATAACGGGTGGGGTGCATAAAGAGCGGGTGTATAACGGGCTGGTGTATAACAGGCGGGGTGTATAACGGGCGGGTGTATAACGGGCAGGGTGTATAACGGGCGGGAGTGTAACGGGCGGGTGTGTATCGGACGGGGGTATAACGGGCGGGGGTATAACGTGCGGGTGTATAACAGGCAAGGTGTATAACGGGCAGGTGTGTAACGGGCGGGTGTATAATGGGCGGGTGTATAATGGGCGGGTGTATAACGGGCGGGTGTGTAACGGGCGGATGTGTAACAGGCGGGGGTATAACGGGCGGGTGTATAACGGGCAGGTTTATAACGGGCAGGTTTATAACGGGCGGGGTGTATAACGGGCGGGTGTATAATGGGCGGGGTGTATAACGGTCAGGGTGTATTACGGGCAGGTGTATAACGGGCGGGTGTATAACAGGCGGGTGTATAACAGGCGGGTGTATAACAGGCGGGTGTATAACGGTGAGCTGTCTAACGGGCGGGTGTATAACGGGCGGGGTGTATAACGGGCGGGTGTATGACAGGCGGGTGTATAACGGGCGGGGTGTGGAACGGGCGGGGAGTATAACAGGCTGGGTGTATATAGGGCGGGTGTATAACCGGCAGGGTCTATAACAGTCGGGCGTATATTGGGCGGGGGGTATAACGGGCGGGGTGTATAACGGGCGGGCGTATAATGGGCGGGGTGTAGAATTGGCGGGGTGTAAAACGGGTGGGGTGCATAAAGAGCGGGTGTATAATGGGCGGGTGTGTAACGGGCGGGTGTGTAACGGGCGGGGTGTGTAACGGGCAGGTGTGTAACAGGCGGGGGTGTAACGGGCGGGGGTGTAACAGGCGGGGGTGTAACGGGCGGGTGTGTAACGGGCGGGTGTGTAACAGGCGGGGGTGTAACGGGCGGGTGTATAACGGGCGGGTATATAACGGGCGGGGTGTATAACGGGCGGGTGTATGACAGGCGGGTGTATAACCGGCAGGGTCTATAACAGGCGTGCGTGTATTGGGCGGGGGGGTATAACGGGCGGGTGTATAACGGGCGGGTGTATAACGGGCGGGTGTATAACGGGCGGGGCGTATAACGGGCAGGTGTATAACGAGCGGGTGTATAACGGGCGGGGTGGATAACGAGCGGAGTGTAGAACGAGCGGGGTGTATAACGGGCTGGGTGTATAACGAGCGGGTGTATAACGGGCGGGGTGGATAACGAGCGGAGTGTAGAACGAGCGGGGTGTATAACGGGCTGGGTGTATAACGGGCGGGTGTATAACGGGCGGGGTCTATAACAGGCGGGCGTATAACGGGCGGTGGGTATAATGGGCGGGGTGTAAAATGGGTGGTGTATAACGGGTGGGGTGTATAATGGGCGGGTGTATAACGGGCAGGGTGTATAACGGGCGGGTGTATAACGGGCGGGTGTATAACGGGTGGGCTGCATACAGGGCGGGTGTGTAACGGGCGGGTGTGTAACGGGCGGGTGTGTAACGGGCGGGTGTATAACGGGCAGGTTTATAATCGGTGGAGTGTATAACGGGCGGGTGTATAACGGGCAGGTGTATAACGGGCGGAGTGTATAACAGGCGGGTGTATAACGGGCGGGGTGTATAACGGTGAGCTGTGTAACGGGCGGGTGTATAACAGGCGGGTGTGTAACGGTCGGGTGTGTAACAGGCGGTGGTATAACGGGCGGGGCTATAACGGGCGGGGGTATAACAGGCGGGGTGCATAAAGGGCGGGGTATATAACGGGCGCGTTGTATAACGGGCGGGTGTATAACGGGCGGGTGTATAGCGGGCGGGGCGTATAACGGGCAGTTGTATATATAACGGGCAGGTGTACAATGGGCGGGGTGTATAATGGACGGGTTTACAACGGGCCGGTGTATAACAGGCGGGTGTATAACGGGCGGGTGTATAACGGGCGGATGTATAACGGGCAGGTTTATAATGGGCGGAGTGTAGAACAGGCGGGTTTACAACGGGCGGGTGTATAACAGGAGGGTTTATAATGGGCGGGTGTATAACGGGCGGGTGTACACCGGTGGGGTGCATAACGGGCGGGGTGTATAACATTAGGGGTGTCTAAAGGGTGGCATGTCTAACGGGCGGGGTGTCTAACGGGCAGGTGTATAACGGGTGGGTGTATAACGGGCGTGTGTATATCGGGCAGGGTGTATAAAGGGTGGGGTGTATAACGGGCGGGGTGTACAACGGGCGGGGTGCACAACGGGCGGGGTGTATAACGGGCGGGTGTATAACGGGCGGGGTGTATAACAGGCAGGGTGCATAAAGGGCGGGGTGCATAACGGGCGGGGTGCATAACGTTAGGGGTGTCTAATGGGCGGGGTGTATAACGAGCGGGGTGTATAACGGGCAGGGTGTATAGCGGGTGGGTTTATAATGGGTGGGTGTATAACGGGCGGGTATATAACGGGTGGGGTGTATAACGGGCTGTGTGTATAACGGGCGGGGTGTAAAAAGGGCGGGGTGTATAACGGGCGGGTGTATAACGGGCGGGTGTGTAACAGGCGGGTGTGTAACAGGCGGGTGTGTAACGGGCGGGTGTATAAAGGGCAAATGTATAACGGGCGGGTGTATAACGGGCAGGGTGTACAACGGGCAGGGTGTATAACGGGCGAGTGTATAACGGGCGAGTGTATAACGGGCGGGTGTATAACGGGCGGGTGTATAACGGGCGGGTGTATAACGGGTGGGGTGCATAAAGGGCGGGTGTATAACGGGTGGGCTGCATACAGGGCGGGTGTATAACGGGCGTGTGTATAATGGGCGGGTGTATAACAGGCGGGGCGTATAACGGGTGGGTGTATAACGGGCAGGGTGTATAACGGGCGGGTGAATAACGGGCGGGTGTATAACGGGTGGGCTGCATACAGGGCGGGTGTATAACGGGCGTGTGTGTAACGGGCGGGTGTGTAACGGGCGTGGTATAACGGGCGGGGTATAACGGGCGGGTGCAAACGGGCGGGTGTATAACGGGCGGGTGTATAACGGGCAGGTTTATAATCGGTGGAGTGTATAACGGGCGGGTGTATAACGGGCGGGTGTATAACGGGCAGGTGTATAACGGGCGGAGTGTATAGCGGGCGGGTGTATAACGGGCGGGGTGTATAACGGTGAGCTGTGTAACGGGCGGGTGTATAACAGGCGGGTGTGTAACGGTCGGGTGTGTAACAGGCGGTGGTATAACGGGCGGGGCTATAACGGGCGGGGGTATAACAGGCGGGGTGCATAAAGGGCGGGGTATATAACGGGCGCGTTGTATAACGGGCGGGTGTATAACGGGCGGGTGTATAGAGGGCGGGGCGTATAACGGGCAGTTGTATATATAACGGGCAGGTGTACAATGGGCGGGGTGTATAATGGACGGGTTTACAACAGGCCGGTGTATAACAGGCGGGTGTATAACGGGCGGTGTGTATAACGGATGGGTTTACAACGGGCGGGGGTATAACGGGCGGGGTGTATAACGGGCGGGGTGTATAACGGGCGGTGTGTATAATGGGTGGGTGTATAACGGGCGGGTGTGTAACAGGCGGGTGTGTAACGGGCGGGTGTATAAAGGGCAAATGTATAACGGGCAGGTGTGTAACGGGCGGGGGTATAACGGGCAGGGGTATAACGGGCGGGGGTATAACGGGCGGGGGTATAACGGGCAGGGGTATAACAGGCAAGGTGTATAACCGGCGGGTGTGTAACGGGCGAGTGTATAACGGGCGGGTGTATAACGGGCGGGGCGTATAACGGGCGGGGCGTACAACGGGCGGGGCGTATAACGGGCAGGTGTATAACGAGCGGGTGTATAACGGGCGGGGTGGATAACGAGCGGAGTGTAGAACGAGCGGGGTGTATAACGGGCTGGGTGTATAACGGGCGGGTGTATAACGGGCGGGGTCTATAACAGGCGGGCGTATAACGGGCGGTGGGTATAATGGGCGGGGTGTAAAATGGGTGGTGTATAACGGGTGGGGTGTATAATGGGCGGGTGTATAACGGGCAGGGTGTATAACGGGCGGGTGTATAACGGGCGGGTGTATAACGGGTGGGCTGCATACAGGGCGGGTGTGTAACGGGCGGGTGTGTAACGGGCGGGTGTGTAACGGGCGGGTGTATAACGGGCAGGTTTATAATCGGTGGAGTGTATAACGGGCGGGTGTATAACGGGCGGGTGTATAACGGGCAGGTGTATAACGGGCGGAGTGTATAACAGGCGGGTGTATAACAGGCGGGGTGTATAACGGTGAGCTGTGTAACGGGCGGGTGTATAACAGGCGGGTGTGTAACGGTCGGGTGTGTAACAGGCGGTGGTATAACGGGCGGGGCTATAACGGGCGGGGGTATAACGGGCAGGGGTATAACAGGCGGGGTGCATAAAGGGCGGGGTATATAACGGGCGCGTTGTATAACGGGCGGGTGTATAACGGGCGGGTGTATAGCGGGCGGGGCGTATAACGGGCAGTTGTATATATAACGGGCAGGTGTACAATGGGCGGGGTGTATAATGGACGGGTTTACAACGGGCCGGTGTATAACAGGCGGGTGTATAACGGGCGGTGTGTATAACGGATGGGTTTACAACGGGCGGGGTGTATAACGGGCGGGGTGTATAACGAGCGGGTGTATAACGGGCGGGGTGTATAACGGGCGGGGTGTATAACGGGCGGGGTGTATAATGGGTGGGTGTATAACGGGCGGGTGTGTAACGGGCGGGTGTGTAACGGGCGGGTGTATAAAGGGCAAATGTATAACGGGCGGGTGTGTAACGGGCGGGGGTATAACGGGCGGGGGTATAACGGGCGGGGGTATAACGGGCGGGGGTATAACGGGCGGGGGTATAACAGGCAAGTTGTATAACCGGCGGGTGTATAACGGGCGAGTGTATAACGGGCGGGTGTATAACGGGCGGGGTGTATAACGGGCGGGGTGTATAACGGGTGGGTGTATAACGGGCGGATGTATAACGGGCGGGTGTATAACGGGCGGGTGTATAATGGGCGGGGTGTATAACGGGCGGGGCGTATAACGGGCAGGTGTATAACGAGCGGGTGTATAACGAGCGGGTGTATAACGGGCGGGGTGGATAACGAGCGGAGTGTAGAACGAGCGGGGTGTATAACGGGCTGGGTGTATAACGGGCGGGTGTATAACTGGCGGGGTCTATAACAGGCGGGCGTATAACGGGCGGTGGGTATAATGGGCGGGGTGTAAAACGGGTGGTGTATAACGGGTGGGGTGTATAATGGGCGGGTGTATAACGGGCAGGGTGTATAATGGGCGGGAGTATAACAGGCGGGTGTATAACGGGCGGGTGTATAACGGGCGGGGTGTAGAACGGGCGGGGTGGATAACGGGCGGGTGCATAACGGGCGGGTGTATAACGGGTGGGTGTATAACGGGCAGGGTGTATAATGGGCGGGTGTATAACGGGCAGGGTATATAACGTGCGGTTGTGTAACGGACGGGTGTATAACGGGCGGGTGTATAACGGGCAGGGTGTATAACGGGCAGGTGTATAACGGGCGGGTGTATAACAGGCAGGTGTATAACAGGCGGGTGTATAATGGTGAGGGGTCTAACGGGCGGGTGTATAACGGGCGGGTGTATAACGGGCAGGGTCTATAACAGGCGGGCGTATATTGGGCGGGGGGTATAATGGGCGGGTGTATAACGGGCGGGTGTATAACGGGTGGCGTGCATAAAGCGCGGGTGTATAACGGGCGGGTGTGTAACGGGCGGGTGTGTAACGGGCGGGTGTATATCAGGCGGGTATATAATGGGCGGGTGTATAACGGTGAGCCTTGTAACAAGCGGGTGTAGACCGGGCGGGTGTATAACGGGCGGGTGTATAACGGGCGGGGTTTATAACAGGCGGACGTATAACGGGCGGTGGGTATAATGGGCGGGGTGTATAACGGGCGGGGTGTATAATGGGTGGGGTTTATAATAGGCAGGTGTAAAACAGACAGGTATATAACGGGCGGGGGTATAACGGGCGGGGGTATAACGGGCGGGGGTATAACGGGCGGGTGTACAACGGGCAAGTTGTATAATGGTGAGCTGTCTAACGAGCAGAGTGTAGAATGGGCGGGGTGTATGACAGGCGGGTGTGTAACAGGCGGGGTGTATAACGGGCGGGTGTGTAACGGGCGGGTGTGTAACGGGCGGGTGTGTAACGGGCGGGTGTGTAACAGGCGGGGGTGTAACGGCGGGTGTATAACGGGCAGGTGTATGACAGGCGGGTGTATAACGGGCGGGGTGTGGAACGGGCGGGGAGTATAACAGGCTGGGTGTATATAGGGCGGGTGTTTCACCGGTAGGGTCTAAAACAGGCGGGCGTAGATTGGGAGGGGGATATAACGGGCGGGGTGTATAACGGGCGGGGTGTATAACGGGCGGGGTGTATAATGGGCGGGGTGTTTAATAGGCGGGTGTAAAACGGGCAGGTATATAACGGACGGGTGTATAACGGGTGGGGTGCATAAAGAGCGGGTGTATAACGGGCTGGTGTATAACAGGCGGGGTGTATAACGGGCGGGTGTATAACGGGCAGGGTGTATAACGGGCGGGAGTGTAACGGGCGGGTGTGTATCGGACGGGGGTATAACGGGCGGGGGTATAACGTGCGGGTGTATAACAGGCAAGGTGTATAACGGGCAGGTGTGTAACGGGCGGGTGTATAATGGGCGGGTGTATAATGGGCGGGTGTATAACGGGCGGGTGTGTAACGGGCGGATGTGTAACAGGCGGGGGTATAACGGGCGGGTGTATAACGGGCAGGTTTATAACGGGCAGGTTTATAACGGGCGGGGTGTATAACGGGCGGGTGTATAATGGGCGGGGTGTATAACGGTCAGGGTGTATTACGGGCAGGTGTATAACGGGCGGGTGTATAACAGGCGGGTGTATAACAGGCGGGTGTATAACAGGCGGGTGTATAACGGTGAGCTGTCTAACGGGCGGGTGTATAACGGGCGGGGTGTATAACGGGCGGGTGTATGACAGGCGGGTGTATAACGGGCGGGGTGTGGAACGGGCGGGGAGTATAACAGGCTGGGTGTATATAGGGCGGGTGTATAACCGGCAGGGTCTATAACAGTCGGGCGTATATTGGGCGGGGGGTATAACGGGCGGGGTGTATAACGGGCGGGCGTATAATGGGCGGGGTGTAGAATTGGCGGGGTGTAAAACGGGTGGGGTGCATAAAGAGCGGGTGTATAATGGGCGGGTGTGTAACGGGCGGGTGTGTAACGGGCGGGGTGTGTAACGGGCAGGTGTGTAACAGGCGGGGGTGTAACGGGCGGGGGTGTAACAGGCGGGGGTGTAACGGGCGGGTGTGTAACGGGCGGGTGTGTAACAGGCGGGGGTGTAACGGGCGGGTGTATAACGGGCGGGTATATAACGGGCGGGGTGTATAACGGGCGGGTGTATGACAGGCGGGTGTATAACCGGCAGGGTCTATAACAGGCGTGCGTGTATTGGGCGGGGGGGTATAACGGGCGGGTGTATAACGGGCGGGTGTATAACGGGCGGGTGTATAACGGGCAGGGTTTATAACGGGCGGGGTGTATAATGGGCGGGTGTATAACAGGCAGGGTGTATAACAGGCGGGTGTGTAACGGGCGGGTGTGTATCGGACGGGGGTATAACGGGTGGGGGTATAACGGGCGGGGGTATAACGGTGAGCCTTGTAACAGGCGGGTGTATAACGGGCGGGTGTATAACGGGCGGGGTGTATAACGGGCGGGTGTATAACGGGCGAGTGTATAACAGGCGGGTATATAACGGGCGGGTGTATAACGGGCGGGTGTATAACGGGCGGGTGTATAGCGGGCGAGTGTATAACAGGCGGGTGTATAACGAGCGGGAGTATAGCGGCCGGGTGTATAACGGGCGGGGCGTATAACGGGCGGGGCGTACAACGGGCGGGGCGTACAACGGGCGGGGCGTATAACGGGCAGGGTGTATAAGGAGCGGGTGTATAACGGGCGGGGTGTATAACGGGCGGGGCGTATAATGGGCAGGGTGTATAATGAGCGGGTGTATAACGGGCGGGGTGTATAACGGGCGGGTGAATAACGGGCGGGTGTATAACGAGCGGGTGTATAACGAGCGGGGTGTATAACGGGCGGGTGAATAACAGGTGGGTGTATAACGGGCAGGGTGTATAACGGGCGGGTGTATAGCGGGCGGGTGTATAACAGGTGGCGTGCATACAGGGCGGGGGTGTAACGGGCGGGTGTGTAACGGGCGGGTGTGTAACGGGCGGGAGTATAACGGGCGGGGCTATAACGGGCGGGGCTATAACGGGCAAGGTGTATAATGGGCAGGTTTATAATGGGCGGGGCGTATAACGGGCGGGGTGTATAACGGGGGGTGTATAACGGGCGGGTGTATAATGGGCGGGGTGTATAACGGGTGGTGGTATAACGGGCGGGTGTATAACAGGCGGGCGTATAACAGGCGGGTGTAGAACGGGCGGGGTGTAGAACGTGCGGGCGGATAACTGGCGGGCGTATAACGGGCGGGCGTTTAACGGGCGGGCGTATAACAGGCGGGTGTATAACGGGCGGGGTGTATAACAAGCAGAGTGTAGAATGGGCGGGGTGTATAATGGGCGGGGTGTATAACGGGCAGGGTGTATAACAGGCAAGGTGTATAACGGGCGGGTGTATAACAGGCGGGTGTATAACGGTGAGTTGTCTAACGGGCGGGAGTATAACGGGCGGGTGTATGACAGGCGGGTGTATAACGGGCGGGGTGTGGAACGGGCGGTGAGTATAACAGGCTGGGTGTATATAGGGCGGGTGTATAACCGACAGGGTCTATAACAGGCGGGCGTATATTGGGCGGGGGATATACCGGTCGGGGTGTATAATAGGCGGGTGTAAAACGGGCAGGTATGTAACGGACGGGTGTATAACGGGTGGGGTGCATAAAGAGCGGGTGTATAACGGGCGGGTGTATAACAGGCGGGGTGTATAACGGGCAGGGTGTATAACGGGCAGGGTGTATAACGGGCGGGTGTATAACGGGCAGGTATATAACGGGCGGGGTGTATAACGGGCAGGTGTGTAACGGGCGGGTGTATAATGGGCGGGTGTATAACGGTGAGCCTTGTAACAGGCGGGTGTGTAATGGGCGGGTGTATAACGGACAGGTGTGTAACGGGCGGGTGTATAATGGGCGGGTGTATAACGGTGAGCTATGTAACGCGCAGGTGTATAACGAGCGGGTGTGTAACGGGCGGGTGTATAAGGGGCGGGTGTATAACGGGCGGGTGTATAACGGGCGGGTGTATAACGGGCAGGTGTATAACGGGCTGGTGTATAACGGGCGGGGTATATAACGGGCAGGTGTACAATGGGCGGGGTGCATAACGGGCGGGTGTATAATGAGCGGTGTGTATAACGAGCGGGTTTATAACGGGTGGGGTGTATAACGGCCAGGGTGTATAACAGGCGGGTGTATAACGGGCGGGTATATAACGGGTGGGGATTATAACGGCCAGGGTGTATAAAGGGCGTGGTGTATAAAGGGCGGGGTGTATAACGGGCGGGGTGTATAACGGGCGGGTGTATAACGGGCGGGGTGTATAACGGGCGAGTGTTTAACGGGCGGGTGTATAACGAGCGGGGCGTATAACGGGCGGGATGTTTAATGGGCAGGTGTATAAGGGGTGGGTGTATAACGGGCGGGGTGCATAACAGGCGTGTGTATAACGGGTGGGGTGCATAAAGGGCGGGTGTATAATGGGCGGGTGTATAACAGGCAGGGCGTATAACGGGTAGGGTGTATAACGGGCGGGTGTATAACGGGCGGGTGTATAACAGGTGGCGTGCATACAGGGCGGGTGTGTAACGGGCGGGTGTGTAACGGGCGGGTGTGTAACGGGCGGGTGTGTAACGGGCGGGGGTATAATGGGCGGGGTATAATGGGCGGGGCTATAACGGGCGGGTGTATAACAGGCAAGGTGTATAACGGGCGGAGTGTATAACGGGCGGGTGTATAACAGGCAGGTTTATAATGGGCGGGTGTATAACGGGCGGGGTGTATAACGGGCGGGTGTGTAACGGGCAGGTGTATAACAGGCGGGTGTATAACGGGCGGGTGTATAACGGGCGGGTGTGTAACGGGCAGGTGTGTAACGGGCAGGTGTATAACGGTGAGCCTTGTAACAGTTGGGTGTATAACGGGCGGGGCGTATAACGGGCGGGGCGTACAACGGGCGGGGCGTACAACGGGCGGGGCGTATAACGGGCAGGGTGTATAAGGAGCGGGTGTATAACGGGCGGGGTGTATAACGGGCGGGGCGTATAACGGGCAGGGTGTATAATGAGCGGGTGTATAACGGGCGGGGTGTATAACGGGCGGGGTGTATAACGGGCGGGTGAATAACGGGCGGGTGTATAACGAGCGGGGTGTATAACGGGCGGGTGAATAACGGGTGGGTGTATAACGGGCAGGGTGTATAACGGGCGGGTGTATAACGGGCGGGTGTATAACAGGTGGCGTGCATACAGGGCGGGGGTGTAACGGGCGGGTGTGTAACGGGCGGGTGTGTAACGGGCGGGAGTATAACGGGCGGGGCTATAACGGGCGGGGCTATAACGGGCAAGGTGTATAATGGGCAGGTTTATAATGGGCGGGGAGTATAACGGGCGGGGTGTATAACGGGGGGTGTATAACGGGAGGGGTGTATAACGGGCGGGTGTATAATGGGCAGGGTGTATAACGGGTGGTGGTATAACGGGCGGGTGTATAACAGGCGGGCGTATAACAGGCGGGTGTAGAACGGGCGGGGTGTAGAACGTGCGGGCGGATAACTGGCGGGCGTACAACGGGCGGGCGTTTAACGGGCGGGCGTATAACAGGCGAGTGTATAACGGGCGGGGTGTATAACAAGCAGAGTGTAGAATGGGCGGGGTGTATAATGGGCGGGGTGTATAACGGGCAGGGTGTATAACAGGCAAGGTGTATAACGGGCGGGTGTATAACAGGCGGGTGTATAACGGTGAGCTGTCTAACGGGCGGGAGTATAACGGGCGGGTGTATGACAGGCGGGTGTATAACGGGCGGGGTGTGGAACGGGCGGGGAGTATAACAGGCTGGGTGTATATAGGGCGGGTGTATAACCGGCAGGGTCTATAACAGGCGGGCGTATATTGGGCGGGGGATATACCGGTCGGGGTGTATAACGGGCGGGCGTATAACGGGCAGGGTTTATAACGGGCGGGGTGTATAATAGGCGGGTGTAAAACGGGCAGGTATGTAACGGACAGGTGTATAACGGGTGGGGTGCATAAAGAGCGGGTGTATAACGGGCGGGTGTATAACAGGCGGGGTGTATAACGGGCAGGGTGTATAACGGGCAGGGTGTATAACGGGCGGGTGTATAACGGGCAGGTATATAACGGGCGGGGTGTATAACGGGCAGGTGTGTAACGGGCGGGTGTATAATGGGCGGGTGTATAACGGTGAGCCTTGTAACAGGCGGGTGTGTAATTGGCGGGTGTATAACGGACAGGTGTGTAACGGGCGGGTGTGTAATGGGCGGGTGTATAACGGTGAGCTATGTAATGCGCAGGTGTATAACGAGCGGGTGTGTAACGGGCGGGTGTATAAGGGGCGGGTGTATAACGGGCGGGTGTATAACGGGCGGGTGTATAACGGGCAGGTGTATAACGGGCTGGTGTATAACGGGCGGGGTATATAACGGGCAGGTGTACAATGGGCGGGGTGCATAACGGGCGGGTGTATAATGAGCGGTGTGTATAACGAGCGGGTTTATAACGGGTGGGGTGTATAACGGCCAGGGTGTATAACAGGCGGGTGTATAACGGGCGGGTATATAACGGGTGGGGATTATAACGGCCAGGGTGTATAAAGGGCGTGGTGTATAACGGGCGGGGTGTATAACGGGCGGGGTGTATAACGGGCGAGTGTTTAACGGGCGGGTGTATAACGAGCGGGGCGTATAACGGGCGGGATGTTTAATGGGCAGGTGTATAAGGGGTGGGTGTATAACGGGCGGGGTGCATAACAGGCGTGTGTATAACGGGTGGGGTGCATAAAGGGCGGGTGTATAATGGGCGGGTGTATAACAGGCAGGGCGTATAACGGGTAGGGTGTATAACGGGCAGGTGTATAACGGGCGGGTGTATAACAGGTGGCGTGCATACAGGGCGGGTGTGTAACGGGCGGGTGTGTAACGGGCGAGTGTGTAACGGGCGGGTGTGTAACGGGCGGGTGTGTAACGGGCGGGGGTATAACGGGCGGGGTATAATGGGCGGGGCTATAATGGGCGGGTGTATAACAGGCAAGGTGTATAACGGGCGGAGTGTATAACGGGCGGGTGTATAACAGGCAGGTTTATAATGGGCGGGTGTATAACGGGCGGGGTGTATAACGGGCGGGTGTGTAACGGGCAGGTGTATAACAGGCGGGTGTATAACGGGCGGGTGTATAACGGGCGGGTGCGTAACGGGCAGGTGTGTAACGGGCAGGTGTATAACGGTGAGCCTTGTAACAGTTGGGTGTATAACGGGCGATTGTATAATGGGCGGGTGTATAACGGACGGGTGTATAACGGTGAGCTGTGTAACGCGCAGGTGTATAACGGGCGGGTGTACAACGGGCAGGTGTGCAACGGGCAGGTGTATAACGGGCGGGTGTATAACGGGCGGGATGTATAACGGGCGGGGTGTATAACGGGCGGGGTGTATAACGGGCGGGAGTATAACGGGCCGCGTGTATATCGGCCGGGGTGTATAATGGGCCTTGTCGAACGGGCGGATGCACACCGGGCGGGGAGTACAACGGGCGGGGAGTATAACGGGCCGGGAGTAGAACGGGCGGGTGTATAATGGGCGGGTGTATAATGGGCGGGTGTATAACAGGCGGCTGTAGAACGAGCGGGGTGTAGAACGTGCGGGCGTATAAAAGGCGGGCGTATAACGGGCGGCGGGTATAACGGGCGGGTGTATAACGGGCGGGGTGTATAACGAGCGGGTGTATAACGGACGGGTGTATAACGGGCGGGTGTATAACGGGCGAGTGTATAACGGGCGGGTATATAACGGGTGGGTGTATAACGGGAGGGGTGTTTAACGGGCGGGAGTATAATGGGAGGGGTGTATAATGGGTGGGTGTATAATGGGCGGGTGTATAACGGGCGGGGTGTATAACGGGCAGGGTGTATAATGGGCGGGTGTGTATAACGGTGAACTGTCTAACGGGCGGATCTATCACGGGCGGGGTGGATAACGAGCGGAGTGTATAACGAGCAGGGTGTATAACGGGCTGGGTGTATATAGGGCGGGGTGTATAACGGGCGGGTATATAACGGGCGGGTGTATAACCGGCGGGGTCTATAACAGGCGGGCGTATAACAGGCGGTGGGTGTAATGGGCGGGGTGTATAACGGGCGGGCATATAATGGGCGGGGTGTATAACGGGCAGGTGTATAACGGGCAGGGTGTAGAACGGGCGGGTGTATAACGGGCGGGTGTATAACGGGCGGGGTGTATAACGGGCGGGTGTATAACGGGCAGGGTGTATAACGGGCAGGGTGTATAACGGGCGGGTGTATAATGGGCAGGTTTATAATGGGCGGGGTGTATAACAGGCTGGGTGTATATAGGGCGGGTGTATAACCGGCAGGGTCTATAACAGGCGGGCGTATATTGGGCGGGGGATATACCGGTCGGGGTGTATAACGGGCGGGCGTATAACGGGCAGGGTTTATAACGGGCGGGGTGTATAATAGGCGGGTGTAAAACGGGCAGGTATGTAACAGACGGGTGTATAACGGGTGGGGTGCATAAAGAGCGGGTGTATAACGGGCGGGTGTATAACAGGCGGGGTGTATAATGGGCGGGTGTATAATGGGCGGGTGTATAACAGGCGGCTGTAGAACGAGCGGGGTGTAGAACGTGCGGGCGTATAAAAGGCGGGCGTATAACGGGCGGCGGGTATAACGGGCGGGTGTATAACGGGCGGGGTGTATAACGAGCGGGTGTATAACGGACGGGTGTATAACGGGCGGGTGTATAACGGGCGAGTGTATAACGGGCGGGTATATAACGGGCGGGTGTATAACGGGAGGGGTGTATAACGGGCGGGAGTATAATGGGAGGGGTGTATAATGGGTGGGTGTATAATGGGCGGGTGTATAACGGGCGGGGTGTATAACGGGCAGGGTGTATAATGGGCGGGTGTGTATAACGGTGAACTGTCTAACGGGCGGGTCTATCACGGGCGGGGTGGATAACGAGCGGAGTGTATAACGAGCAGGGTGTATAACGGGCTGGGTGTATATAGGGCGGGGTGTATAACGGGCGGGTATATAACGGGCGGGTGTATAACCGGCGGGGTCTATAACAGGCGGGCGTATAACAGGCGGTGGGTGTAATGGGCGGGGTGTATAACGGGCGGGCATATAATGGGCAGGGTGTATAACGGGCAGGTGTATATCGGGCGCGTGTATAACGGGCAGGGTGTATAACGGGCGGGTGTATAACAGGCGGGTGTATAACGGGCGGGGTGGATAACGGGCGGGGTGTAGAACGGGCGGGTGTATAACGGGCGGGTGTATAACGGGCGGGTGTATAACGGGCAGGGTGTATAACGGGCAGGGTGTATAACGGGCAGGGTGTATAACGGGCAGGTTTATAATGGGCGGGGTGTATAACTGGCAGGGTGTATAACGGGCAGGTTTATAACGGGCGGGTGTATAACGGGCGGGTGTACAACGGGCAGGTGTGCAACGGGCGGGTGTATAACGGGCGGGTGTATAACGGGCGGGTGTATAACCGGCAGGGTCTATAACAGGCAGGCGTATATTGGGCGGGGTGTATAATGGGCAGGGTGTATAACGGGCGGGCGTATAATGGGCGGGGGTATAACGGGCGGGTGTATAACGGGCGGGGAGTATAACGGGCGGTGTTATAATGGGCGGGAAGTATAACGGGCGGGTGTAAAACGGGCAGGTGTATAACGGGCGGGGTGTAAAACGGGCGGGGTGTCAAACAGGCGGGTGTAAAACGGGCAGGTGTATAACGGGCAAGTGTATAACGGGCGGGGTGTGGAACAGGCGGGGAGTATAACAGGCTGGGTGTATATAGGGCGGGTGCATAACCGGCAGGGTCTATAACAGGCGGGCGTATATTGGGCGGGGGGTATAACGGGCGGGTGTATAACGGGCGGGTGTATAACGGGCGGGTGTATAACGAGCGGGGTGTATAACGGGCTGGTGTATATAACGGGCAGGTGTACAATGGGCGGTGTGTATAACGAGCGGGTGTATAACAGGTGGGGTGTATAACGGGCAGGGTGTATAACGGGCGGGGTGTATAACGACGGGTATATAACGGGCGGGTGTATAACGGGCGGGGTGTATAACGACGGGTATATAACGGGCGGGGTGTATAACGGGCGGGTGTGTAACGGGCGGGTGTGTAACGGGCGGGGGTATAACGGGCGGGGGTATAACGGGCAGGGGTATAACAGGCAAGGTGTATAACGGGCGGGTGTATAACGGGCAGGGTGTATAACGGGCGGGTGTATAACGGGCAGGGTGTATAACGGGCGGGTGTGTAACGGGCGGGTGTATAACGGGCAGGTTTATAACGGGCGGGTGTATAACGGTGAGCCTTGTAACAGGCGGGTGTGTAACGGGCGGGTGTATAATGGGCGGGTATATAATGGTGAGCCTTGTAACAGGCGGGTGTATAACGGGCGGGTGTACAACGGGCGGGTCTATAACAGGCGGGTGTATAATGAATGGGTGTATAACGGTGAGCTATGTAACGCGCAGGTGTATAACGGGCGGGTGTGTAATGGGCGGGTGTATAACGGGCTGGTGTGTAACGGGCAGGTGTGTAACGGGCGGGTGTATAACGGTGAGCCTTGTAACAGGCAGGTGTATAACGGGCGGATGTATAACGGGCGGGTGTGTAACAGGCGGGTGTATAACGGACGGGTGTATAACGGTGAGCTATGTAACGCGCAGGTGTATAACGGGCGGGTGTGTAACGGGCGGGTGTATAACGGTCGGGTGTATAACGGGCGGGTGTATAACGGGCGGGTGCAAAACGGGCAGGTGTACAACGGGCGGGGAGTATAACGGGCGGCTGTATAACGTTAGGGGTGTCTAAAGGGCGGGGTGTCTAACGGGCAGGTTTATAACGAGCGGGGTGTATAACAGGCTGGTGTATAACGGGCAGGTGTATAACCGGCAGGGTCTATAACAGGCGGGCGTATATTGGGCGGGGGGTATAATGGGCGTGGTGTATAACGGGCGGGCGTATAATGGGCGGGGTGTATAATGGGCAGGTGTATAACGTGTGGGTGTATAACGGGCGGGGAGTATAACGGGCGGGGAGTATAACGGGCGGTGTTATAATGGGCGGGTGTATAACCGGCGGGGTGTAAAACGGGCGGGGTGTATAACGGGCAGGTGTATAACGGGCGGGTGTATAACGGGCGGGGTGTATAACGGGCAGGTGTATAACGGGCGAGTGTATAACGGGCGGGGTGTGGAACGGGCGGGGAGTATAACAGGCTGGGTGTATATAGGGCGGGTGCATAACCGGCAGGGTCTATAACAGGCGGGCGTATATTGGGCAGGGGGTATAACGGGCGGGTGTATAACGGGCGGGGTGTATAACGGGCGGGGTGTATAACGGGTGGTGTGTATAATGGGCGGGGTTTATAATGGGCGGGTATATAATGGGCGGGGGTATAACGGGCGGGTGTATAACGGGCGGGTGTATAACGGGCAGGGTGTATAACGGGCGGGGGTATAACGGGCGGGGGTATAACGGGCGGGGTGTATAACGGGCAGGGTGTATAACGGGCGGGGGTATAACGGGCGGGGGTATAACAGGCGGGGGTATAACAGGCGGGTGTATAACGGTGAGCTGTCTAACGGGCGGGTGTATAACGGGCGGGTGTATAACGAGCAGAGTGTAGAATGGGTGGGGTGTATAACGGGCAGGGTGTATATAGGGCGGGTGTATAACCGGCAGGGTCTATAACAGTCGGGCGTATATTGGGCGGGGGGTATAACGCGCGGGGTATATAATGGGCGGGCGTATAATGGGCGGGGTGTATAATGGGTGGGTGTATAACGGGCGGGTGTGTAACAGGCGGGGGTATAATGGGCGGGTGTATAACGGGCGGGTATATAACGGGCGGGGTGTATAACGGGCAGGTGTATAACAGGCAAGGTGTATAACGGGCGGGTGTATAACAGGCAGGTGTATAACGGTGAGCTGTCTAACAGGCGGGTGTATAACGGGCGGGTGTATAACCGGCAGGGTCTATAACAGGTGGGCGTATATTGGGCGGGGGATATAACGGGCGGGGTGTATAACGGGTGGGTGTATAATGGGCGGGGTGTATAACGGGCGTGATGTATAACGGGCGGGGTGTATAACGGGCAGGGTGTATAACAGGCAGGGTTTATAACGGGCAGGGTGTATAATGGGCGGGGTGTATAATAGGCGGGTGTAAAACGGGCAGGTATATAACGGACGGGTGTATAACGGGTGGGGTGCATAAAGAGCGGGTGTATAACGGGCGGGTGTATAACAGGCGGGGTGTAGAACAGGCGGGGTGTGTGGTAAACCACTTTTGTCGTTCACTATCGTTACACTATAGTTATCACTGTTATATCGTTACTCTATGGTTATCACTGTTCACACTGTTGTATCACTATACGAGGTCGCCTCTTGTCACGCTGTTATACCTGGGCTGACCACTGCTGACTCCGCCCATGGCTCCACCTACCTGCCCAGGTATAAAGGTGGTCGACTGGCTGGTATTCCTCCTTGTTGGATCCGATCACCCATGAGGGTGGGCTCTGTTATTTAGCCAATAAAAACCTATAGTTACTTTCTTAACTCGTCGCTTTTCATTGGATGAATTGATAGGTATATCAATTTTATTGGCTAAATTTTTAAATGTCGACACTTGAGCAGTCAAACGACCAGTCAAACGACCAGCCAAGCGACCAGCCAGACGCCCAGCTACAACAGCCACAGCAGCCAGCCTGACTGCGAGCCCTCCGACCACCGTACCTGGATCTAAACCCACAGGCAGCAAACTCAGCCCTCGACTTCGAACACTGGCTGAGCTGTTTCGAATCCTACCTGGGAGAATCCGGCGTGCCTCAGAAATCCATGCTAAGAGTTCTGACCGCCCAAGTGAGCCCTAAAGTATTCGCACTCATCCGGGACCTTAAAACATACGAAGCCGCCATCAACCTGCTGAAACAACAGTACCGGAGCCCGGTAAACTCCATGTATGCCAGACACCTCCTAAGATCCCGCCCGCAACAGCCAGGAGAGTCGGTAGATGAATTTTTACGGGCGCTACAAGCACTCGGCAGGGACTGTGACTTTAAAGCGGTATCAGCGGCAGAAAATACTGAAGATAATGTCCGCGATGCCTTCGTGAAAGGCCTGCGGTCCGACTACGCACGGCAAAGACTTCTTGAAGCAAAGGACCTTGACCTGAACACAGCTGCAGCCCTCGCTCGCTCCCTAGAAGTGGCCCATCGGGACCTTGAGGCGGTACTCCAGGTACAGTAATTTGCGACCCTGGGACTCGGGACCGACCCCGACCGCGATACCCCTCGCAGTGCCGCCCCTGGGACCTACCTCTGCGTCGGCATCCCGGACCTGATCGGGACCGCCACCCCCGGTACCGGCTGCGACTTCGGACCCCCGCGATCGGGCCGCCGGCTGCTTCTTCTGCGGCCAGGCGAAACATCCTAGGGCGCGCTGCCCAGCGAGAAACGCGACGTGCTCAAGCTGCCTGAAGAAAGGCCACTTTGCTAAGGCCTGCAGAGGCCAACAGAGATCAACAGAGGCCAGCAGTGCCTCATGCGAGTTGTGGGGGCGGCCATCTTCCATCAAGGCCACAGATGCCAGCATCCCCACGTGTGAGTCATGGGGGCGGCCATCTTTGATCCAGGCAACCGACACCAGCAGTGCCTCATGTGAGTTGTGGGGGCAGCCATCTTCTCCGCCATTTTGTCCAACCTCGTGGGCGCCGCCATTTTACCCTCCACGCTCGACCGCCACCTCGCCTCCGGACTCGACCACCGCCTCACCCGCAGACTACGGCAGCTCGCTGAGCCACACACTAGCCTCCGTCACACTGGACCAAGCCCGCCCGCACCACCTGTCCAAGTCCATGATGGACATCAAAGTAAACGGCTGCGCCACTACCTGCCTGTTCGACAGCGGAAGCATGGAGAGTTTCATCCACCCAGACACGGTGAGCCACTACTCCCTCACTGTCCGGCCAACGCGCAACCGGATCTCGATGGCATCGAGGTCCCACGCCACAGACATCAGCGGCTACTGTGTCGTGACCCTGTCGGTTAAGGGCACGTAGTATAAAAATTTTAAACTCCTCGTCCTCCCCCAGCTCTGCGCTGCCGTCCTACTAGGGCTGGACTTCCAATCCCACCTCCAAAGCGTCACTCTAGCATACGGCGGACCCCTCCCCCCACTCACAGTCGACAACCAGCAGCCTTTAAACCGCCCACCGCGTAACACCTGCGGCCTATCCACCCTCAAGGTCCCGCCACCTTCCCTGTTCGCTAACCTCACCCCCGACTGCAAACCTGTCGCTACCAAGAGCAGGCGGTACAGCGCCGGGGACAGAGCCTTCATTAGCTCTGAGGTGCAGCGTCTCCTGAAGGAGGGCATCATCGAGGGGAGCAGCAGCCCCTGGCGTGCCCAGGTCGTGGTCGTTAAGACCGGCAATAAAAACCGCCTGGTCGTCGACTACAGCCAGACCATAAACCGGTACACCCAGCTGGACGCATACCCCCTTCCCCGCATATCTGATATGGTCAATCAGATTGCACAATACCAAGTATTCTCTACCATCGACCTTAAGTCGGCCTACCACCAACTCCCTATCCGCCCTGAGGACCGCCAGTATACCGCCTTCGAGGTGAATGGCCGCCTCTACCACTTCCTTAGGGTTCCCTTCGGTGTCACCAACGGGGTTTCGGTCTTCCAAAGGGAGATGGACCGGATGGTTGACCAGAACGGGCTGCACGCCACGTTCCCCTATCTAGATAACGTCACCATCTGCGGCCGCGACCGGCAGGACCACGATGTTAATCTGGAAAGATTCCTCCGTACGGCCCAACGGCTGAACCTCACCTACAATAAGGAGAAATGTGTGTTTAACACCTCGCGCCTTGCCATCCTCGGCTGCGTAGTAGAGAACGGAGTCATCGGCCCCGATCCCGAAAGAATGCGCCCCCTCATGGAGTTACCCCTCCCCCACTGTCCAAAGGCGCTGAAGAGAACCCTGGGGCTCTTCGCCTACTATGCCCAATGGGTGCCCAATTATGCGGACAAAGCCAGACCCCTCATGAAGTCCACATCCTTCCCCCTTACGGAGGAAGCGTGCGCTGCCTTCTCCCTCATTAAGGGAGACATTGCTAAGGCCACAATGCACGCGGTGGATGAGTCCATCCCCTTCCAAGTGGAGAGCGATGCATCCGACTTCGCCCTAGCCGCTACCCTTAACCAGGAGGGGAGACCGGTGGCCTTCTTCTCAAGGACCCTACAGGGCCCTGAGATCCGACACTCGTCGGTCGAGAAGGAGGCCCAGGCGATTGTGGAGGCTGTACGACGCTGGAGGCACTACCTGGCAGGCAAACGATTTACCCTCCTCACCGACCAGCGTTCGGTCGCTTTTATGTTTAATAACAAGCTGAGGGGTAAAATCAAGAACGACAAGATCTTGAGGTGGAGAATCGAACTCTCCACCTATGATTATGATATCTTGTACCGGCCAGGTAAGCTGAACGAACCCCCTGATGCTCTATCACGAATTACATGCGCCAACGCGCAAATTGATAGACTTCAGACCCTCCACAACGACCTCTGCCACCCCGGAGTCACCAGACTTTACCACTTCATTACCAGTACCACGGTCATTAAATGCCTGAATGACCTCTTCGCCTTGTTCGGGTTCCCAAACTATATACATAGTGACCGGGGCTCCTCCTTCATGAGCGAGGAACTCCGCCAGTTCCTACTAGCAAGAGGTATTGCTGCAAGCAGGACCACCAGCTACAACCCTCGAGGGAACGGCCAGGTGGAAAGAGAGAACGCGACTGTATGAAAGGCTGTCCTCTTAGCCTTAAAGTCTAAGGGCCTCCCAACCTCCCGCTGGCAGGAAGTCCTCCCGGCAGCACTGCATTCCATCCGGTCACTACTTTGCACTGCCATTAACGCCAACCCCCATGAACGAATGTTTGTTTTCCCCAGGAAGTCGACTACGGGAACCACACTACTAACCTGGCTGACCTCTCCGGGGCCCGTCCTGCTGCGAAAGCACGTGAGGGCCCATAAAATGGACCCCCTGGTCGAGAGGGTGAACCTCCTGCACGCCAACCCTCAGTACGCCTATGCGGCATACCCAGACGGGCGGGAGGACACAGTCTCCTTGCGAGACCTTGCACCCTCGGGCACTCCGGAGACACCACTTTCACCCCCCCCCCCGATTCCAGCTCAGGTAGACGGCATGCCGGAACCCCACGAGCCCTCGCCGACCACGCAGACACCAGCATCACCACCGGAGAATGCAACACCGCCGCTGCGACGATCGGAAAGGCGTATGAGGCCTCCGGACAGACTGACATACCAGAACTGGTAGTACACATCACCCCGCCAGACTCAAATCTAAACAAGGGGTGAATGTGGTAAACCACTTTTGTCATTCACTATCGTTACACTGTAGTTATCACTGTTATATCGTTACTCTATGGTTATCACTGTTCACACTGTTGTATCACTATACGAGGTCGCCTCTTGTCACACTGTTATACCTGGGCTGACCACTGCTGACTCCGCCCATGGCTCCACCTACCTGCCCAGGTATAAAGGTGGTCGACTGGCTGGTATTCCTCCTTGTTGGATCCGATCACCCACAAGGGTGGGCTCTGTTATTTAGCCAATAAAAACCTATAGTTACTTTCTTAACTCGTCGCTTTTCATTGGATGAATTGATAGGTATATCAGGGTGTATAACGGGCAGGGTGTATAACGGGCAGGGTGTATAACGGGCAGGGTGTATAACGGGCAGGTGTGTAACGGGCGGGTGTGTATCGGACGGGGGTATAACGGGCGGGGGTATAACGGGCGGGGGTATAACGGGCGGGTGTATAACGGGCGGGGGTATAACGGGCGGGTGTATAACGGGCGGGGGTATAACGGGCGGGGGTATAACGGGCGGGTGTATAACGGGCGGGGTGTATAACGGGCGGGTGTATAACGTGCGGGGTGTGTAACGGGCGGGTGTGTAACGGGCGGGTGTATAACGGGCAGGTTTACAATGGGCGGGGTGTATAATGGGCAGGTGTATAACAGGCGGGGTGTATAACGGGCGGGTGTGTAACGGGCGGGGTGTATAACGGGCGGGTGTATAACGGGCGGGGGTATAACGGGCGGGGGTATAACGGGCGGGTGTATAACGGGCGGGGTGTATAACGGGCGGGTGTATAACGGGCGGGTGTATAACCGGCAGGGTCTATAACGGGCGGGCGTATAATGGGCGGGGTGTATAACGGGCGGGGTGTATAATGGGCGGGGTGTATAATAGGCGGGTGTAAAACGGGCAGGTATATAACGGACGGGTGTATAACGGGTGGGGTGCATAAAGAGCGGGTGTATAACGGGCGGGTGTATAACAGGCAGGGTGTATAACGGGCGGGTGTATAACGGGCAGGGTGTATAACGGGCGGGTGTGTAACGGGCGGGGTGTATAACGGGCGGGTGTGTATCGGACGGGGGTATAACGGGCGGGGGTATAACGGGCGGGGGTATAACGGGCGGGGTGTATAACGGGCGGGGTGTATAATGGGCGGCGTGTATAATAAGCGGGTGTAAAATGGGCAGGTATGTAACAGACGGGTGTATAACGGGTGGGGTGCATAAAGAGCGGGTGTATAACGGACGGGCGTATAACAGGCGGGGTGTATAGCGGGCGGGTGTATAACGGGTGGGTGTGTATCGGACGGGGGTATAACGGGCGGGGGTATAACAGGCGGGTGTATAACAGGCAAGGTGTATAACGGGCGGGTGTATAACGGGCGGGCTGTATAACGGGCGGGGTGTATAACGGGCGGGTGTATAACGGGCGGGGGTATGATGGGCAGGGTTATAACGGGCAAGGTGTATAACGGGCAAGGTGTATAACGGGTGGGGTGTATAGCGGGAGGGGTGTATAACGGGCGGGGTGTATAATGGTGAGCCTTGTAACAGGCGGGTGTATAACGGGCGGTGTGTATAACGGACGGGTGTATAACGGGCGGGTATATAATGGGCGGGAATATAACGGACGGGTGTATAACGATGAGCTTTGTAACACGCGGGTGTACAACGGGCGGGTGTACAACGGGCGGGTTGTATAACGGGCGGGGTGTATAACGGGCGGGGTGTATAACGGGCGGTGGTATAACGGGCGGGTATATAACGGGCGGGTATATAACGGACGGGGTGTATAACGGGCGGGGTGTATAACGGACGGGGTGTATAACGGGCGGGTTGTATAACGGGTGGGTTGTATAACGGGCGATTGTATAACGGGCGGGTGTATAACGGACGGGTGTATAACGGTGAGCTGTGTAACACGCAGGTGTATAACGGGCGGGTGTACAACGGGCAGGTGTGCAACGGGCGGGTGTGTAACGGGCAGGTGTATAATGGGCAGGTGTATAACGGGCGGGTGTTTAACCGGCAGGGTCTATAACAGGCGGGCGTATATTGGGCGGGGGTTATAATGGGCAGGTGTATAACGGGCACGTGTATAACGGGCGGGGAGTTGAACGGGCAGGTGTATAACGGGTGGGGTGCATAAAGGGCGGGTGTATAACGGGTGGGTATGTAACGGGCAGGTTGATAACGGGCGGGGTGTATAACGGGCAGGTGTATAACGGGCGGGTGTATAACGGGCGGGTGTATAACGGACAGGTGTATAACGGTGAGCTGTGTAACGCGCAGGTGTATAACGGGCGGGTGTATAACGGGCGGGTGTATAACGGGGGGGTGTATAACGGGCGGGGAGTATAACAGGCGGGTGTATAACGGGCGGGTGTATAACGGGCGGGTATATAACGGGCGGGTGTATAACGGGCGAGTGTATAATAGGCGGGTGTATAACGGGCGGGCGTATAACGGGTTGTGTGTATAATGGGCGGGGTTTATAATAGGCGGGTATATAACGGGCAGGGGTATAACGGGCGGGGTGTATAACGGGTGGTGTGTATAATGGGCGGGGTTTATAATAGGCGGGTATATAACGGGCGGGGGTATAACGGGCGGGGGTATAACGGGCGGGGGTATAACGGGCGGGGTGTATAACGAGCAGAGTGTAGAATGGGTGGGGTGTATAACGGGCAGGGTGTATATAGGGCGGCTGTATAACCGGCAGGGTCTATAACAGTCGGGCGTATATTGGGTGGGGGTTATAACGCGCGGGGTGTATAATGGGCGGGCGTATAATGGGCGGGGTGTATAATGGGTGGGGTGTATAACGGGCGAGATGTATAATGGGCGGGGTGTATAATGGGTGGGGTGTATAACGGGCGAGATGTATAATGGGCGGGGTGTATAATAGGCGGGTGTAAAACGGGTGGGGTGCATAAAGAGCGGGTGTATAACGGGCGGGTGTATAACAGGCGGGGTGTATAATGTGCGGGTGTGTAACGGGCGGGGTGTATAACGGGCGGGTGTGTAACGGGCGGGTATATAACGGGCAGGTTTATAACGGGCAGGGTGTATAACGGGCGGGTGTATAACCGGCAGGGTCTATAACAGGTGGGCGTATATTGGGCGGGGGATATAACGGGCGGGGTGTATAACGGGCGTGATGTACAATGGGCGGGGTGTATAACGGGCAGGGTTTATAACAGACAGGGTGTATAATGGGCGGGTGTAAAACGGGCAGGTATATAACGGACGGGTGTATAACAGGTGGGGTGCATAAAGAGCGGTTGTATAACGGGCGGGTGTATAACAGGCGGGGTGTATAACGGGTGGGTGTATAACGGGCGGGGTGTATAATAGGCGGGTGTAAAACGGGCAGGTATGTAACAGACGGGTGTATAACGGGTGGGGTGCATAAAGAGCGGGTGGATAACGGGCAGGTGTATAACGGGCGGGTGTATAATGGGCGGGGTGTATAACGGGCAGGGTGTATAACAGGCAAGGTGTATAACGGGCGGGTGTATAATACGCGGGGTGTATAACGGTCAGGGTGTATTACAGGCAGGTGTATAACGGGCGGGTGTATAACAGGCGGGTGTATAACGGTGAGCTGTCTAACGGGCGGGTGTATAATGGGTGGGTGTATAACGGACGGGGTGTATAACGAGCAGAGTGTAGAATGGGCGGGGTGTATAATGGGCAGGGTGTATAGCGCGCGGGTGTATGACAGTCGGGTGTATAACAGGCGGGGTGTGGAACGGGCGGGGAGAATAACAGGCTGGGTGTATATAGGGCGGGTGTATAACCGGTAGGGTCTATAACAAGCGGGCGTATATTGGGCGGGGGATATAACGGGCGGGGTGTATAACGGGCGGGGGTGTATAACGGGCAGGGTTTATAACGGGCAGCGTGTATAATAGGCGGGTGTAAAACGGGCAGGTATGTAACAGACGGGTGTATAACGGGTGGGGTGCATAAAGAGCGGGTGTATAACGGGCGGGTGTGTAACGGGCGGGTGTGTATCGGACGGGGGTATAATGGGCGGGGGTATAACAGGCGGGTGTATAACAGGCAAGGTGTATAACAGGCGGGTGTATAACGGGCGGGGTGTATAACGGGCAGGTGTGTAACGGGCGGGTGTATAATGGGCGGGTGTATAACGGTGAGCCTTGTAACAGGCGGGTGTATAACGGGCGGGTGTATAACGGGCGGGTGTGTAACAGGCGGGTGTATAACGGACGGGTGTATAACGGTGAGCTATGTAACGCACAGGTGTATAACGGGCGGGTGTATAACGGGCGAGTGTGTAACGGGCGGGTGTATAACGGACGGGTGTATAACGGGCGGGTATATAATGGGCGGGAATATAACGGACGGGTGTATAACGATGAGCTTTGTAACGCGCGGGTGTACAACGGGCGGGTGTACAACGGGCGGGTGTGTAACAGGCGGGGGTGTAATGGGCGGGTGTATAACGGTGAGCTTTATAACGGGCGGGTGTATAACGGGCGGGGTGTATAACGGGCGGGTTGTATAATGGACAGGTGTATAACGGGCGGGTTGTATAACGGGCGGGTTGTATAACGGGCGGGTTGTATAACGGGCGGGTGTATAACGGACAGGTGTATAACGGGCGGGTGTATAACGGGCGGGTTGTATAACGGGCGGGTGTATAACGGACAGGTGTATAACGGGCGGGTGTATAACGGACAGGTGTATAACGGGCGTGGTGTATAACGGGCAGGGTGTATAACGGGCGTGGTGTATAACGGACAGGTGTATAACGGGCGTGGTGTATAACGGGCGGGGTGTATAACGGGCGGGTGTATAACGGGCGGGTGTATAACGGACAGGTGTATAACGGGCGGGTGTATAACGGACAGGTGTATAACGGGCGTGGTGTATAACGGGCGGGGTGTATAACGGGCGGGGGTCGAATGGGCGGGTGTCAAACGGGCGGATGTATAACGGGCACATGTATAACGGGCGGTGGTATAACGGGCGGTGGTATAACGGGCGGTGGTATAACGGGCGGGTATATAATGGGCGGGTGTGTAACGGGCGGGTGTATAACGAGCGGGTGTATAACGGTGAGCTGTGTAACGGGCAGGTGTATAACGGGCGGGCGTACAACAGGCGTGTGTATAACGGGCGGGTGTATAACAGGCGGGTGTATAACGGTGAGCTGTCTAACGGGCGGGTGTATAATGGGCGGGGTGTAACGGACAGGTGTATAACGGGCGTGGTGTATAACGGGCGGGGGTCGAACGGGCGGGTGTCGAATGGGCGGATGTATATTGGGCACATGTATAACGGGCGGGGTGTATAACGGGCGGGTGTATAACGGGCGGGTTGTATAACGGGTGGGTTGTATAATGGGCGGGTGTATAACGGGTGGGTTGTATAACGGGTGGGTTGTATAACGGGCGGGTGTATATCGGGCACATGTATAACGGGCGGGGTGTATAACGGGCGGGGTGTATAACGGGCGGGTTGTATAACGGGTGGGTTGTATAACGGGCGGGTGTATAACGGACAGGTGTATAACGGGCGTGGTGTATAATGGGCGGGGTGTATAACGGGCGGGGGTCGAACGGGCGGGTGTCGAACGGGCGGATGTATATCGGGCACATGTATAACGGGTGGGGTGTATAACGGGTGGGGAGTACAACGGGCAGGGAGTACAACAGGCGGGGAGTCCAATGGGCAGGTGTATAATGATGAAGTGTGTAACGGGCAGGTGTGTAACGGGCAGGTGTATAACGGGCGGGTGTACAACGGGCGGGTGTACAACGGTGAGCTGTATAACGGGCGGGTGTATAACGGGCAGGTGTATAACGGACGGGTGTATAACGGGCGGGTGTATAACGGGCGGGTGTATAACGGGCGGGGTGTATAACGGCGGGTGTATAACGGACGGGTGTATAACGGGCGGGGTGTATAACGGACGGGTGTATAAGGCTGAGCTGTGCAACGGGCGGGTGTATAACGGTGATATGTGTAATGGGCGGGTGTATAACGGTGATCTGTGTAACGGGCGGGTGTATAATGGTGATCTGTGTAACGGGCGGGTGTATAACGATGATCTGTGTAATGGGCAGGTGTATAACGGTGATCTGTGTAACGGGCAGGTGTATAATGGTGGCCAATCCATTTCCGCAGGCTTGCCACCCCGAACGTGGTCACACTAAATTCCTGTACGAGCTATTCTCTTGGGCGTTACATGGATTAACTTCAAACAAGTGGATTAACGTCTGTGTAAGAATAATGTTCCCCTTGGCTGGGGAATCTAGAACCAGGGGCCACAGCCTCAAGATAAAGGGTAGGCCATTCAGGACTGAGATGAGAAGAAATTTCTTCACACATAGAGTGGTAAATCTTTGGAATTCTCTACCCCAGAGGGCTGTGGAGGCTCAGTCATTGGGTATATTCAAAACTGAAGTCGATAGATTTCTGACTAGTAAGGGCATCAAAGGCTATGGCGATAGGGCCGGTGAATGGAGTTGAGGCAGAAGATCGGCCATGATCTCATTGAATGGCGGAGCAGGCTCGAAGGGCCGAATGGCCTACTCCTGCTCCTATTTCTTACGTTCTTATGTTTAAAGGAATATAGCACACGCCTGCTCAGTGTTCAGATGTCTCCACTGTTCATCAGAATTTGTACCATCATATTAGAAAGAAAGAAAGACTTGGGTTTATGTAGCTCCTTCCATGACCTCAGGAAATCCCAAAGCACTTTACAACCAATGAAGCACTTTTTGAAGTGTAGCCACTATTGCAATGTGGGAAAAGCGGCAGCCAATTTGTACACAGTAAGATCCCACAAACAGCAATTAAATAAATGAGTGTTTTTGGTGTTGTTAGTTGAGGGATAAATATTGGTCAGTATACTGGAAGAACACGCCTCCTCTTCGTCGGGAGGTGCCATGGGATCTTTTATATCCTCCTGGGAGGGCAGACGGGGCTTCGGAGTGACAGCCTAGATTACCTGCTCAAGTCTCTAGAGAGTGTTACCACTGAGCTGCGGCTGATAGCTTATATTAAAAATAGACCAAAGAATGAGAGTTTTCCCTGTGTCATAGATAGGGTGAAGTATCTCTCCTAATTATAGTAAAAATAAACACACAATCTGGCACTGCTAAAATCCCTCAACTGCACTCTCCTTTTAATGGCTTTTTGTAAAATAGAAAGCTCCTGTTTGCTAACCTAAAATGGATTTAATTTCAGAAATGCAGCCTGCTCAGAGCATTAAAAAAGACAAAGTCTTTTTCTGTTGCTGTAATGCAGAACAGATGTGCGCTGAATGAGGAGATGCAGGTGATGACAGAATTGCGTTGATGCTGCTTAATCCAGTCTTCTGTTTCCCATATTCAGCTCGCTCCTGCAATAGCTACACCTGATGCAACCCTGAACTAACAGGTTCAAATCATGGGCTGGATTCTGTCAAATTGGCAGATCGACAGCCCAGAGCCATACTCTAAAGGATATGAGCGCATTGAATTTTTTAAAAAAATAACGCCTGTTTATTTCTGATTATTGTCCAGCGACGGCTCTTCTGTTACCAATGAAAATCTGTCTTCAAGCAGATAGTCACCTTTGGCATAAAGCAGCGCTTTATGTAAAGACTTCCAGATGAGTGACTTATCATCACACAGCACCCCAAGAATTGTTACACCTTCCCTGCCTGGTGTGATTTCTAGCTCGACTGCCACAGTTTTGCATAGAAAGGGCCTGAAGCCGTGAACTTGCTGGTTTCAGTGCACACCTGAGTGTGAACACATCATTGATTGTCTCAGCTTGTCATTTTCAACTGTTCATTTCTTCCGATGCCAATGAAGCAGCAGCGTCTTCCAGGACTCCCCCCCCCCCCCCCCCCACCCCCCGTTCTCTTCATTGAGTAGACCTTCCTGTCTGGTATTTCTGTCTTGTTCTCTCCTCTCCTGAAGGTGCTGCTGGACAATTCCAGTGGTTGTTCTTTACGTGGTGCTTAGGTGATGAGTGTCGGCAGGCTGATCCACCACAGAGCAAAGCCCAATCCAGTCACCCCTCCCCTAATGGCCTGTCAATACACAGTAGTACTGAAGTGTTCAAAAGAAGGAAATGAAATAAAGTACTTGCATTTATATAGTGCCTTTCATGATCTCAGGATGTCCCAAAGTGCTTTACAACCAGTGAAGTATTTTTGAAGGGTAGTCACTGCTGTAATGTAGGCAACCAATTTGCGCACAGAAAGGTCCCACAAAATGCAATGTGATAATCTGTTTTTTAGTGATGTTGGTTGAGAGATAAATATTGGTGGGACACCTGGCTAAGGCTAGAATTCCCCTGCCGTGGTATCTTTTACATCCAAATGAGCGGGCAGATGGGGCCTCGGTTTAACGTCTCATCTGAAAGATGGCACCTCCGACAGTGCAGCACTCCCTCAGTACTACACTGGAGTGCCAGCCTAGATTATGTGCTGAAGTCTCTGGGGTGGGACTTGAACCCACAATCTTCTGACTCATGGGTGAGAGTGCTACCCACTGAGCCACAGCTGGCCCTTAAAAGCACGCGAGATCCACACTTCCCAGCAGAGGTTACTGAATCACGATCAACAGCAGGAACTTTGGCTTGTTTGTTCTTCCTAAGGTCAGGAGTCCAAAAAGTTGTCCTGGTTAAGTTCAGCAAACTTAGCAGAGACCAGGAATTGAACTGAAGTCGTTTGAGATCTGTAGTTTTCTTGAATTCAGCTACAGGTGTTTGCGAGTTAAAAGCTACATATTATTTGCAGATACATACAATGAGGATATTACAGGGCCCTGAGCATTTTGGTAGCACTGTGCATTGAGAGTTGACAGGATTTGGGTCTGTCCTTACGCTCAGGAGGATAATGAGCAGAGCAGCGACAGTGTGCTCAGTGGGCACCTGCCAGTCTGGGCAATGGGTAGTGTTTTGAGGATTTGTTGTGTCGTCTGATGACCCTGGTGTCCATTTGGGAAGGGAAGGTAGAGCAGGGCATATAAAGGCAGCCCGCCTCCAGGGTGTTTCCCCAGGACCATGTGCGAAGTGTAGCTATCACTCACTTGGGCAGGCTCATGTCACTGTGTCCACACACAAGGGCCTGAGCAGGTTTGTAGGCTGCAGGGGACTCTGGTCCTGTTGGGAGCGTGTCAAGTAGTCATGGGACTGGGTCTAAGTGAGACTGCTGTCATGGCTGCAGTATTCCCTTGCATGTCTCTGTGGCACTCTCTTCAGGTACTTACACTGTGGAGCCCCTGACAAATGACAGTCAAAGACCTTTGTAAAATAACGTGAGCTTCCTCAGCTCCGACCCATGTCTTGGGGAAAATAATTTTGTGAAACTGCGAGGTACTTTCAGTTGCAGAGAGACAATCATCCACATTGGTTCACTGTTCTGGCTGCAAACAACTGTTTCTTTCAACTATTTCTGATTACATTAAGGCTTATTAACCACGGGGTGCAGCGCATTATTTCAACATGGAGCCTGTAGCTACATTACTTCACATTACTTTATTGTCTTACTTGTTTAAAAAAAAACACTCAAATAATTAGAATGGAGCCGATGAAGAATTTGTTGCTGCAAAGTCTGTCAGTTGATTTATGCTGCTACAGGATATACAGGCGAGTGTTTACACAAAAGGTTCAACAGGAATATACAACGCTTCCTCACATGATATTGGAAACTGAGATCCACGTGCACGCTTTTAGCGAACAAAATATTCCCTTAATCTGAGATGCATTCAGGTGTGTCCAGTTGTTGCTATGGTGCAACAAATATATTCATACCACACCGGAACTTTCTGGGCCACAACAGAAGTCAATTAAACTATAAATAATGCAACTTGGCACAAGTTCTCATCAGTAATTATAACAATATCGTCTGTCATTATACAAGCCCTCAATATAGTTGCAGCACAATCCAGGAGTCCACAGTTGTTAGATTGGTGCCGTATTACGTCCACTAGACATAACAAGAGTTGGCTATCTCCATGGCGTGGTTCTCTGAAATCTAGTAAGAGCAAAAGTGTACTTATCTATACTTCCTGGATCATTTTTTTGGGGGGGGATGAAAAGCAAATTGGGAGCCAAAGATATCTGCACTGCTGAGGATGATGCCAATTTGAGATTAGGGCATTGAGGAAGATTGCGGCAATAACTTCTCTTTTGAATCTCTCTCAATAAAAATCTAGGTTGTTCTTCTCAGTTTGTGAATGATTGACGATCAAATCCTACATAGAAACATAGAAGATAGGAGCAGGAGTAGGCCATTCGGCCCCTCGAGCCTGCTCCACCATTCAATATGATCATGGCTGATCATCCAAATTCAGTACCCTGTCCCTGCCTTCTCCCCATATCCCTTGATCCCTTTAGCCTTAAGAAATATATCCAATTCCTTCTTGAATATATTTAATGAATTGGCCTCTACTGCCTTCTGTGGTAGAGAATTCCACAGGTTCACCACTCCCTGGGTGAAGAAATTCCTCCTCATTTCTGTCCTAAATGGCTTACCCCTTATCCTTAGACTGTGACCCCTGGTTCTGGACGCCCCGACCATCGGGAACATCCTTCCTGCATCTAGTCTGTCCAGTCCTGTCAGAATTTTATAAGTTTCAATGAAATCCCCTCTCATTCTTCTAAACTCCAGCGAGTATAAGCCCAATCGACCCAATCTCTCCTCATACGTCATTCCTGCCATCCTCCCTTCAGCCAAGATGCGTGAACCATTGCAGTCTGCCTGCGGCCACCATCAGTATGACAATTGGTTGACAGGATTCGAGTGAAGTGAGATGAGATGAGCTCCATTTTTTTCTTCTCCAAAACACAGGACCTTATTTTTGTGCACCAGTTTATCTGCTGACCAGGCTAAGGATGTGACAAAGTTCAGACTGCATTCTAAAACAATCCTACAGGGTTACGGTCCGATTCCCTCAATTTGGTTTGGTGCAAGTACAGGGGAGGCCTACTGCAAAGGTTAGACCTGGATAGTAAATTACAGCAAGCTTCAAGAGGAGCAACTTCTTTTTGCTTAATATATTGATCTGGAGGAGAAAGTGATTGCAATTAAACTGCTCACATCAGACTGACTGGAAGAAAGTAGACCTTCTAAAGGGAATTACTTCAATAAAATGAGCTTCACAAGGCTTCACTGTGCCACCTTTATGGAAGGCCCACAGTACCCTCTGAAGGCTAATTTACACGGAAACAAAAACAGAAAATGTTGGAAATACACAGCAGATAAGTCAGGGTGTGGAAAGAGCAAAAACACGTTAATAGTTCAGGTGTAAACCTGCGTTTTAATTGTTTATACATTATGCATTAGAATTAATTTTCTAGTCCTTAACAAATATTTCATCAGATAGAAAATTGAGGCTGCTAAGTTAAATGAACTAGTTCAGAGAAGTTTCTATTTCTATGAACTATCTACTTTTGGATAAGTTGCCCTGATCACTAAACCACCAACAACAAAAGGCTACAAACTTTTCATATGCAGCACTCAAGTTTTTTCTGAGGGGAGTTTGCAGACTGCTGATGTCATTCCTTACCATGATAGAGAAATGACCAAAAAGCCCCCAAAAATAACTGAAAAAAACGATAATTAGAAGGGTAAATTCCCAGATCCTGTATTCCCAGTGGGGAGCCATGCTCCAAGGGGGTGTGGGCTACAGAATCAGCATTACAATGTCATAGCCCCGATCTCCAACCCACAACTCTCTGGGAGTACCGATCCATGATCAGCCATGACCTTATTGAATGGTGGAGCAGGCTCCAGGGGCCGTATGGGCTACTCCTGCTCTTATTTCTTATGTTCTCATGTTCTTATCAGTGAAGTTACCCAAGAATGGCTTAGCCAAGGAGACCATTGACTTTGTATCCAAATCCAACTCCTCTTATGGTGGCAATTTCTACAGTAATATGGAATTGTTGTGATCTGGAACGCACTGCCTGAAGGGGTGGTGGAAGCAGATTCATAGTAACTTTCAAAAGGGAATTGGATATATACTTGAAAAAGAGAAAACTGTAGGGCTACGGGGAAAGTGAGTGAGCGAGTGGGACTCATTGAAGAGCTCCTTCAAAGGGCTGACACAGGCATGTTTGTGCTGAATAGCCTCCTTCTGTGGTGTATCCTGAGGTCATGAAATGTGCTGTATAAATTCAAGTTCTCCCTTTAATATAGCATCGGATGTGGTGGACAAAAGACACAACAGCAGTTTGCATGCAGTTGCTGACCAAGTGAACAATTTTAGCAACTAACCGTTAGGCTAAGTTAGATTCAAGATGGCCAAGGTAATGGTTAGCAGTTTCCTTACACTTCCTCTGTTTATAATTGGAACTCCATTGAGATAGAAATAATTCAATGCAGTCATTATTTGGAAGGTGTTCAAGAATGGATATGAAATTATATACAGTGGAAGGAGTGCCGAAAAAAACCCAACAATTTCACAATTCAAGTGGGTTTGATTTAAGTCAACAGCTTTCAAAATTTATACACTTGGACTTTTATTCTCAGGTTGTGGCACTTTTGGCTGCTTTTGTAGCTCTCCCCCAAAACTTCGAACCAGCTCATCACCATAATCTGTACATCTCCATCTACAGACATTTGATCCTCTAAAATTGCAGGAAAAGGAGTCAAAATAACGCAACAGTCACCATTTAACACTACAAAGACACTATGTAGGTCCTGAAAGAATGCGTTCTCTTCTGGCTGCCACTGCACTCTTAGCTGTGCAGAAACAGAATGGCTGTTATAAATTTGGCACCAATGTTCTGTCGAAGAACCATCTGAAGGTAATTCCGGTTCGTCTATTCAAGTCTCTGTTAAATGAAACTGATTCAGTGCTGCTGTAGTGGGTAAAAAATAATTCATTCTGGTCACTGGATTTGGGCCTCGCTCCAGATAGTTTTTCTCATGCCCAACACAAAACAATCCTCTTCCGCAGGCAAGCTCCTGCTCCCCATGAACCAATGTGTGACTTTGCACGTTCCACGAGCCCCAGCTTGATGCCTGCCAGCCTGCTGATGCAGAGCTGCACTGACGCAACGTAAAAGGGCAACGATTATACTTCCTTTTGTTTGCCGATGTATGAAATGGGACCAAAGGATAATGACCAAAATGCAACCTTCTCATACAGGCGACACTGCCAATCCTAACAGTGTCCTGAAGGGACAGGAACTGCCCCAAACATACAGAAAATTCCTGACAGAATGGGTGATAGTCTTGTCCCCTGGCGGGCTGGTCAACTGATAATGGCAGCCATCTGTGATGCTTGTTAACCCTCCCTATTAGAAGTGATGTGAAGACATTAGTTGAGATGTGAATTCCCCCAGTACAAGAGAAGCGTCAGCCCTTCCAATAAATTAAAGGGGACATGCTGACCTTGTCGTAATAACATCAGCTTCAACTTTCCATAAAGAAATATATAAAAATGTAGGCCTAGAAATTCAGTCTGGACACTTTTGGGGCGCTAAAGTCGGGCGTTCGCTAAAGTTAGCGCCCGCCAGAAAGTGTAGGCCACATCGCCGAAATTCAGTAGAGTTGGCCAAGAGTTTGGCCGAGCGCTGAAACTGGCGTTGCAATGCTCTCTTCAGGCGCTAAGCCGGCGATGCGGCCTGATAACGCCGAGGCCGGGCGCAGCGCAGGTGCGGTCATGTTTTGATTGACAGCAGACACCCTGACGCCGGCCAGCTCTTAAAGGGGGAAGGGTCGACTTTGACTGCTGCCACGCCCTGCATACTGGAGCCCTGCAGCTAGGCCTCAACACTGCTGGTGGGCCAAAATAGCGCCTGGAGCCATGGAGAGGGCCCGTGAACGAGCGCAGCGCTTCTCAGAGCATGCTCTGAGGGTGCTGATTAATGGTGTCGAAAACAAAAGAGAGATCTTGTGCCCGGACAGTGGCAAGAAGGCTCCCAGGAGCCAGTACAGGAAAGCCTGGAGGAAAATCGCCCGCAGGGTGTCATCCACCTGCGATGTCCCCAGGAGTGCGGACCAATGCCGCAAGAAGTACAACGACCTCACTCGGATGGTGAAGGTGAGTACCCTTTCCAGTGTCCTCCTCATCCTTGCATGTGCACCTCACATTATGGGCAAAGGGACCTCAAAGGACTAATGGGCAGCCCTCCTCCCGCAGCAATGGCACTGGCATGATCATCAATAGCACTTTCTGCACTTACCACACTGGCCAAGCTATTCGACCATGGGAGGCAGTGCACACAGCAACAGGGCACCACACTGTACTTAAAGGCCGTCCTTTCTCTTGCAGGCCAAGCTGGCGCGGAATTTGAGGAGCCAGTCTGCCACTGGGGGAGGCCGTCCCCAGTACCAGCCGCTCAGTGAGCTGGAGGAGAGCATGGCTCGACTCATGCGTGCCCGGGTGACTGGCCCTGTTGCGATCGGAGATGCGGACCCTGTACTGGGACCCACTGGTAAGGACATGACCGGTTGGACCTCTGTCGTTGCCCTTGCGCTTCAGATCTACATCCTTTCGCACTGACCGACAAATGCGCATAATGCCACCACTCAGGCCTCCCTCGCTGACGCCCTGTCCTCACTCTAAAGCTACTCTTGTGCCTTCCTGCTTTCAGCTGGTGAGGAGGAGGTGGTCCCTGAAGCTCAGAGTGCCAGGCCCTTGGAGGAGGAGGACGACGAGGACCAGGAGGAAGGCGGCACATCGGGGGAACCCTCATCCGCGCCAGGGGATGGCAATGGAGGGGAGACGTCTGGCCTGCAGGAGAGCCAGGGGGAAGTGTTGCAGGGGAGGGCAGATCCTGGGCCCAGTGGGCTCGAGGCACGCGGGACGGGTCCGGCAGCACGCCGGCCTTCTCCCCAGAGGGGGGAGGTGTTGCAGGGGAGGGCAGATCCTGGGTCCAGTGGGCTCGAGGCACGCGGGAAGGGTCGGCCAGCTCGGCGGCCTTCTCCCCAGAGGGAGAGTCCGCCCTCCAGTCCGGAGACGGTCCTCGCCCAGGAGGTGCGCCTCCTCGATGAGATGTCGGCGGCGTCTGAGCGGCGCCACCAGGAGTTCATGGGGGTTGTGCAACAGATGCCTCAGGCCATTGAGTCCCTGGCTCATAGTGTGGTCACTTTCAGGGAATCACAGGCCAGGGGGGTCGAACAACTCGCGGCAGCGCACGACAGGGGTGTCCAGCAACTCGCGGCAACCCAGGACGCGACTCGCGAGATGAGTGGTGCCGTCCAGACACTGGCAGAGCTGATGCGGGCACATACCAGGGCAGTTCGGGCACTCACTTCTGCCACACTCGCTGTGGCGCGGAAGCATCGCCAGGGCACCTGCCGCCCTGCTGCAGCACAGCGGTCTGGCCTCCACCAGATTGCTGCGCTTGCTGCACTGCCAGCCCGGCCGAGTGCCAGTGTCTCTGGCGAGCAGCGCGCGCCTGCCATCAGCCAGCTTGCCCCCATTGGTGCAGCCGACACTGCCACTCCCCCAGCCAAGGTGCGACGAGCTGCTGCTGAGACTGATGCTGGCCAGCCACAGCTGCAGCAGTCAGCAGCCGGCCCCTCCCGGGCCGGGCCTCGTCTAGGCCGACCCCCAAGGGCATCTGCCGACACGCATTGTGGCCCTCATGAGCCTTCCCCCAGCCTTGCCACACGCGCAGGGCCCAGGCTGAGGCGGAGCAGCAAGTCGGGCAGGGGCCAGAGAAGCCTGTCTAAGGACTCGCCCTCTTGGCACACCCATTAGAGTGTGGTGATAGTGGTTTTTTTTATATTGGGGGGCTTGTGTTCTGGGGGGGCATTATTTTGGTAAGGCCGAGGATCAAGGCATTTTTTGTTTTTAGGGGGGTGTTTGTGTTGTGGAGGGGGGGGCTTATTTTTGTAAGGCCGATGATGAAGGCCATTTGGATGGGCAAGTTTTGTTAGTCCTCCCCAGGTTTTGGGAGTGACAGATGTTTGTGACTGTCTTTTGGGGGTCTTGTCTGTTTTTCTGTTTCATGTGGGAAGGGCCCTGAGTTTGTGAAATAAAGCTTTTTATTTATTCAGCATGTCCACGTCTCAGGTTTCAAGTGGTTGTTGCGTTAACCGGCTGAGGGCTTGCGGTGCGGCTGCCTTCAGGTGCGTTCATTGCCACAGCCCATTCCCTGACAGGGGGCCTTGAAGTGTCAATCAATAAGCCCCCGGCGGACGGCCCTTGGACCTTGTGGCTCCCTCCTGGGCTGGTACTCCTCCTCCTCCTCCTCCTCCTCATGGTCCTCCTGCTCGTCCTCCTGAGGTGGTGGTGCAATGTCAGGTGGCAGTGCCTGAGTCCTGCGGATAGCCAGGTTGTGCAGCATGCAGCGCACGACGACGAACTGGGAGACTCTATCCGGCGAATACTGTAGAGATCCGCTGGAACGATCCAGGCAGCGGAACCGTTGCTTGAGGACGCCTATCGTTTGCTCTATGATGTTCCTTGTGGCTTGATGGCTTTCGTTGTATGCCTCCTCCGCTGGGGTCCTGGGCGCGTGGAGCGGGGTCATGAGCCATGTACACAAAGGGTAGCCCTTGTCCCCGATAAGCCATCCCCTTGGTGGAGGCTGTGCCTCGAACATGTCAGCCACAGTAGTCTGGCGCAGGATAAATGCATCGTGGCTGCTTCCTGGGAAGCGGGCATTGACAGCTAGGATGCGCTGCCTGTGGTCACACACCAGCTGTACATTTAGGGAATGGTAGCCCTTCCGGTTGCGGTAATCCTCGGCATTGTGGATAGGTGCCCGCATAGCCACATGCGTGCAGTCAATGGCGCCCTGCACCATGGGGAAGCGCGCGATCCTGGCAAATCCGACTGCACGCTGCTCCTGCCTCTGTCGGGTCATGGGGAAGGAGATGAATTGGTGTCTCCTCGCGAAAAGTGCATCGGTGACCTGCCGGATGCAGCGATGCGCGGCGAACTGGGAGATGTTCGCTATGTCCCCAGCAGCGGCTTGGAAGGAGCCGCTTGCATAAAAGTTCAGAGCCACCGTGACCTTCACTTCCACCGAGAGAGACGTCCTGCACATCAGCTGTGGACGCAGATCTCTGTGAAGCAGCTGGCAGATCTCTGCAACCACCTCCCTTCTGAAGCGCAGCCTCTTAACACAATGCGCCGCAGTCATGATGAGATAGGACACCTGCTGCCGGTATTGCCTGAGTGGGTAAGGCCTACGTTGCCGACGCCTGATGGCCCCTCTGCGTCTAGGCATGGCTGGCCCTCTCTCACAGCGTCTGCGAGCCCTTCGCACATAATGCTGCAACTGAGGGTTGGACCCCCATACAGCCCCCATAATAAAGTTGAAAACAGTGAAATCAAATGAATCAAATGTCAAAGCACTGGCCAGAAGCCAAAAATACCTCTCCTATGTTGTCCCAAATCAGTAAGCTCTGTCCCTTGGTCTCTGTCCAGAAATCCAAAGCAGTAAAGTCATTGCAGCAAAATGGCTGGGCTTTATAGGTCAGTGTAAGTGCCCTTTAATTAGCGCTCCCCGAGGCCCGCAGGGCCTCTGTTGCGTTCCACTTCACAGTTCTTAGCAGCGCCACGCCCACATTGGGCGGGCGCCACTGAATTTCCGGTTTGGGGCGCACAAACAGCGTTGCACGACAAAATGACGTCATAAGCTGCGCGCGCAGCTGAGCGGGCGCAAACACTTTGCGCCGGCGCTAAATGTCAACTGAATTTGGGCGTTGGCGCAGATCGGTCTGCGCCCGGGCGCTAAGTGCCTAGCGCTGGAAATATACCCCTCTTATGGCGTTACCGGCTGGCGCAACCAACTGAATTTCTAGGCCGTAGTCTTTTATGATTCAAACTATAACGTATCTCTGACCCATCACAGTAGGGTATACTAGATTAACACAGTAACAACACAATGCTTTGGCCCAGGACAGAACGCACACCATTGTCATCTATCACGTGCGGTGTTCAGCTAATTTAGGGAATGATGGGAGAGAGAGAAAGCACACAGTCACCATGATCTCCAGACCACTCTTGCATCACCATGCAGTTAGTTCAGACTAGTAAGTCACCATCTTGGCTGGAGGTGATGTCTGGTCCAGAGAGACTGGGCAGGAGATAAAAGGAGCTAGTATCACAAAAAACCCTCACAAAAAATAGCACTGATCTACATAAAGAGAAATAGGCTAAAAAATGAAGTGTAAACACCATTTTGTTTCCCTTCCCCAATTTTAAGACTCCTGCTCTGATACCTTGTCCAAAAGGCCATTATTCATCAGTAAGCTTTGACAATAAGTGCCAGCAGGCTATTCCACCATGTGAGGAGCATCATAGCCAAGCCAAATCTTACTCTCACCCACAAGGTTCATGCGTACAGGGGGCAATTTATAGTAGCCCCTGGGAGTGGGAAGCCTGGGCGATTTTCGTTTTGCAGGGGCGCTGAGGTCAATTGTACTGCTAACGTAGCAAGGATAGGAGATCGGACCCGGAACCTTCCTGGTCTGCACAGCTCAGTCACTCACTGGATAAACTCATTCATCTATAGCTGGGCAGGGGAAGGGCTCAATACAAGTCAGTGTTACAGCGATACGTTGACATCCACTTTCAAAACAGCGAGATTATGGAAGAACTGGTGATACGTGTCTTCAAAGATCGGGCTCCAAGCCACTTGGATTAAACGATAACTCTAATGCACCACAATCCCTCCTGGCTTTGAAAGCACAGCTCCTGGTTCAGGCAGCACAGTTACTTCACTCCATCCGGTTCCAAATGGCAGCTCATGCATCACCTCCCAACGGCCAGGAAACCAGAGGAAATAAAACCGCTTAGAAATTTTAAATATTGAAAAAAATAAATTAAATGCAGCTTTGATAAGATAGGCCAATAAATACATGACAGACTAGCGGGGGAATTTCCTACTTGCAGTAGTGCCAAGGAAAGATGAAATGCAACATCAGCCTTATAAATCTCCTGCTAGTTAGGAATTTGGATACAGATCTAACTCTGACCCTGCCAACATCTCTCGGCTCAATATAAGTAATCAAATGCTACAGTTCCACCTCCAGCCAATGGATTTTATCCAGTCCAATACTACCTTAATAAAGGAAAGAAAAGAAAGCTGCTTTATTAATGCATCTTATCATGCCTTTCAAGATGCTTTAAGTATAGTGAAATACCACAACTCCTGTCTCTCTTAACCTCTCCCTCTCCCACCCATGTCCACGGCTACCCCTCGACCTTGTCATTTCACATGGCCTCTCTATTTCCATCTCAAATCACAGACATGTCCATCTCTGGTCACTTCAATGTATCCCTCAACACTCACATCCCCTTTCCAACCCCACTTCCGCCCCGGAAATAAACTTTCCCCCAAGTCACTTAGAACTGCACATTCAAACTTCCAACTGTCTAGCCTCCGTTCGTCATGATACTTCTGCAGCAGTTGATCTTACCAGTTTACTTGAGTTTTTTGAAGCAGTTACTAGGTTAGTGGATGAGAGTAGTCTGGCAGACAATTCCGATTTTCAGAAAGCCTTTGATAAAGTACCCCCACATTAGGTTACTTCACAAGATAGAATCTTGTGGCATCAATGAGAATTTGATACACTGGATTAGGAATTGGCTCCAATCCCGCAGGCAGAGAATTGTAGTTAATGTTTGTGGATCAGCCTGGGGGCAGGGTACTAGTGGTGTCCCACAGAGATTGCTGTTAAGGCCATTACTTTTCACTATTTTCATTAACATTGTTGTTGGAGGGTGGGGGTGGCGGGTATGGTCAGTAAGTTTGCAGACGATACAAAATTATGTGCGAATGTTAAGACTGTGGAGGAGTACAGTCTTCTGCAAAAATATTTAGTGGCGCTGCGGGAATGTGTCAAACATAGGCAAATGGCATTTAACCTAGACAAATGCAGACAGGTAGGTCCAACCACATGAAACAGTACTGAAATTGGTCGAGAGGGAAAGGATCTAGGTGTCATTGTGCACAGATGACTCAAGGTTCATGACCAATGCAGAGAAGCCGTAGCCAAAGCAAGCAGGGTATTGGGTTGTAGTCATAGAGCCATTCAATTTAAGTCAAAGGGAACCAATCTGTCATTATACACGTCGTTGGTTAGATGACATCTAGAGTACTGCTGGGTTACCTTGTTGGGCAAAATACACACAGGAGTCCAGTTTTGGTCCCCCTCACATGGTGGGTGATAAATTGGCCTTGGAAAAGTGACCCAGAAAAAGTATGTGTTTTTCCCAACAAGGTAACCCAGCAATATTCGATATTACAGGACTATGGGGCACCTAAGAGTGGGATGCTCAAGGCAGGCTCATGCCGAGCATGAGGCAAAATTACGAGTGCACACCTGCAAATATGGCCTGATCTGGATCACTGATGTAATTTAATGTGAAGTTCGACAGTGTTTCTGAACATTCTCTGAGTAAAGTAGTAACAGTAGCAATTCAAGAAAAGAATAAATCTTTGTACTTTACTCATGTAGTCAACTGGGTCAGACTGGAATTCCGTTTTCTGTTATTGAAACACCTCATCAGCAGATATGGTTCCAATTCAAAGGGATTCATTACTGCTCCAATGGCCCATTATCCAAGATTGAGAGTGCCCGGGGCCCTCTTACAAAAATCATTATCAATTTTAACAATAAAGCAAGCTTATTGTTAAACACTTAGCTCTGCAGTGAACACAATCCCGGCTATAACTCTTTCATGTAATCTGTCTCATGAGAAGTTTACATAGAACAAAGTAAGAAAACTAAAGACATATTCTCATTTATGGAAATATGCTAAACTTGAGGATGGACAATTTGTTGTCACCCGATACTCAAAGCTCTGGAGAGTGCACAAGGGAGGAAGACTAGTGCTCAAACAGGGAGAGGATCATATTTTGGCTAATTGGGAAAATACCAGTTAGTCTGAGGCCTGCTCCTGGAGACTAACTCAGCATAATCCCTCTCAACAACCCTAAGCACTTCCACATGAGAACCAGTGGCTTGTTCAAAATTGGACTAGACAGGACCAGTAGTCAGTCAAAACCTAATGGTTTCTCTCGCCCCTCACTGCACTGGTCTACCTGAAGGCTGTCGACGCAAGGCCCAGCAGATTGCTGCAACTTGCAAACACACACTGCTCTCAATGAAAGCACAGCCAAGTCACCTAAGAGAGACAGTTGCCACTGTTCCATGGTTGACACCTAAGGTCTCAGGTACAGCAGTGCTGGCCACCCCTGCAAGCGATCTGAACATCTTGTGTTCAGGAGTGTGTTCAGAATGCCCAAGAGCTAATTATATGATAGTGTAACCCAGGGGCATAATAATAGGATGCCCCTTGCGATCGGAACTGGATATTCCATCTTTTGTAGCACCCTCATGTAGGCTTCTCTAATTTTTCAACAGATGGTTTGTAAAACACTTGAGTGAGACAAGACCAGATATCAATCATTAAGCTGCTTTATTTTACACATAGCACGTAAACATAAATTAACAGTTGTGAACAAGCTTCACTTACTTCACTTGCCTTCTCGAAAAATGGCAATAATAAATCATGTGCCCCGTTTCTCTTGTGGGCTGACTTACTTGCTTTTGAAATTGTCTTACTTTCTAGACAACTTCTAACTGCAAAACTTGTCCCGACAGCCCTGCAAGTGTATGCAGTGAGAAGCTGATGTATACAGACCAGGGCGATGTCAGGCTCAATCCCCAGTCTGTGCCAACGTAGCTGATCTCAGCCAGGGAGTGGTAAGGGTGCGATCATTTGTTTCACTGTCCTGGGTTCGGCAGGGGAAAGTCAACCTGGTCTCCCAGTCTTGATCACAATTGAGTAGTCCCTGTTGGAAAGTGCTTGTATGTTGACATTAAGGGAGAGCAAAGTCAGGCTCGAGAACAATGCCAACCTCTACCATCACCCGCTGTGGCAATTAATCTGCTGACAGTCATTGCCTAGGCTCACACATGAATAATGGCCACATGAGCAAGCAATCGAAGGACAACCAGTGCCCAAGAAAAGGAGCACTTTCAGGAGAGGAGGTAATGGGAGAACAGTAACACCCAAATGTAGGATCAGTTCACAAGCTTTTTAATGTCTAACTAAAACACAGCTTACTCCTTACAAACAGGAAATCATTAGTGAGGTCTGTTCTTATACTTCCACTTATTAGAAATGACTGATACCGCCCGAGTATGACAGATTACTACAGAAACATGCAGTACAAGACTTGGATCCATTATAGAACATTTCGATATGGCCAACTAAAACACAAATTAAACTGAGATAAATTACCATATTCACTGACCACAAAGAAAAGGCTCATTTGTTGAACTTAGTCAGGAGCAATGCTACAAATGAAAAATGTACAAGGGCAAATTCCTTCAATTCCCAAAAAGGAACATTTTGTCTGAAGTATACCTTTTACATTTTAAAATATGTTGAAACCACCTTATTCTCACTCTCCACATACTGGTTTAACTAGTACGATAGCAAAATACTGCAGATGCTGGAAATCCGAAATAACAACAGAAAATGCTGGAAAAACTCAGCAGGCCAGGCAGCATCGGTGGAGAGAAAATAGAGTCAATGTTTCGGGTGAACTCTTTGTCAAGGCTAAAGAAGCACAGGAAATGAAATAGATTAAGAGGCCAGGCTGGGAGAGAACAATACCTCTTAATGTCTCTTCACTTCTCTTTTGTTCAATCTTAGTGCATGAAAGTCTGAAAGGAGATACAAATGTTGAAGGCACAAGATTTGTTTTCTAACGAGTCCTGTGGGCATTAGCGAGGCCTGTTCTTATACAGCAACTTACATTTATATAGCGGCCTTAACGTAGTAAAACACCCCAAGAGGCTTCACAGGAGCATTATCAGACAAAATTTGATACCGAGCCACAAAAGGAGATATTATGACAGATGATCAAAAACTCTGTCAAAGAAGTAGATTTTAAGGAGCATCGTAAAGGTAGAGTGAAGAAAATTGGGGATAAACAAGAGGCCAGAATTGAAGGAGCACAGAGTTCTCGGAGGGTTGCGAGGCTGGAGAAGTTTACACAGATAGGGAGGGGCGAGGTCATGGGGGGATTTGAACACAAGGATGAGAATTTTAAATTTGGAGTGTTGCTGGACTGGGAGCCAATGTAGTCAACACGTACAGGGGTGATTGGTGCACGGGACTTGGTGTGAGTTAGGATATAGATACGCATGTTTTCACTCATTAGAAGTAACTGATACAGCTTAGGTATGACAGATTACTGCAGAAACACACAGTACAAGGCTTGGATCCATTATAAAACAATATGAATTTTTGACTTCATTTTGCACCACTGGTATTATTTTGGAATCTACAATAAACACAGCCTTGTATTTTTTCTCTTCTGAAAGCTTCAATTCTTAATTATTGAAATCTACTCTTTAGCTTCCATTTTTCAAGTATGAATTATTTTTAATTTTAAAACTTCTGTCTTGCAGTAGCAGCAAATAAACTAATACTAGGGAAAAAAAGTTTTTTTTTAAACAAATTGCCCAATAGCAGAGGCTGGCCAGGAGAGCTTTGGAACAGTTGACGTAAGAGAAGTATGGATGAGGGTTTCAGCAGCGGATAAGCTGAGGCAGTGCGGAGGGAGACAGGCGATGTTAAGAAGGTGGAAGTTGGCGGTCTTTGAGGTTGGAAGTTAAGGTCAGAGTCAAATAGGAGGCTGAGGTTGCGAACTGTCTGGTTCAGCCAGAGACCATGGCCTGGGTGGACGATGGGGTTAGTGGCGAGGAAATGGAGTTTATGGTGGTGACCGAAGACAATGGTTTCAGTCCGCACAATGTTTAATTGGAGGAAACTGCGGCTCATCCAGAACTGGTTGTCGGACAAGTAGCGTGACAAATCAGAGGCAGTGGAGGGGTCGAGAGGGGTAGAGCTCAGTGTCGTTAGCATACATGTGGAACCTGGCATCATGTCTTCAGATGATGTCTATGAGTGGGAGCATATAGATGAGAAATAGGAAGGGCTAAGGATAGATCCTTGGGGGACTCCAGAGGTAATGGTGCAAGGGCAGAAAGAGAAGTCACAGCAGGAAATTGTCCGGCCACAACGGGATAGGTAAGGGTGGAACCAGTTGAAGGCAACATACACAGCTCGACAACAGAGAATAGGTGTTGGAGTAGGATAGTGTGGTTAACAGTGTCAAAGGCTGCAGAGAGGTCGAGAGGAATGAGGAGGGATAGGACACCATGGTCACAGCCACAGAGGATGTCATTTGTGACTTTGATTAGTGCGGTATCGGTGCTGTGGCAGGGGTGGAAACCCGATTAGAAAGACTTAAACATGGAATTTCGGAAAAGATGGGTATGGATTTGGGAGGAGACAACACATTCACTGACTTGGGAGAGGAAAGGGTGGTTGGAGATGTGGCAGTTGTTTGTGCGGACAGATGGGACCAAAAGATTTTCTGAGGAAGGGGCTGATAATGGCAAATTTTAAAGGGAGGGGGACGGTACCTGAGGAGAGAGAGCCGTTAACAATATCAGCTAGCATGGGGCCAGGAAGGGAAGTTGGGTGGTCAGCAGTTTAGTGGGAATAGGGTCGAGGGAGCAGAAGGTGGGTCTCATGAACAAGATGAGCTCGGAGAGGGCATGAGGGGAGATAGGAAAGAATCTAGAGAAAGATGCGAGTTCAGGGCTGCGGTGGGGGGGGGAACTGGCCAGGGTGTGGGGAGTGTGGCTTGGTGGGCTAGTGGAAGGGAGGGAAGTGGCAGAGGCAGTTCAAAGGATGGTCTCATTCAATGCCAATGAAGTCCATGAGCACCTCGCACTTGTTATTGGAGGTGAGGAACGAGGAGGCAGGGGAGAGGGTTTTAAGAAGATGGTTTGCAGTGGGGTTAGCTTTGCATTCCAGGATAATACTGGAGTACTGAGTAGTTTGGCAAAGGAGAGTGGGGTCTGGCAGTGCTTGCTAAATTAGGCGAGGAGTGGCTAAACCAGTTGTGCGCCATATACATTCAGGTGTGCGCCATTGGGACGCAAGAGAGCGAAGATGGGGCCGTACCAGGGGGAACAACCAGGGTGGGAGAGAGTCAGGGTTTTACTGGGGATAAGAGCATCAAAGGTGAAGGTGAGGGTGTGATTGACCAGATCAGTAGCTGCAGAAGTATTGTGGCTAACAAAAGGCCAAAGGCTAGACAGTTGGGTGTTTGAAAGTGACATTATAAGTGACTTGCGGGAGAGTTTTTCATGGGGCAGACACAGAAGGAAATGTTGGAAGGGGGTTGAGTGGTGAGAGATACATGGAAGTGATTAGAAATAGCCTTGTCTGTAAATGAGACGATGGGAATAGAGAGGCCACATGAGATGGCAAGGGCAAGGAGGCGGCCGTGAATATAGGTAGGAGAGTTTATATAGGATAGATTAAGGGAGGGCAGTCAACTCAGAGGAGAGAGGGCAAGGTGAGTTGAAATAGAGGTTAAAATCACCGAGGTTGAGAAGTCATTTGGCACAAAGGCTGAGGAAGAAAGGAGTGAGGCTATCTTGTTGAGAAACTTGATGTGAGACTTCAATGAGTGGTAGAGAATGAGGATTTTTAAAGGAGTGGCGAGATTGGTGGGACAAGATGAGGTTCTCAAAACAGGAGAAGGTCCCAGAGGAGTAGGGAGACAGACAAAGGTGAGAATTGGTGATAAGGACCACACTGCCACCGCAGCGGGTTGGGCGGGGCTGGTGGTGGAAGGTATAGCCAGGCTGGGAGGCTTCACTAAGGGGCCAGGTGTCACCACCTGTCAGCCAAGTTTTCATCAAGGCCATGATGTCAATGGAATCATCCACAATAAGATCATGGATGGCAAGAGCGTCTTTCGCACATGAACAGACAATTCTGGAGGGAGATGTGGGGAGGGGCGGTAATTATTGATCCACCGGTAGAGTCCACAGGGTCAGCGGTGGGAGCGGTGAATGGGACCGGCAGGAGGCTGGCAAGCAGGTGCGCTCGGTGAGAAAGTTGACAAGAGAGAAGGATGAAGCAATTGGGTTGCTGCTTGTAAGGAGGCAGCGACGAGTGTCTTGAGTGGGCCCTTCGGAGAATGCCGAGAGAGGCACAGAGAGAGGCTGTGGGCTTATCCAAAGGGGAGTCAAGCCTGGCACAGCATCAAGAGAGTAGGAAGGTAGCGGGACAATGAAGGGTTGTGGTAGAGCTTTGGTGGGGCAAAGTACCTGAGAGGGGAGAAACGAAATGAGGCATGACTGGGTAACAGACGAGAACGGCCCAAAATCGGTAAAAAAGAGAAAATAAAGGAGATGGAAGTAATAGGCTCGGAGATGGAGCAGCTGTCAAAATGCGTATGCATATGGGCACAGAGGAATTTCAGGTTACATAGGCATGGTTAAGATTAGGATAGACATGTCCTAGTTGTAAATGGAGACAATAAGAGAAAGTCTGAAGTTAAAGTCAGAGGCCCTGTGGTTGGCTGAAGTTGACTTTTAGATAACTGGGATCAGGTTGGACTATCAACAAACTAACCTGGAGACAGGTGTGGTGAGTCCAGGAGCTGTTTGAGGGGCAGTGTATCAGTGGGCGCATTGCTAGAAGTTTTCCCATGGGAAATGGAGAGCCTAGGAAGCGTGGAGAATCGACCATGAGCCAGCACAGGCTGGTCCAGAGGTCCAGTGAAGGTGAGTCGTGGCCTCGGTGATGTGTAGTGCACACCAACGGATCCAGTATACCAGCGGAGGGATGAATGGAGTCAGCGGCAATGGGAAGCAGGCGGAAAGCAGCAGAGCAAAGGTCACTGGGCAGCAGTGGAGCAGAATCCAGAGCCGGGTGGGAATCAGCAGAAAGAGATCAGAGCTAACTCAGCAAAGAGTGAAAAATCCCCAGCAGAGGAGCAGAAAACTGAGAACGCTGCAGCAGGCTAGACACTAGAATCGAGATGGCCCAGCAGTGAATAACGTCTCTGTAGAGAACCGCGGTGACATTTGAGGTCATTATAAGGTCCAGAAGCTGCGAGAAATGGACTTCAGCCCAGGGGGAAGTGGACATCTGTCCAGGGCCCACACAGCAGCAAAATAAAGCTGAGAAACCAGCAGTGCATTACAGGACCATCAGAAGCTCAGCAGGTGAGGGATGGCTGTAGGCTAGAATATGTTAGCTTAAAGCTTAAATCTATATATAAATCTGCATGGCAGAGCACTTTTTACAACTGAGATACTGGAAGTGAGTCACAAATATAAACCTGAGATCAGGCTTCATATATTTGTAATCTGACGTAAATTTGCAACGGACTGCCAAGTCCATTGTCCTACAAACAAACTGTAAGTCACTTCAATGAAAACGTAGGTCAGATGAAATTAGACCAGCTGCTCAAGCAGCATTTAACAGCTGCCGCTCATCGGGTAGATTCATTGGTCGCGATTTCACCGACCAAGGCGGGTCCTGGGCGGTCGAGGTCAGTGGCACGGTCCCAGCCGCTGCCTGCTCCAGCCCGCACTCTCCAAGCGATTTTACATTAACAGGGCTTGCTAAGCCCGCCCTGCGAGGTTCCCGGCCAATTAATAGGAAGCGGGTCTGATGACATCATTTGATGACGCGTCATCAGCCAGTTTCCTTAAAGGGGCCATGTCCAAATTGATCTTGACAGTTCTGCTGTCGGTGTTCTACAGCATTAAGGTGCTGCAAACACTGACAAGCACTGCACAGAGGTGCACGGCTGCACCCAGGCCATTCCATGACTCCCTCCATATGCACACAGGGAGGTTCTCTTCCCTTCCCATGGGCGGAAGAGACCTCCCCAGGAGATCAACACAGACTGGTTGCACATTGCACAAACAGGGATGTTGTCAGGAGGACCAGGCTGCAGTGGCGCAAGCCTTTCAATCATCTGAGTAGATCATGAAATGTTACTGCCAAGCCTCACTCCGAACCTCATCCTGCTGTGCCACTCATCACATCCCCATCACTCTGCCTTCCGTACCCTACTCCTGCACATCTTTACTCACACCAACTTACCTTGCACCTCCACCCATCCCTCTCTATCTACATTATCACTTCCCCATCTCACTAGCCACCCCTCACACTCAGCCTCAACCTACTGCAATCATACCAACTAACAACACACAAGGGTAGGCACCTGGGTGGTTTAGCCAATGTCCATGTGAAGTTTCTGTTAATGTGTTGTCAAATATTGAAATCTATATTTTCAACACTTTATCTTATTGGACAGATCTGTGCTCACCTTTGGAAATGGCTTAGTGAGTTGCAGTGAATGTTGAGACATAATTCACCACCTCCCCAATTGTGATGAGTGTGAAAGGAATGGCTTGGGCATTGTAGGGATGCTTTATGGTGCTGGTGTGAGGTGGTGTCAACCTGGCGCATCATATGGCAGCCAGGGTGTACAGCGCCAAGTTGAGTAAATCTGGCCATGGTGATCCCATCCCTGGCCTCCTGGGCAGCAATGTTGTCGGGTGCTGATACCGTGTCCAGTGCAGGTGATTGCGGAGAAAGTTGGTGCTGTTGATGGTGATGTTGGTGTGCCTGGTGATGTTGGTGCTGGGGCTGATCGTGGACGGATTCAGAGGACCAAGGTGAGATATTTTCAAGGGCACTGATGTTGCTGGAATAGATGGTAGCTGAAGTTGAGATGACAGAAGCGATCTGTCAATGGTGAGAGAGCTTGCTCCAAGGAGGTGACAGTGGATAGAGAGTTTACTCCAAACACTTCCAAACTGCATAAAGCTCAAAAGTGTCTTCCAAGTCCTGAAGGCTCAAGCTTCTGACATTGGAAAGTGAACAGCTGTGAAATGGTAGCTTTTATACCACTTTTGCAGCTGTCACCTATTCACAGCAATGGGGAGACATCGAGAACCCGACCTACTTACCTGACGTGATCTCCGAACAATGTGAACCCCGTTAAAAAAGTGTTAAAGTAGAAATAGGTTGGCAAAATAGTAGTTAACAAGCGTTTAACAAGCATTTAACTTTCTTAAATGCCTCCCCCGCTGCTTGGTGTCGGGTCTGTACTGAAATCGCAGACCCGACACTTTGGAAACTTCAATGGAGGCAGGTTTCGATTTTGACAGCGGTCCCGCCTCCAAACCCGCCCTCTGAGTGCCGGCAAAATCGCGGCCATTATATGCCGTCTAGTTATTAAAAGCTACATGAAGTTAATGCGTCAAAGAGTCGGGTTCGGCTCTTAAAATATCCGCTTCACGTAAAGCAGGAAGAACTGGCTGGGTTATTTTCTCCTCGGTGGAATACAAAATTGACGGGCAGGAAAAAAGCCAGCTGGTGCATCAAACCTGCCACTCACTATGACGGCCGGAGCATCATGACTAGACAATTCCCCCCCCCACCCCCGCCCACCCACCTCCTCGCGGCCATGTAATCTCTTGGGAAGAGGCAAAAAAAACGGAGAAAAAACCAGAGCCAAAAAGGGAAAATTCCTTTCTGACCCCTTCAGGCGATCAGGAATGACATGGTGCTCACTGCTGGAGAGCTTCTGTAACTGGAGGACCCAAGTGGAGTATTCCTGAAACAGCAGTGTTGTCAGTGGACAGACTTAATCCGCAGAATGGGAGCCCTGGTGACAGCATGCTCAAATCTCCAGTCCAGCAAACAAAATAACAGAAACCAGATTGAACACCGAGTGCAACAGATGCCCCCCTCTGTGCCAATGTAAGCATTTACCATTTGCACCAGAGTGATGCCATTTTCGCCCTAATGGCATGTGCACAGTGAACATGCCTCCCATACCCACACTTGGCTAGACTGCGACTCTTATGTCTTCCCTCTGATTGTAGGGATTGCTCGAAGGCAGGCTAATATTTTCTAATATACTCAACAACAACAACTTGCATTTATATAGTGCCTTTAACGTGGTAAAACATCCCAAGGTGCTTCACAGGAGCGTTATCAAACAAAAGTTGACACAGAGCCACATAAGGAGATATTAGGGCAGATGAACACAAACTTGGTCAAAGAGGTAGGTTTTAAAGAGCATCTTGAAGGAGGAGAGAGAGGCGGAGAGGTGTAGGGAGGGAATTCCAGAGCTTAGGGCCTAGGCAGCTGAAGGCACGGCCACCATTGGTGGAGCGATTACAAATCAGGGATGCTCAAGAGGCCAGAATTGGAGGAGCGCAGAGTTCTTGGAGGGTTGTAGGGTGGAGGAGGTTACAGAGATAGGGAGGAGCAAGGAGATGGAGGGATTTGAAAACAAGGTTGAGAATTTTAAAATCGAGATATTGCCAGATCGGGAGCTGATGTAGATCAGCGAGCACAGGGGTGATGGGTGAACAGGACTTGGCGCGAGTTAGAATATGGACAGCAATATCAGTTCCTGTTTATCAGTTAATCATTGCTATTGCATTTGCAGCATTTATATAACTTGCCACAGATATTTCAGGGGCCATCATGCATGAAAGGCACATAGTAAACATGGATTTGACACAATACAATGGAAACAACCCCTACGAACTTCACAGTGTACGTTATGAAAACCAATTTATAAACTGGAGTGATTTCAAAGATGTGACCTCAACTTGGGGTTTATATGCTGGTTAAAAACAAGTTTTACTCTTATTGTTTCTGAATACAGTATTTTGGAACCCGTTCATGAGGCTATGCCTTGCAATCACTCGCTTACTGTTCACTGTTCTACTAGAAGGATCTGTGTCTGTCCCATTGCGTGGGCACATGCAAACTCCAGGGGAAACGACAAAAACTGGCTTCACACAGGTTTCAGTTATGTCCACTGAGCCAAATGTAAATTTTGAGCCTGTCAGAATAGTACCCTGGCTGTTGACCCTTTCTTGGGACACATCTTAAGAAATGAACCCAGTTAAATAAAAGGCAAGGACATAATGAAGAGGCGCCACATCCATCCGCTCTGTTAGCACATCTCAAGAGTGGGCGCAATAGCAGCAAAAGGTACTGACAGATATTAATTCTGTTCTAACTAGTGCACACTACATACATCGGTAGAAGATAACTCTTGTAGACATCAGCTCATTATCTAGGAATATTCAAGATACTTTCCCCCCCTCTATACAGACATTTAATCTAAGCCTCGGGTCTCAATATAAAGAACACGTAATAAAAGAAATAAATGGATATTTGTTCATTGTTTCCTTCTACTGCATCACAATTATCTAAATGGTTTCTTCAGGAATGCTCTCCCTCCCCCTTGGAAACAGTAACCAGGCCCAAAGCAGAATGAAAGTTGCTACTGTTTTGGAAAAGGCAATAAATGGCCTCCATTATATACCATCATGATGATATAAACAACCGCTGTCAAGCATACAGGGTGTGGATGGCGTTCATTACTGGCTTAAGTGTGTGCTGAAAGGAGGAACATGCATGACTTTTGAACTGACTACTCCTACTTTAGTAAATGCAAATGGCAGGAATGAGAACAAGTCACTCAGCTTGACCCGTGTTTTACATTCATGATCTCAGGTCACTTTGGTTCCCTTCCTCCTTCTTTTGCCTCCAATCTTGGGACCAAGCTTGCCATTTATGTTTAAATGTTTTAGCCGAGTCCATTAAGTTTGCTAAGTAGCAGCCTATTCTATAAGTTAATAAGAATGAAATAGCCTTTAGCTTGAAGATCTTTTTCTAGTAATCATGTCTTCGTTTACTGGCTCTACACAAAGAATTCTCCACATCCGCCAATTGTTCCCTGCCAGATTGAACCATAAACCTCCAGTTTTCCTTCTTCTCAGTGAGTAGTTATTTAGGATTCCAGGCTGCTCTCTGTAGATCTGCCACTGCTGCTTTGCACTTCCATTAGTACAGCGAACATAGTTGGACACAACAAGCCAGCTGGTGTCTCACGAATGGCAATTCCTTGGGCTTGTAATTGCTAACATCCTTCTTCCTTTTCAATCGCTACAACGTGACAGCATGTTCAATGTTTGGTTAATAAATGTCAGCAGTGGTAGCATTCTCGCCTCTGAGTCAGAAGTTTGTGGGTTCAAGTCCTACTCCAGAGACTTGAGCACACAAATCTTGCTGACACTCCAGTGAGTTACCAAGGGAATGCGATACTGTCTGAGGAGCCGTCTTTTGGATGAGATGTTAAACCAAGGCCCTGTCTGCCCCCTTGGGTGGATCTAAAAGATCCCATGGCACTATTTGATGAAGAGTAGGGGTGTTCTCCCTGCTGTCCTGGTCAATATTTATCCCTCAACCAACATCACTAATATCGCATTGTTGTTTGTAGGACCTTGCTGTGCTCCAACTGGTTGCTGCATTTCACGTTTCCTACATTACAACAGTGACTACACTTCAAAAGTACTTCATTGGTTATAAAGCACTTTGGGACATCCTTAGGTCATGAAAGGTGCTATATAAATGCAAGTCTTTTTTTCTTTTAACTGCCAAACCCAAACTTGATCCTGCAAGTAGTATTTAAGATTATGTTATGTAATTATATATATATACCTCCAACAGGGGACGCATGGTCATGTAGGTTATGCCATCATTATTGTGTAAGGTCCTGGCTGAGATGTAGAGGATCGACCTGCTACAACACAGGCTAATGAAACAGTGCTTTCTCTTCAAGCCCTGAATCATGCACATGGCTGTTGCACTTTGTTTACTGACTTGCACAGAGACAAAACAGAGCCAAGACAATATTACCTGGGGTTCCATGTGATACAAGGAAGAAGGTAGGGCTCAAGAGAAGCAACAATCCAAAGTGAACAAAATCTAATTCTCAACAGGGGCGCAAACAGTCAATTGTTGCTGTGTGAAGTGACCTGGCCTGCTGACAGTAAAATGGCAGTATATACAGCAAAGGTACTAAACTTAGCAAATCCTAGAGATTAACAGGAAAGAAAAGCCTGATTAATCGTCAGAAATGTGCTGAAAATATTCCACAGATGCTATATCTCTCATATTCTCTCATCAAAAGAAATACACAAATATACCGCGCACACATATATACGTATCTCATGCCACACTTAGAAGAAGGTTCAAGTAGAAAGAACTACTTCACATCATTCTGTTTGAAGTCGAGTTGAGCATGGTAACACTAAAGGGGACGGTCAACTTGGTTAACACTGGATGCAATCGGTTTGAAAAGCTGAATGGCCAGGCTTGCTGTGCTTACAGTTAACCTGAGCACAGTGTCCTCTTATGTACATCACACAGTCTGCAGTTAATATACTTCTGTCATTTGTAATATAAAGCACAGTACTCCAATAACTACATACTTCAGCCTCTTTTGGAACAGCAGCAGAATGGACCCAGATAAGAAAGCATACTGAGAGATGCATTAAAATAGGCACAAAATCACAGACTTAAGTTGCACATACACACACACACACACACACACAAGCTTAAAAGATAATCACCCACTAAAAAATGGTTGAATGAACAGCTGGGAACTGATGTTGGGTAATGATGCAGATGTCCAAGATTTTCTTTCTGTAGCTCCCCTAACCACCATTTAGGTCTTTAAGCTCAGGAATGAAGGTAAATGAGGGGACTTTGCAAGGATATGACTGCAGTATGTTATGTTAAATCACTGATGGAGCTGTACAATAGTGAAAACCTAAAGCACGCTGAAAAGATATTGAAAGTTGTACTGAAAGTTATGCTGTTGACTCTTTGAACAGTCACCATGCGGCAGTACATCTGCATTATATTCCACACTGCTGTTTTACACACAGTGTCGTTAATTACACTGAAAATTAAAAACAGTAAAACTTTTCTGAATAAGGAGCAACTGTGCCACACAACAGATGCGCCGTCATCAAACGGAAACTGATCCTGTGAAAGTGCAGCAAATACTCCCACTCCCCTCACCCCATCCCACCAGCAACAGAAACTAGGACTGATCTCAGTACAGTATCATTTCAGCCTGAGTATAACCAAGTGAGGTGGAACGCTTCAAAGAAACAAGCTTGGTTAGATTTGGGAAACTTTTGGAAATCAAGCGACAGCTTGTAACACAGCAAACTAGATTGTTAACACATAGGTTCCCATAGGTTATATACCCAACTTATACACCTGCAATGTCAAAATTGTTACGTACAGCTTCTACGAAAAATGCAGGTGGACTAAATTTTGCGTTTGCATCACACCCTTGTTATAAATGTCAGATTCATATCACCATGCAAAAAGTGAAGAAAATCTCTCTTCTTCTTCTTCTTAGGCAGTTCCTCGGAACCGAGGATGACTTGCTTCCACATTAAAAATGAGTTCGCAGGTGACTGATCAGTCCAATGCGGGACCTACAGTCTCTGTCACAGGTGGGGCAGACGGTGGTTGAAGGGGCAGGTGGGTGGGGTGCTTGGGTTGACGTGCGCTCCTTGTGCTGCCTGCGCTTGGCCTCCGCTTGCACCCGGCGAAGAGACTCGAGGTGTTCGGCGCCTTCCCGAATGCTTCTCCTCCACTTTGTGCGGTCTTGGGCCAGGGATTCCCAGGTGTCGGTGGGGATGTTATACTTTTTCAAGGAGGCTTTGAGGGTGTCCTTGAAGTGTTTCCTCTGCCCACCTGGGGCTCTCTTGCCGTGCCGGAGCTCCGAGTAGAGCGCTTGTTTTGGGAGTCTCGTATCAGGCATGCAGACAATGTGACCCGTCCATCGGAGCTGATCAAGCGTGGTCAAAGCTTCGATGCTGGGGATGTTGGCCTGAGCAAGAACACTGACGTTGGTGCGCCTATCCTGCCAATGGATTTGCAGGATCTTGCGGTGGCAGCGTTGATGGTACCTCTCCAGTGCTTTGAGGTGCCTGCTGTACATGGTCCATGTCTCTGAGGCATACAGCAGGGCGGGTATCACTGCTGCTCTGTAGACCATGAGCTTAGTGCCGGGTTTGAGGTCCTGGTCTTCAAACACTCTCTTCCTCAGGCGACCGAAGGCTGCACTGACAAACTGAAGGCGGTATTGGACTTCGTCGTCGACGTCTGCCCTTGTTGACAGTATGCTCCCGAGGTTTGGAAAGTGGTCCACGTCGTCCAAGGCCTTGTCGTGGATTTTGATAATCGGGGGGCAGTACTGTGTGGCGGGGGTAGATTGGTAGAGGACCTTTGTCTTACGGATGTTTCGTGTAAGGCCCATGCCCTCGTACGCTTCTAAATATTTATTGATGATCAGACGAGGAATCCATGTGACTGAACACGGAAAGAGGCTCCTTCAACCAAAACCAAACAGCAGCTCCAAGGCCATTTCAGACTTCAGGGTTGTCAGCAACTTACTTTGGTCTTCTCAATATTCCAAGCCCGCATCTTCATTGTCCTGTACACACCTCTCAGCCGCCCCGTCTTAAACATCCTGATATGAAACGGTGCCTCTGAGAGGAACAGCAGCTGTCCCCAAGTCTCCAGAGCTGGGAAGATGAGCTGTTTGTCGGTTCTCCAGAAAACTGCACTCCGGATCGGAACGCCAAGTTGGGTTCCACATCTTCAGCACGTTGTAAGTTGACAGTTCTCTAAAACAGGGGAGGTCCTAGTTTGTTCTTGTCTTCGTGAGCCACATATGTGCATACTATGGTGCCTTGTTCTTGTTTCCATTAATTTGCATATATCTCAGACTGCAGATACAAACAAGTCTTGGTGTTCAGATTTAGGATTTATCCACCATTGAGGTAACAGCGCTAAGGACATCCCTTTCCAAACCTCCAGGTCAATAAAAGGACAAAGCCGCGAGTATGAAATCGCGAGTAGACCTGCGTCAACCAGGCTCGTGGCCTGGATTGCCAAAGCTCCATCAGTTCCATGTGTAATAGTTTGGACACCACTTCTCCCCATTTCATCCCAGCACCTTTAACCAATCTCATTTAATTTTAAAATCATAGTTTCCATCACCTAATCACTGTTTCCTAATTTAGCTGGCCTTTTTTTGTACCCTTTTCAACCTTGATGCTGCCTAAGCTCTGGATGGGCCTTGGGACTTCACATAAATTTCTCAATGAAAGGAATCTAGCAAACATTTTTACTGAATTCCAGTCGTTTTCCAAGAGTCATATTCAGGCCCCCTTATTTAATGTGTTTACCATGATTATAAAAGTAGAGTAACACAATAAACACCAATCTTTCATTCTGAACATCAAGCTGTGGTACAAGAAGCACTAAGCGTAACTTTACTAAGCTTTGCTCCTGGCTTGGAGCCATGTGAGGTGGGAGTGCAGTTCATAGAACTGGCCGTGTAGTATTATAACCCCATCCCTGACCCGCTCACTAACCCAGCGAGGCGTAATGCTGGGAGCAGGGCTTCAGAAAATTGCCCCTTCTGAGGTCAATCGCCTCAAGTCAAATCAACCTGTTTAACAATTCCACAGTGAAGAGAGTTGAATCTAGTTTCATTTAAATACTGATGCTCACTTGAAAAAATAAGTCTTAAATTTGTTTGAATAACTAGGTCAGCACAGAGAGTCAGAGTCAATACTGAATTGATTCTATTACAAGAATTGATTCTACCTTTCCCTACAGTATAATATCCTGGTTTTCTTATAAAACAATATTGTAAATAGTCTCATTAAAGGTAAACAACAATAAAAATCCATTTCCTCCACTTTTTCATAGCGGTGCCTTTAATATTCCTCTAATCTTAGCTACAGCACATTGCATCTTCGTCCTCTACCTGAGCAAGCAGACCACTGCATGGGGACAATAATGATTGGGGCCAATGGCTGGTATCACTACGGCGGAATAAGATGGAGTCAGCATGCTCTGAAGTTTCATTCAAATGTTGACAAAACGTATCAAATAACCAAACCTCACCAGCACAACGTGAAGCCACGGCCCCCACAGCGACAAGATAATTAACCAGCGGTGGAGTTAATCAATCTTTAACTCCCTCTTCATCTTATCATTGCCATAGATGCTTTTTTGTTTAAGCTATCCTGAACTTCAGGTCAGGAAAGTAGAGTGACAAGAACTCATCTACGATTCTAATAGGAAGTCCTGCTCTATACATTGACTGTTGAATGTACATCCATCCCAAAGATAGATAAGGGCCTGTCAACCCCAATGGGCCAGAACCTCAGCTGTTTTAATGGCATTACCTGCAAATCTAATGACATAATCGATTACAAGCTTTGAGAAACAGCTAAAGATTTGGGGCTAGAAATTTGGTGCATTTGCATCTCTCGTTAACACCTCCGGGGGGCGCTAATGGGGCACAAACGGCTTTTCACCCGGGCGTGCCACCGCTAACGATTCCTGCTAAATTCAGCGGGAGTTTAGTGGCAGCGGTAACCGGTAGCGCCCCGCTCCGCTGCGCAGGCGATGACGCCTGCATAATTAGCCCGCGCCCCCTGAATCTGTGCCGGGCGATGACAGCGACCAATTCAGGGGGCGGGAAAACGGAGCAGCAGAAGGCTCGCGGGGCGCTAACTAAAGGGGAAGTGGCGGGGGAAAAAAAAATCGTTCAACTTCTTGTCGCAGCCCATTGCGTCTTTGAACGTGGGATCCGTGCCGCGATCTGGCAGCCCGGCACTCCTCTTGAGTGCCAGGCTGCTGGCATGGCACCCTGCTCCCCGCTGGTTCAGGTAGGGCCCCGCAGAGTTGTGGGCTTGGGCTCTCCCCTTTAATGAGGGGAAGAGCCCTTCCATGCGGCAGCGCTACGTGGCCTTGTGCATAGCGCTGCAGGATGCACCGCCCCGATATTCAGGGTTAGCGCTCTAAGAAGGAAGTGGAGCGCTTGAATTAGCATCTCCACCTCCCTCTTGGGACGCTAAAACTGAAGTTAGTGGTCACTGGCACTATTTTTCGCTGGGCACTAAATTTAGCGCCCAGGCAATGTTAGCGACCCAAAATGGTCGCTAACGAATTTTCCCCCCATAGGCTGTTCTCAATTCATTTGAATTATCTGTTAATTCAAATTTTGTTTGCACTTTTGCTTTACATTGCCATTTCACTTACAATACTTAATTTGATTTAGTGGAAAATTCATTTTTATTCTTGTGCAAGACACAAGCCAACAGAGTGGATGCATTTGTAAAAGGGATCTCGGTACCATCAACAGTACAACAGTTGTTCACAGTCACAGATTCCAGCTTGGGATTCTTGGCTTGACTGTTATTCAGACTCGCTATCCTTCACTGTACCTGGCAGGTGCCAAATGGAGTGCCTCACAGTGGAGGAGCATGTCATAGTAGACGCCGATATTGGTAATGGAACACAGTCGGAGGGACCCATCCTACACCAAACATGAGGTGGCTCATAGCCCATGACAACGGGCTCTCTTAGGAAATTAAAATCAGCTGGGAGTTGGGAAGGCAATAAAATAGGTGGTGGCAGGGCGGGGGGGGGGGGCGGTTGGTGGGAGAAGTTGCTCATTTGAAGTTAAATATTGCTAGGACTCCAAGACATATCCACAGAAGTGTGATACCAACCCACCCCAGCAACAGGTGTACCTAAAGGTCATGACATTTGCACAATAATTTATTACAAGGCATAAAGTGTAAAATATGTATTCCTGCAGCTGGCGACCCACCTGCTTCAGCAGTCCTGATTTTGTAGGACGGCAGACTCGGCTCTCCCAGCCCCAGGGTATTGGTTGCTATTACTCTGAATTCGTAATCCATCCATGGGGTCAAGTCGACAACCTTTGCTGTTTCCATGTTGCCTTCTATATCCTGAGGGTCTAAATAGGAAAAATGGAGAGAGAAAACTTCAACCTTGACAGCTGACGCCAGAGACGTTCAGACATAAACCATGAGAACAACTCATTACTGACAATACCTTATTTTTGGGGACTGCCCCAATGACCAATAAATGGCAGTATGGACCAATAAAGTTTCACCTTTCATCCTAGTCTGTGTTGAGTTAACTGAGATAGTGACAGGGGCACAACCTGTGGCCTCAGCACCCGCAGATTTAGGTGGGAAAATTGGTCAGGGTTCTTACTCCCATCCAGTGATTCCCATGGGAAAGGGCATGTGCGTGGATGTTGGGCAAGGACAGGATTGGACTTGGCTGTGATGCCACTGGACTTCCTTCCTCATATCTTCATTCAACCTCATTACTCCTTGTGAATTGTAGGTCTTCTACTGTTTTTCTCTACTGAACTCTGTTCTCGAGAACCATGCGTAGCGCGCTCTTCTTACTTTGGCATCCACAATTCTACGCCAACTGTTCTTTGATCTGCCTGGCCTTTTTTTTCCTTCGGGATTCCATTTCAACGACTTTCTGGTGACATAGGTTTGGGTTTTTCTAAGGGTATCACACCATTTTCTCTGTCCCTCGGATACTGTGGTTAAATTGCCCGCTGACAATCATTGTCCAAGCTCATACATGAGAGATGGTGACTGCGACATAGGAACAGGAGTAGGCTATTCAGCCCCTCGAGCATGTTCCCCATTCAATTAGATCATGGATGATCTGTACCTCAACTCTATTTAGCCACTTTTGATGCTCATCCCTTGAAATCCTTACCTAGCAAAATTCTATCGATCTCAGTCTTGACAATTTCAACTGACCCAGCAACCACAGCCTTTTGAGGGAGAGAGTTCCAGATTTCCACTACCGTGTGAAAAAGAGCTTCTTGATTTCACTCTTGAAAGGCCTAATTCTAATTTTAAGATTGAGCCCTTTTGTTCTGGACTCCCTCCCCAGAGGAAATCGTTTCTCTGTTGCCTGAGCTTCAAGACCTGGAACACCAGGACAGTGCGTGTATGGACACACACCAGCTGCAACTGTGTGTGTGTGATATTGGGAAGCTGAAGCAATCAAATAAAACAGAATTGAATCCTGGTTTTCTTAATGTTGATGCTTTGTGATTTCTGGGACTGACACACATGTAATAGATAAGAAAGGTTCTCCTTTAAATCTGTACACCTCACCGGAACATTGCGGAGGCAGTACACATGAGAAGTGAGTCAGATAATACAGGTTCCTCCAATCTTCCATGTAATAAAAGAGTGCAGTTTGGAATGGCACACAGAGTTAGTGGAGTGTTTATGGTACTGGACTAGCAACTCAGAGATTGTGGGGGGGATTTTAACTCAGGTGCGGGATGGTGTCCTGTTATCCGAATTTCGTGTTTCCCACACAAATCTAAATGGATGTGGGAGATTGATGCAATTTTAACTGAATTGGCCAATTGATTTCCAACGTGTGGGAAGCCTTTGCAAATGGGTTTTTCATGACTGAAAGTCCCCTCCGATGCTGTCATCATTGCTGCTGCATTTAAGGTCCACAGCAAGCCTTGCTTCTTCTGCAGACTGCCAAGCTTCTTGACTGTGCAGTGTGAGGGAGCTGCAGCAAATATGACAAGCGGGAGGGCCAGATCAGCTCCTTGCTTTGACGAGGTGGCACTGCAGTCATTAGTGGATGGGGCTAGGGCCAACAGGGAGGTGCTCTTCCCTTCATCAGGGAGGAAGAGGCCTCCCACCCAGACCAAGGCAGTGTGGATGCAGGTGGCTGAGGAGGTCAACTCTTTGGGAGTCACCCGCAGAACCTGGATACAGTGCAGGAAAAGATTTCATGACCTTCAGCGCACTGGAAAAGTGAGTATGAATTTCCCATCACCCTCAATCTGATCCCCATTGCCTTTCCTCACCAGCACTCAGCTTTAGCAATCTCTTCCTCCACATCCCACTTGACACTGACATCCATGCACCCTTACCCATTCCCTCTCTCTCTATGCTCACATTCACATAACTATTCGACCATGCAGCCTTCACACTCCCTATCGCTCTGATGCTTTGAACACAACTGACAACACACAAGGAGGGCCCTTGGTCTTGCAACCTCACTCCATCTTTGTCTCCTTCTAAGTATCTATGCTATGCAATCTCTACACTCACTCCTTCATTCTCACTCAACCTCCACTTGTCTCTCTCATTGCAGGAAAAGAGAGCTCACAACAAAAGAGAGCGAGCCAGGACAGGCAGAGGGACAGCCTCAATAGTCCACCTGACCCCGTGAGAGGAGGCCGTCCTGGAAATTATGGGAATAGAGGATGATTCGCGCGTGGGGGATGGACAGACGGGTGTAACACAGCAAGCTGGTGACAGAAAAGTTTCCCATCTCTCTCTTTGACATTGCATGAGTCGCTGATAATGATTGTGAAGCTGTAACAGATGGACTTATGAGCATCTGCAAAAAGCTATGTGCATGTAGCCTTTGCATCACATCTCTGGCTCTTTCCTTTACTCCCCCACAGGACCATCACAAGCATCCGTCCCCCCTAGCCAGGAAGAAGAGGCTGAGCAGCCAGACTCCTCAGAGGAAGCTGCAACCTCTGAGGGCGCAGCGTCAGCAGAATTCAGCGCACCCAGCACCAACGCAGACACTCACACCTTGGTGGGACCTTCGGGACATAGAGTAGAGTTGTCACCTGGTGTATCACAGCTCACAAGTGAGCATCAGCAGATTGTGGAGACAGGGACAGCAGTGGAGAGTCCTAGTCGGAGGGCGCAGGACTCTGCCAGCTCGGCTCAGCAGCATGTCGACCCTCTGCCTCTGGGTCCATCAATAAGATCAGAGGTGATGGAACTCCAGGCACAGATGCAGGAGTCTCTGGCAGGTTTTGTCTCTAGGGTCGCTGCGAGTGTGGAGCGAATGGAGGAGTCCATAGCGAACATGAGCAGAGCCTTTGTGGAGTCATTGGTGCATGAATGCATCACCACGGAAAGGATGGCTACATCCGTGGAAAGGATTGCTACCTCCGTGGTAAGGCTGGCTACGGTAGAGGAGAGGAGGGCTACGGCCATGGAGGAGCTTAGTCGCCAGGGTATGGAAAACATGGTCATTGTTCAGAATAGAATGACATCTCTTGAGGAGCGATGGGCATCTGTTGAACAGAGAAACCAGACCTTCATGGAAGTCCTTCTGAGTAGGACTGCCATTGCAGATATGGGTCCCCATGGCCCCCCTGATGTGCAGCAAGGTGCTCTCCAGCCACTTCCAGGCGCTGGCCCCTTCTGGCCTGTGCAGCTTCAGGTGGGTGAGCAGCAGCCTGGCGCTCCTGCTGCTGCTGCTGTTGCTGGTGCTGCTGTTGTTCCTGGTTCTGCTGCTGCCACGGCTGGTGCTCGAGCTCCTCTAATGCCTAGATGGGAAGGAAATAAATGGCTCCTATGCTCCTAGTATATGCCTCCGTTGAGGAAGCGCTGAGTGAAGGTGGCGAGAGGGGTTTCCCAGGAGGTCACACTGGAGATGGGTGTGAGGCTCCAACCTTCCACAGGTGTGGTTAAGCCTTCTAAAAGTTGCCCCAGACCTGAGACCACTAAGTCCTGCCACCTGCAAATCATGACTGATCAAATCTCCTCTTTAATGGTTGACCTGCAGCTGATAGTCAGCAATCCAATAATGCTCCGGCCAGGTTTCACATTCATGTTTCCCACCAGCCGTGTTTCATGTGGGAAAAGGGTTAAATTCGCAAGGACCTTTCAAAATAGGATTATAGAGGCCATTTAGTGGTTGTTAAGGGCCTTAACGATCAGTCCCGCCTGTTGGATGCGGGACGGAGTCGGGACCATCAGACACGACTGAGTTCAAATTGCTTGGAGTCGGGAACCAGGCGGGGGGGTCCCGAGTTTTTGAGATTTTAACCCCTCGCACGCCTCTAAGCCCGCCTCCACGGCTCAATGAAAGTCGAGCCCTGTGTGTTCAAATCCCACTATGACACGTGAAAGTGAAGTATGTGTATCTGGCATCAGGAACAATAATCGTCGTTAAAAACCCAACTGCTTCACTACGTCAATGTCCTTCTGAAGTGGCTTAGCAACGGCTGCACAACACAATCCGAACAAGGGCTGCTTGAAGCCAAAGTGATGGCAACTTCGGGATGGGCAATAAATGCAGCTTAAATTTTAAAAAGATGGTGGTTTTCTCCAGAACTACTTGGGAGACCTGCACCCTGCTGTTTTAATGCTGCGACATCCCAATTAAAATGGGAGCGTTGCGAGGTAAGCTCCTTTACCACTAAAGCCTGCCGCAATCTTAAATCACAGGCACTTCATCAGCGTGCGGCTTGTCCTGCTCTCACACACTGCCCGTTGTGTCGGGAGGTACTTGCTGTGGTTTAGCTGTAAGCATGACCTGCAATAATCGGACTGTACCAGATGTGTCTATGTTCTCTTTTCCCCTTCACTCAATGTGTACTGACCCTGTGGAAACTTCTAGAAAAAGCAACAGTAAAGGCATGTGACCATCTCCCACAGGCTCCACACAAGTGCAGCTCAAAGACATGCTTTTGAAGAGGCTGTTTTGAATGACTGCTGTGCAGCTTGCAAGCTGGGTGAGTGTGGGTGGCCTGAATTCACTTACAATTAAGAACGGACAATCTTTGCTTCATATGGTGAACATTACAGTTCTAAGTATTCGCTCCATGGCCTCACTTTCCCCTCGATAGTCACATGAAAACGTTTTGGGAAATAAACGCACACGGCAGCTACCAATGGGTTAATGTACTCAGAAAGTGGGAAGTAACTGATGCATATCAACTAAGTCCTCCGATTCAGTTTCTGATCGGTCCTGAGTTAGCTTATCCCAGCCAGGGCTGGGCTAAGGGCACTACAATTGGACTCTGCACTCCCAGGTTAGGAAGCAGAGAAACAAAAGCTAGCCAAAGTTCCTGGTCTTGATCGCTATCCAAGAACCCCTGGTAGAAGGCAGCAAGCAGAGACATTGTTTGAGGACAGAGCTGGGCTGGGCGGTAATGTATTTCTTATTGCTAAAACAGCATCTTCAACGTTTCTGACATTGTTAATAAATAAAATGTCTGAAGGCACTTCACAGATGGGCATTGGGAATGGACGCTGAGGCAGGAAGAAAAGGGGCAGGAGATTTGTTGGAAAGGACCACATCAAATGTCTGGTCAACACTGCCATTTACTGTCTAGCAGTCATCTCACCTAATGGTGCGACTTTGAAATAGTCAGTATTCTCCCAATTCCCCGCCAGGGAAATGCTGCTTTGGTTAATTGGTCTTCAACACCATAGCATATTCAACCTAGGGGGCATAATCTTAGAATAAGGGGCTGCCCTTTCAAAACTGAGATGAGGAGAAACTTCTTCACTCAGAGGGTAGTAAATCTATGGAATTTGCTACCACAGAGAGTTGTGGAAGCTGCGACATTAAATAAATTTAAAACGGAGATAGACAGTTTCCTAGCTGATAAGAGAATAAGGGGTTACGGGTGTAATGATCAATAACATGTCATTCTATAGTGGACACTAGGTGGAGCCGTAGAGCTGTGTAGAGCTGTATATAGCTGTATGTATATAAGACTACACTACCCAGCTGTATGTATATAAGACTACACTACCCAGCTGTATAGATATTAAGACTACATTACCCATGAGGCACTAGGCTACCCACAAGGCAACAGTCAAGATGGAAGCCTCTACAGATACTGCAGCTAGTCCACATGTGCTCAATAAATTAACTAGCAAAAGCTAGCTGTGTTCATAATAAGAATGTCTATTTATTAATGAACATAAGAACGGGGAGAGGGCAGGGAAGTGGACGTGAGTCTAAGTTCAGATCAGCCATGATCCTATTGAATGGCAGAGCAGGCCCGAGGGGCCTTATGGCCTACTCCTGCTCCTACTTCTTACGTTCTTATGTTCTTATATAGAATATGATAAATACAATTGTATATTTTCTTGATTTTGAATAAAAAAGAAACAGAACACAATGCAACGTTTCTGGCCATGCCTATCTTGTTCAGCCAAGCCTCTTCTAACAGTGGGTTGAGACTGACCTGTTTTGGCATCTTTCCATTCATCAGAATCAAAAATCTTCTGCTGAACGGTATATTTGGAGATTGGGCTGTGGTTGTCCGTCCCTCGACTCCAGGACAGCGTCACAAAGGTGTCTCTGATATCTTCAACTCTCACCCCTCCAGGGGGTCCCGGTGGACCTGAAAGAAAAGATTCACAAAGGGACAAATGACTTGTGGGTCACTCAGTGCTAAGCAAACATTGTGGCTTCCAGTGCAGGAAACGCTGTCAATAAATATTCTTCCCACTGGTTGCTAAATACTGCCGGAAGCACATAGCAGGGGTCACTACAAACAAAATAAAATCCCGACACTCAACAAGTGATAGAATCTTTTTGATTACGCTGCATGTTGTAGATCAATTTTGAGAACTTCTGACTGAACCATTCAATGGACGGTGAGCTGATACAAACAAGGGTTAATACATTGTCAGAACTGACAAAGTAAAATTCAACGTACGGCAAATAGTTGTGAGTTTAGTTTTGGCACAGACTGCATTGAGAGTTCTAACATTGGCATCTGTTTAATCAAAACTTACCCTTATACAATGCCTTTCATGTAACGTAAGGTCCCAAGGTGCTTTACAGGAGAAGCACTGGACACCAGACAGGAAGGAGGAGAGAAACGTTAGGGAGCTGGCCAAAGGCAGGATCGAGAGGAAGCTTTTTGAAAGCAGGAGAGAGGTAACAAGGCAAAGCGGTTTAAGGGGAGCGTTCCTGAGTGCAGGGGTGTGGAGGACGAAGGCTTTGTCATCAATGGTGGAGTGAGGGCGACGACAGAATCAAAGGGCAGAGGACATAAGGATGGAGAAGATTCCATCAAAGCCATGGAGGGGTTTCAACTTCACGCCATCAACCTACTTAACATAAGGTCATAACTAAGCAGTGATTGTTACAATTGGATTCTTCTTCTCTGGTCTAAGCAAAGGTTCAAGTATTGTACTATAGACAGCTCCTCGCATCTGAAAGGAACAGTAAGCTGTGAACATGCCTGCTACACAGCAGTACATATAAACGTTATCTGCCCATAACACGGACTCAATCTCAGGCGGCTTTACCATTTTTTTTGTAACACATACGGCACAGGCACGATGGGTCGAATGGCCTCCTTCTGTGCTGTGTGTTTCTATGACAAAAAAGCACACCCATAATAATATTCTATCTCAGTATGGCCGCTAGGATCTCAGTAAAGTGTAATGGTGGGTGTGTGAAATTTTCAAGAAGCCACAGCGTGAGAGCTTTTCTTTCCCATTGGGGTTTCGATGAAGTGAATTGGTGGGAGCGTGACATTTTTATTCAGGTCCAATTGAACTGTGAAACACATCCAGCCTTTAGTTCTCCAGATTGTCTCTTTTTAAACTTGTATTGCATCTGAGGAGTGTATTTTGAGTTATATAACATTAGCAGCTTTTACATAGCTAGAACTACAGTACATAGAATATACAGCACAGAAACAGGCCATTCGGCCCAACTATTCTGTGCTGGTGTTTATACTCCGCACCAGTCTCCTCCCATTCCATCGACCTCATCTCAGCCCTTCAGCATATCTTTTTATTCCCTTTTCTCTCGTGTACTTGTCTCGTTTTCTTTTGAAGGCATCTAAGCTATTTACCTCAACCACTTCCTGTGGTAGCAAATTCCACATTCTAACCACTCTTGAGTAAAGAAGTTTCTCCTTATTTCCCCATTGGGTTTATTAGTAACTATCTTGTGTTTATGGCCTCTAGGTTTAGATTATCCCACAAGTGGAAACATTCTCTCCGCATCTACCCTGTCCAACACATTCATAATTTAAAGAGCTCTATCACGTGCCCTCTAAGTCTTCTCTTTTCTAAAGAAAAAAGCCCCAACCTGTTCAATTTTTCCCGATAGCTGTAATCTCTCAGTTCTGGTACCATCCTTGTAAATCTTTGTTGCACTTTCTCCAATGCTTCTATATCCTTTATATAGTATGGAGAACAGAACTGTGCACAGTACTCCTGACCAGGGTCCTATACAAGGTTAACATAATCCCAACAGAAATAAATCCCACTGCTTGGTTAGCATTTTCATTGCTTTGCTGACCTGCTTTTTACTATGTTAAAGGCACTATATAAATACAAGTTGTTGTTGTTGTCAGCTTGTGAGAGTTTTATTGTACTCTCACAGAGTATGTTTATCGCTATCCGCTCCTCTGTCTGTTGTGGTTTGAACACGCGGCTGGGGAACAGAATGCAGGCGCAGGATGTTAGGATTTAATCGACTGGGAAAAGGATAATTGAGACAGAGAGTAAAGCCAGTGCGGAGAGATAGAGTGAGGAGCGCTAGACAAAGAGACTGGGGAGGAAAACGAGAGGGGGGGCAGAGAAGGAACACGAGAAGAGAGAGAGAGTGGCAGCGGTGTGATTAATTCATCAGAATGAACTGCTAAACATTCCAGTACAATTTAATGAGGAAATATGACTTGAAGGTGATATTAGGATGTTGTCAGATTGTGAGAGTTTTATTGTACTCTTGCTGATTGTGCTTATCGCTGTCAGTTGTGGTAAATGTTACTTTTTCATATTTGGGACTTGACATTTAAGCGCAGAAAGCTTCTGTGCAGCTTCCGGTTCATTGGCAGCAGTCACTCTGTTTATCCTTACTCTCTGCTTTCTATTTTTTAGCCAATTTGCTATCCATTCAGCTATTTGTCCCCTGACTTCACATGCCCTAACCTTTGTCATGAGCCTACTGTGTGGTGCCTTATCGAAGGCCTTTTGAAAATCCAAGTATATGACATCTACTACATTATCCTTGTCTACTCTTTCCATTACCTCTTCAGAGAATTCTATGAGGTTAGTTAAGCATGACTTAGCCTTTCGAAATCCATGCTGACTACTTTTTATTATGTTTTCTGTCTCTAGATGCTCTTCTACCACTTCTTTTAGTATAGATTTCAGTATCGTTCCGATCACTGATGTTAAGCTGACTGATCTATAGTTCCCAGGTTTTGAGCTATCTCCCTTTTTGTATATAAGAACATTAGCTGTCCACCAGTACTCTGGCACTATCCCCTTTTCCACAGAACTTTTGCCTCTGCTATCTCCTCCCTAGTTTCCTTGAGTATGTGTGGGTGCATATCATCCAGACCTGGAGTTTTATCCTCTTGTAGTTTTGCTCGTTTGTCAATTATTTTCTCCCTTACTGTCCCAACTGGACTAATATTCTTTTTAAGCTCATCCTCTAGTGAAGTGTCTATTTCATTGTCTTCTTTCGTAAAAACTGAGGCAAAGTGGTTATTTAATACTTCTGCCATTTCTCGGTCATTACTATCTTGCTCATCCTTTGGTGGCCCTACCCCTACTTTAATTTTCCTTTTGTTATTTATGTGTCTATAGAACACGTTATTATTTATTTTTATATTCCTTGATAATGTGATTTTGTACTTTCTCTTTGCCTTCCTGGCGGTTTTTATAAATTCTCTCCTAAGTTCTTTGTATTCCCTTTTGTCCTCCTTTCCTTTAGTATCTAAGTACTTATATGTCTTTTTCTTTAGATAAAATTTTTCATTTAGTTCTTTATTCATCCATGATGGCCCATAATTAGCTTGCTTGCTTTTGGTTTTTAGCAGAATACATTTCTCTTGAACTCTATTGATTACCCTTTTAAAGATTTCTCACTGTTTTTCTGTCTCTTTGTTTTCCAAGATTTTCTCCCTGTTTACCTTCTTTAATTCCACCCTCATTTCCTCATAATTTGCTTATTTCCAATCTATTACCATAGTCTTTGTCTTACTTACGTTACTCTCGACCCTAATCTTGAACCTAACTATGTTGTGATCACTACTACTAAGATATTCTCCTACTCTTACTTCTCCTATCTATTCGGGTTCATTACCCATTACAAGATCCAGCAGTGATTTTTTTTCTTGTTGGACTTCTTATGTACGGAGTGAGAAAGGAGTCCCGTAGACACTGTAAAAACTCGATTCCCTTTTCTCCTTTTCCTGCCAGTTTATTTGGGGTAGTTGAAATCTGCTGTGGTTATTCTTCTATGCCTGCTACATAACTCATAGATTTGCCTACATATTACTTCCTCCAATTCCCTTCCACTATTTGGTGGTCTATAGCAGGGGTTCTCAAGCAGGGGTCTGCGGCAGCTAGAATCTTAATTTTGGTGAACCCCTTGAAACCTTCTCGTGAACCCCTAATTGCCCTCCGCCCAGCACCACCTCTTATCACTGACTGGCAGCGATGCCCTTTGCATCCTTATTTATAGCGGGAAGGTGGAGCTGTGGGCAAACAGCTCAGTGCAACCAATAAGGATTGAGGGCAAGGAACGCCGAGCTTATCAGAAGTCGGGAGTATCTCAACCTGCTATAGTGTAGCTCACGTGGCGCCAGCACACGCAGCCTGAGCCGGGTTGTCTGCAGCGCAGCCGCAACATGGCATGAGTGGTCGGGACCTCTCGCCCTGACCGAGGTGGGCGAGAAGCCGACGCAGCCCCTCCGTGTCAAATATAACAACGCGGACATAGATGTGCTGGGTAAAGTGTTGACCCCGACTCGGGTACTGACCGTCGCCGAGAGCCGAACACTGAGGAACCGTTACAGAGCCTGGAGCATGCAACGAGAGGCAAAAGAAAAGGATGAATTAATCTGCGTGTAAGGTGCCTATTGGCACGTGTGGGAATCAATTCAGCTGCTGGAAATTAATAATAGTAATGGGGGGAGTTGACGGGGGGGGGGGGGGGAAGTGACCACTGTCAGGCTGACCTTACAATGGCGCACAACATGTAGCCCAATGTTATCACTTTCGGCTTCTGTTATTATTAAAACTGGATTTCAATTTAATAACTATTGGAAAGCAAACTGAATAAATACTGACATTTTTCTTTAAAAGTGACTGCAGTAGGAGCTGCATTTATTTTGCTGCTGCAAAGCCGGCTGCCATCCTCTCACATCGCGCCTGGGTCTCCTGCACGATCCCCTTCCACTGTTGGTCGCAAACTTGCCAGTGATTAAAAATGAACAAACCCCTTTGGGAATTTTGATACTTTTTCCTAACTTTTAAAAAATTATGTTGAGTATTTATTAATATTCTTATAGCTATCTCCGCTTATGTCGAGTTCTGCGTGGGTTTAGAAACATGCAGCACTTTATGGGATACGTTATTTACAATTTTATGATGAAAGCTGGGGCTAATTCCTCAGGACATGTTCCCGCCCTGCCGCAAGCTCAGGAATTTTCCGGGCGTAGTGTACTAGAATTGCTCTGCAGCCCATCCACTGAATACCATGGGACCACCACTTACATGTCTGACTAAACTGATTTAGTGCTAGCAAAATGTGGTCCTGGGGCCTTTCCACAAGATCAGGATAATTACAGGTGAGGTAGGCCATTCGGCCCACTTTAATTCAACCATCCAAATTTCACATTATGTAAGTAAAACAAAAATAATAACTAATTTTTATACAGAAAAAATACTTGTGTTGTGTTTCAGGGGGTCTGTGGATTTTTTAATAAGATTTGGGAGGAGGGGCCTCAGAAGCAAAAAGGTTGAGAACCCCTGGTCTACAGTATAACCCTATTAGGGTGATGGATTCCTTCTTATCTTTTAACTTAAGCCATATGGATTCTGTATCTATCTTACTGCTAGTTACATCCTTTTTTTCTACCGCCATTATGTTATCTTTAACTAGTACAGCTACTCCACCTCCCCTCCTTCCTTCCTTTTCCTTCCTAAATGTAGTAATGAAGTAATTAATTAGGAGCATCACACAAGAAGAATGAAAATGTACTGGTACCAGGATGCTAAATAAGACCAGCAACACCAATAAAACTTAACAACTAGCCTCAGCTAACCAGTAATTCAACCAACCACACTGGCTGGGTGATGGACAAAACTCAGCGCTAACAAACTCCTGTTTCTCACCATGAATAACGTGTACTTCTATTGTGCTGTTTTCATACAAGGAAATATCTCAAACTGCTTAACAATACAGGGGACAAGACCGTGGGTGCTGAGCATTATGGGAAATGGGCTGGGGGTGGGTGGAATCAAAGGCACAGTCACAGAGAAGGTTTTTGAGATGGTTTCTCAAAGCGAGGCAGGGAGGGAGGTGGCAAGGCAGATGAAACAGGTTGGCAAGTTGCTTAGTAACTGAATGAGCACCCACCAATGGTGGAGCAGGAGACAAGGAGGAAGCCAGTGTTAGAGAAGTAAAGGGTGTGTACAGGTACATATGGAAGGAAGGGATTACTATGGTCAGGTGGTGTGAGGTCTCAACCATGCTTAGACTGCAAAATACTCTGAACACCCATTATTATTAGTAGGCCCAGAGGCCTGGTCAATGTTTATCCCTCAACCAACATCACTGAAACAGATTATCTGGTCATTATCACATTGCTGTTTGTGGGGCCTTGCTGTGCGCAAACTGGTTGTCTCGTTTCCTACATTACGACAGTGACTACACTTCAAAAAGTACTTTATTGGCTGTAAAGCGCTTTGGGACGTCCTGAGGTTGTGAAATGTGCTATATAAATGAAAGACTTTCTTTTTATTAATAATCACAGTTGTTCATGATAAACAAAGGAGCATATTCTGGAACAAACATTTATAGTAGGACAATGGCCTAATGCAGAATATATGTCTTTCAGAATTGAGTTCATGGCATTCTAAGTGAGGCATTAACAATCATGAAGAAAATATTTGTTCAATTGAGTAACAGTCACTGACAGCATACAGAGCCATTATTTACTATGCATACATTAGTTGATCAATGTTTAAAGCAAAAACAGTATTGAGGTGCTGCAAACACTGACAAGCACTGCACAGAGGTGCATTGCTGCATTCAGGCTCTCCATGACTCCCTCCATATGGAGGGAGTCACAGCACGCAGGGAGGTCCGCTTCCCTTCCAATGGGTGGAAGAGACCTCCCCAGGAGACCAACGCAGCCTGGTTGCACATTACACAGGAGGACACAAGCAGGGATGTTGTCAGGAGGACCAGGCTGCAGTGGCGCAAACCTTTCAATGATCTCAGTAAATCACAAAACGTTACTACAAAGCCACACTCAACCTCATCCTCCTGTTCCACTCAACACATGCCCATCACTCGGCCTTCTCTACCCTATTCCTGCACATCCGTACTCACACCAGCTTATCTTGCACCTCCATCTATCCCTCTCTATCTACATTATCACTTCCCCATCTCACTAGCCACCTCTCACAGTCACCCTCATCCTAGTCCAATCATATGAACTAACATCACACAAGGGTAGGCATTTGGGTGTTTTAGCCAATGTTCATGTAAAGTTTCTGTTAATGTGGTGTCAAACATTGAAAACTTTATTTTCAACTCTACGGGCAGGATTTTCTCAATGGGGAGCTTTTGGAGGCGGGACTCCCACTTGTCGGGTTTCAGTCCCATCTCCATCAACTTCTGGCCAACCCACGCTAGTTTCCCTGGATTGACCTTGTTAAGCCCGCCCAGCTGGCTTAGCAGGCCAATTAAGGGAAAGCCGGTTACAGAGAACGTCAACGTATGACATATCCAAATATAGTCATTGCTGCATTAGATTACAATGAACATAAAAGATCCGTCTGCAAACTATGGATCCACCCAGGTAATAGACATTGCAAATATTGATTATTTTTTAGTGATACACGTCACATTTTCTTTCTTCTCACTTACCAATCTCCTCTTTGCAATGATCTATTTCAAACACTGACATTCTCTGTAGTTTGATGAGTTCTTGAATTCAAGACCTTATCAAACCTCTTTCTTTTGGAGAAATTAGATGGTTGTTGCATTGGAGAATGCAACGGCCATCTGTCATCTCTGCCGCGGAGGTGCGAGACTCTCCGCATACCCACCGACTGAAGCCTGCAGGAAGAAACAAAGGTAAGTACACTTTTTCTAACACTTTGCACTTACCTCAGATACTCACCTCTCCACACTTACACCCATCACTTACCTTCACAGCACACTTTTGGACCCTCCGACCCCCGCAGACCCACTACTCACCTCGGTGACCCTGGCGGGTTTCAGAGCCTTCGAGAAGCCCGCACTTGTGTGGGCAAAATGGGGATAATCCTCTTAACTGCCTGTTAACTACCTGTTAACAGGCAGTTAAGTGGCTGTAATCCCTTCCCACCTTCAAGGAGACGGGGCCCGGCGCAGGACGGCTTCCCGCCTCCTGGCAAGATGGCACAGAGACGGGATGTGTACCCGCCCCCAAATTCTGCCATTTTCCCAGCAGTCCCGCCTCCAAACCCACCTCCCCAGGGCTGGCAAAATCCAGCCCTACTTGTTCTTGGACAGATTTGTATGCACCTTTGGAAGTGGCTTAGTGAGTTGCAGTGAATGGTGAGACATAACGTTACCCCCCCCGCAATGGTGATGAATGTGAAAGGAATGGCTTGGGCATTGTAGGGATGCTTTATGGTGTTGGTGTGGGGTGGTGCCAACCTGGCACATCATGTGGCAGTCAGGGTGTACAGCATCAAGTGAAGTAAATCTGGCCATGGTGAGGCCATCCCTGGCCTCCCGGGCAGCAATGTGGTCGGGTGCTGATGCCCTGTGTCCTGTACAGCATCAGTTGATTGCGGAGAAGGTTGGTGTTGTTGCTGGTGCTGCTGGCATGCCTGGTGCTGCTGGTGTCGGGGCTGATCGTGGTGGGATTCTGAGGATCAAGGTGAGATAGTTTCAAGAGCACCGTGCTGATGTAATAGATGTTAGGTGAAGTAGAGATGGTAGAAGCAATCTGTCAATGGTGAGAGAGGTTGTTCCAATGAGGTAACACTGGATAGAGAGTTTACTCCAAGCACTTGCAACCTGAATTAAGCTCAATCTGTCTTCCAAATGCAGTAAGTAAGCAACAGCGTCTAAGCTTGGAAAGTGAACAGCTCTGGGATGGGAGTTTTTATAGCAGATTTGCAGCTGTCAAGTAATGAGATGATCCCATGGTCATACAACAAGGTCATAATGACTTGAATTGCCTCCCTGCCGCTGCGTGTCGGGTCTGTTCAGCCCTGACAGACCCAGCATCTGGGAAAGTCGCATGGTAGCGGGTTGACAGCGGGGTCACAACCCACCACCGAACGCATCCGCTGACCCCCCGAGAAACTCCCCCCAGAGCGTGAGAAAGAAAAGGGAAGTGAGAGTGTGAAAAAAAGTGTGAGAGAGAGAGTAAAAGTTTGAGGGTATATGAGACAAAGAGGATGAAAGAGAGTGAATGAAATACAACAGGGTGGAAGGATGAATCATTCTTTTGCAGTCGAGTTATAGAATAAGACCTCACCCCTCCTGACTGTTCAGTTCTGAACACAATGGGCTGGATTTTGTCAATGGGGATCTTTTGGAGGCGGGACTCCCACATTTTGGGTTGTAGTCCCGCCTCCATCGACTTGTGGCCAACCCACGCTATTTTCCCTTGATTGACCTTGTTAAGCCCACCCAGCGGGCTCAGCAGGCCAATTAAGGGGCACCTGGTTACTGGTGACGTCAGCGATTGACATTTCATCTGTCAAGAGCTTTTGACAGATGAAAAATCAGCGTTTGACAGCTCTGTGAAGCTGTCAAACACTGACAATCTGTCTTCTAACTTGAGTCCTTCTACTCAGACTCAGTTCGAGAGCTCTCCAGACCAGAAAGCAGAGGCTGCAGCTTTTGACAGTTCAGCGGCCATTCTGCTTTCTGTGCCGGTGAGCTGAGGGACTCTCGAGAACTGAAGGCAGGAAGCCTGCAGGAGAAAGTAAAGGTAAGTAAAACTTATTAAAATACTTTACACTCACCTCACACACTTACCTCTGTACACATGCACCAATCACTCACCTGTACAACGGACATCTCGACCCCTCCAACCCCTTCAGAGCGACGGTCCGCCTCGCTAATTTGGCGTGGTTCGGAGCTGTCGAGAAGCCCACACTTCAGGGCTAAAAATAGGGAATAGGCAAAAAAACTGCCTGTTAACTTCCTGTTAACAGGCAGTTAATTGGCACTAATCCCCTTCTCGCCTCAGGGAGGCGGCTCCCAGCACAGGTCGGGCACCCGCCTCCTGGGACATTGGCACGGAGGCAGGTTGGGGGTGGGATGGGTTCCTGCCCCCCGATTTTTCCATTTTCCCACCACTCCCGCCTCCTCGGGGCTTGGAAAATCGAGCCCAATACCTCCATTGGCAACACAACAGTGTACCCACCCATCCAATTCCATTGATGTTGGCTGGTACATCCAACAGCTAATTGCAGTCTGTTATATTTAACAGGCAACAGACACCTAGCACAAAGTGATCATTAACTATCCATAGGAAACAAGTGTTCCATCAGGAAACACACCTGCAATAGTCCCACTTGTGACCACTCCACACTGGTATTCCAGTGAAGCCCATCTATAGTTATTCCTAATTCACCAGGCTGAATTCTGACATTAAGCAGCCACAACACAACTCAAATCTAATTACATGGAGAATAAGATAAAGAGCTGCCACCAGCGAGCAGTGGATAGAATTCATGAGCCTAAATGAAAAGTGAATTATAAAAGTTTCTAGTGTCATAGATTCAATTCAGTTGCCAGTTTCCACTGCTATCCTATCAGTAATTCTATATATTTTTATGATATTATGATTGTTCTTTGGTTACAACACATACTTTATGTTCACAGTCTACATGGTACATGGTATAGTACAGCTGGTACTTTCAACAGTGAGTGAGCTTTATTGAGTGGTTGGGGTTGTGGACGACTCGAGACTGATTTCAAGGAAGTGGCGGTGATACGACTTGGTGCTGCTGAACTCGCCTGCTGTACCAGTACCTGGTGGGTGCTGGTTGTACCACCAGGGTGTTAATAGTTACCCTATTCGGCATAAGACACTGCACGCTCCTGGTGTTTGGTGTGTAACAACAACAAATTGCATTTATATAGCGCCTTTACGTAGTAAAACGTCCCAAGGTGCTTCACAGGAGCGTTATCAAACAAATTTGACTCTGATCACGTAAGGAGATATTAGGACAGGTGGCCAAAGAGGTAGATGTTAAGGAGCATCTTAAAGAAGGAGAGAGAGGTAGAGAGGCAGAGAGGTTTAGGGACAAAATTCCAGAGCTTAGGACCTAGACAGTGAAGGCACGGCCACCAATGGTGGAACGATGTAGATCGGGAATGTGCTAGAGGCCAGAATTGGAGGAGTGCAGAGATCTCGGAGGGTTGTAGGGGTGGAGGAGGTTACAGAGATAGGGTGGGATGAGGCCATGGAGGGATTTGAACATAAGGATGAGAATTTTAAAATTGAAGCATTGCTGGACCGGGAGCCAATGTAGGTCAGCGAGCACAGGGGTGATGGGTGAACGGGACTTGGTGAGAGTTAGGATACAGACAGCAGAGTTTCGGATGAGCTCAGGTTTATGGAGGGTGCAGTGGGAGGCCGGCCAGCAGAGCATTGGAATAGTTGAGTCTACAGGTAACAAAGACGTGGATGAGAGTTTCAGCAGCAGGTCAGTTGAGGCAGGGGTGGTGTGAGTAACCTGTGTGGAGGCTGGTGTTGATGTGCCAGGCTGCTGCTGGCAATGGTCTGGCAACAAAAGCCCATTTCGGAAGACCTTTTCCTGGTTCAGCAATACTTTTTTTGACTGGGCTATCTTCCATAACGCTTCCATTCACACCGACAAGGTGTGGGAGGGCGTCCTCCCATCACCACCTCAGTGGACTACTGTTAGAGGGAAATCAAAAAAACAAATGTTACTTTTATTACGTGTATTCCACATGGGAGTTAGGAAGAGACTTTAGATATCTAAGATGGGTGGAAACTGGCAGTGTCCATGATTGAGGTAGTCACAAATGGATTGAGGTAGTCACAAATGGACTGTGGCAAGAACAGGCTTGGTGGGTCAGATAAACCTTTTCTCCTACAAATCTTTCTTATGTTCTTAGAATTTTTTACCTCACAGGATTGTGGATACGTGGAACAGACTACCAGAAAAAGTAGTGAATTCTGGGTCAATTGATAAAGGAATTGAAGCGGTACCTGTTGAGAAAGAGGGTTGATGGTTACAGCTATATTTATAGATCTGTTTGATTCACACGATGTTCATGTGGGATAATAATACAATAAAGAAAACTGCTGGTTACCGTTATGGCCCCATGACCCAAGTTCATTTGACCTCCAATTCTAGCCTCTTGTACATCCCGACTTCCTTCCCCCACCATTGGTGGCCATGCCTTCAGCCAGCTGGGCTCTCTAAGCTCTGGAATTTCTTCCCTAAACCTCTCCGCCTCTCTACCTCTCCTGCTTTAAGATGATCCTCAAAGCCTAACTCTTTGACCAAGCTTTTGATAACCTGCCCTAATTCTTTGGCTCGGTGTCAATCATTGTCTGATTATGCTCCCGTGAAGCACCTTGGGGTATTTTACTGCATTAAAGGTGCTATATAAATGCAAGTAGTTGTTGCTGCCCATATAAGTATTCATTCCTGGTAGCTAATTAAACATTATGGTGTTACCCAGAGTGCATTAGAACACACAGGTGGCACAAAATATGAACCCTTTGAATGGTGACATTTGATTTCGAAAGAGATGAACCACAAGGAATTTGTGTCACCACAGAGGCCAAACAGATCAAATGGCCTCCTGTAACTTCTCCGATTCTAGATACACAGGTTAATAAACCATTTAATTATCTGAAAGATCAACGTTACTACATTCTTGTTCAACTGATGACTTGCTGGATCGCAACAATCAGGCTTGGTATTTGTACTGTATTGTGTACCTGCAAACGCTTTAGTTCAGTAATCAAGGGCAGTGGCAAGCAACTGGTTTGGATCGAGCACAGGATTGCTGGCAAGTGCCCATCTCATTATAGCCAGGGCTACAATGTAAGATACATTTAATAGCTCAAAATATTGCATGACACATTTGACCCATGAATAGTATTGCAGTTGACAAAAATATACAAATACCTGCAACACAATTTTTAAAATGTGTAAGTTGGGAGGAGTAAGAAGCGAAGTCAGGTGAAACTTTTCACCAAAAGTATAACAGAGTTGTACAATAAGCTGCTGGGGCAGGCCACTGAAGCAAACAGTACCAACAGGTCCAAGGGTCAATTGGATGAAATTCTGGAGAGAGAAGGGATTGAGGGATATGGTGAAAAGATGGTTAAGAGAGGTTGAGAGAGAGAGTTGGGATTGAGGGATATGGTGAAAAGATGGTTAAGAGAGGTTGAGAGAGAGATGGGATTGAGGGATATGGAGAGTAGGTGGATAGGTGGGGTTGATCTTTGCAAAAGGGGCAGGCCTTTTGGGCCACAGGGCCATGTTCTGTTCCCTATCATTTCACACTCAGGTGGAAATGAAGGGTATTAGAATGTAGGATGCATCGACTCTACTGAATGAGGACAACATTACATAGAAACATAGAAGATAGGAGCAGGAGTAGGCCATTCGGACCTTCGAGACTGCTCCGCCATTCAATGAGATCATGGCTGATCATCCAAATTCAGTACCCGGTCCCTGCCTTCTCCCCATATCCCTTGATCCCTTTAGCCTTAAGAAATATATCCAACTCTTTCTTGAATATACTTAATGAACTGGCCTCCACCGCCCTCTGTGGCAGAGAGTTCCACGGCAGTGGAATCGGCGGCAGTGAGTCAGGAGCAGCCCGACCAGAGCGGACCTGCGTGGGAACACTGAGCATCGGCGGCAGTGAGTGAGGAGCAGCCCGACCAGAGCGGACCTGCATGGGAACACTGAGCATCGGCGGCAGTGAGTGAGGAGCAGCCCGACCAGAGCGGGCCTGCGTGGGAACACTGAGCATCGGCGGCAGTGAGTCAGGAGCAGCCCGACCAGAGCGGACCTGCGTGGGAACACTGAGCATCGGCGGCAGTGAGTGAGGAGCAGCCCGACCAGAGCGGGCCTGCGTGGGAACACTGAGCATCGGCGGCAGTGAGTGAGGAGCAGCCCGACCAGAGCGGGCCTGCGTGGGAACACTGAGCATCGGCGGCAGTGAGTCAGGAGCAGCCCGACTAATTCAACAGCAGGGGAGAGAGGTAAAAAGTAATCAAAGTGTGACGTCACCAGGAAGCAGGTAAGTGATTGGTTGGTGAGTATTTCTCTCTTTTTTTTAAACTTTAACTCTGGTTTATAGTTTCTAAGGTCTCTCTAGTGTAGCAGGGACTGTTGGTAAACCAGTTAACTGTAGTGTAATTAGTGGGATTGATTGATTTAATTTAAATTCAATTAATTAAAGTGTAAGTCATGGCAGGACAACCGGGCCCCGTGATCTGCTCCTCCTGCGATATGTGGGAACTCAGGGATACTTCCTGTGTCCCTGACAACTACATGTGCAGGAAGTGCATCCAGCTGCAGCTACTGACAGACCGCATTGCGGCGCTGGAGCTGCGATTGGATACATACTGGAGCATTCACGATGCTCAGGACATTGTGAATAGCACATTTACGTAGTTGGACACACCGCAGGTAGAGGTTGGACAGGAAGAAAGGGAATGGGTGACCAACAGGCAGAGTACTAGGCGCAGGCAGGTAGTGCAGGGGTCCCCTGTGGCCATCCCCCTCTCCAACAGATACACCACTTTGAGTACTGTTGGGGGAATGGCTTATCAGAGGAAGGCAGCAGCAGCCAACTTCCTGGCACCAGGGGTGGCTCTGCTGCACAGAATGGGAGGAAAAAGAGGTGTACAGCTATAGTAATAGGGGATTCAATTGTAAGGGGAATAGATAGGCGTTTCTGCGGCCGCAAACGAGACTCCGGGAAGGTGTGTTGCCTCCCTGGTGCAAGGGTCAAGGATGTCTCTGAGCGGCTGCAGAATATCTTGGAAGGGGAGGGTGAACAGCCTATAGGCACCAACGATATAGGTAAAAAGCGGGATGAGGTCCTAAAAGCGGAATATAGGGAGTTAGGGGATAAATTAAAAAACAGGACCTCAAAGGTAGTAATCTCAGGATTGCTACCAGTGCCACGTGCTAGTCAGAGTAGAAATAGAAGGATACTTCAGATGAATACGTGGCTAGAGGAATGGTGCCAGGGGGAGGGATTCAAGTTCCTGGGACATTGGAATCGGTTCTGGGGGAGGTGGGACCAGTTCAAACCGGACGGTTTGCACCTGGGCAGGGGTGGAACCGATGTCCTAGGGGGAGTGTTTGCTAGTGCTTTGGGGGAGGGTTTAAACTAAAATGGCAGGGGGTTGGGAACCTGAGCAAGGAGACAGAGGAAAGGGAAACAAGGATAAAAGCAAAAGATAGGAAGGAGAAAAACAAAAGTGGCAGTCAGAGAAATCAATGGTTTAAATCAAACATGGCCACAGTAAATAATAATTCTAATAGGTCTAAGAGCGTTAAAAAAACAAGCCTGAAGGCTTTGTGTCTTAATTCGAGGAGCATTTGTAATAAGGTGGATGAATTGGCTGCGCAAATAGAAGTAAACAAATACGATTTGGTTGGGATTACGGAAACGTGGCTCAAGAAAGGCCAGGACTGGGAACTCAACATCCAGGGGTATTCGATATTCAGGAAAGATAGGCAAAAAGGAAAGGCAGGTGGGGTAGCATTACTGGTTAAAGAAGGGATTAACACAATTGTAATGAAGGATATTAGCTCTGATGAGGTGGAATCTGTATGGGTAGAATTGAGAAATACTGAGGGGAAGAAAACGTTAGTGGGAGTGGTTTATAGACCTCCAAACAGTAAGGCGGAGGTTGGGGATGGTATTAAAAGGGAAATTAAAGAAGCGTGCAATAAGGGCACAGCAGTCATCATGGGTGACTTTAATGTACATATAGATTGGGCCAACCAAATTAGTAACAATACTGTGGAGGAGGAATTCCTGGAGTGTTTACGGGATGGTTTCCTGGACCAATATGTCGAGGAACCAACCAGAGATCAGGCCATCTTAGACTGGGTATTATGTAACGAGAAAGGATTAATTAGCAATCTTGTTGTACGTGGCCCCTTGGGTCGGAGCGATCATAATATGATCGAATTCTTCATTAAGATGGAGAATTAAGTAGTTGACTCGGAGACTAGGGTCCTCAATTTAAATAAAGGAAACTACGATGGTCTGAGGAGCGAGTTGGATAGGATTGATTGGGGAATGGCACTCAAAGGGTTGACGGTGGATAGGCAATGGCAAACATTCAAAGATCGCATGGATGAACTACAGAATTTGTTCATCCCAGTTTGGCATAAAAATAAAACAAAAAAGGTGACCCAACCGTGGCTAACAAGGGAAATTAGGGATAGCATAAGGTCCAAGGAGAGGGCATATAAATTGGCCAGAAAAAGCAATAATCCTGAGGATTGGGAGCAGTTTAGGATTCAACAAAGGAGGACAAAGGGATTAATTAAGAAAGGGAAAATAGAATATGAGAGTAAGCTTGCAGGGAACATAAAAACTGACTGTAAAAGCTTTTATAGATATGTGAAGAGAAAAATATTGGTGAAGTCAAGCGTAGGTCCCTTGCAGTCAGAATCGGGGGAATTTATAATGGGGAACAAAGAAATGGCAGACCAACTAAATACATATTTTGGTTCTGTCTTCACAAAGGAGGACACAAATAACCTCCCAGAGATGCCGGGGAACATAGGGTCTGATGAAAGGGTGGAACTGAAAGAAATCAGTATTTGTAGGGAAATGGTGTTAGGAAAATTGGTGGGACTGAAGGCCGATAAATCCCCAGGGCCTGATAATCTACATCCCAGGGTACTTAAGGAAGTGGCCCTAGAAATAGTAGATGCATTGCTGGTCATCTTCCAGAACTCGATAGACTCTGGAACGGTACCCATGAATTCGCGGGTAGCTAATGTTACCCCACTATTCAAAAAAGGTGGTAGAGAAAAGGCGGGGAATTATAGACCGTTAAGCTTGACATCGGTAGTGGGGAAAATGCTAGAGTCCATTATAAAAGATGTAATAGCAGAGCACTTGGAAAGCAGTGACTGGATCGGACAAAGTCAACATGGATTTACAAAAGGTAAATCATGCTTGACTAATCTACTGGAATTTTTTAAGGATGTAACTGGTAAAATACATAAGGAAGAACCAGTGGATGTGGTGTATTTGGACTTTCAGAAGGCTTTCGATAAGGTCCCGCATAAGAGATTAGCGTGCAAAATTAAGGCACATGGGATTGGGGGCAAGGTATTGACTTGGATAGAGAACTGGTTGGCGGACAGAAAGCAAAGAGTTGGAATAAACGGGTCGTTTTCCGAGTGGCAGGCAGTGACTAGTGGGGTACCGCAAGGATCGGTCCTAGGACCCCAGCTGTTCACAATATATATTAATGATCTGGACGAGGGAATTGGATGTAATATCTCCAAATTTGCAGACGACACAAAGCTGGGTGGGAGGGTATGCTGTGAGGAGGATGTCGTGAAACTCCAGTACGATTTGGACAAATTGGGTGATTGGGCAGAAACATGGCAAATGCACTATAATGTGGATAAATGTGCGGTTATCCACTTTGGTGGCAAAAACAGGAAGGCAGATTATTATTTGAATGGCAATAGATTGGGAGAAGGGGAAGTGCAAAGAGACCTGGGTGTTCTTGTGCACCAGTCGCTGAAGGTAAGCATGCAGGTGCAGCAGGCGGTTAAGAAGGCAAATGGTATGTTGGCCTTCGTAGCAAGAGAGTTCGAGTACAAGAACAAGGATGTCTTGCTGCAGTTGTACAGGGCCTTGGTGAGACCACACCTTGAGTATTGTGTGCAGTTTTGGTCACCTTACCTGAGGAAGGACGTTCTTGCCATGGAAGGAGTGCAGCGAAGATTCACCAGGCTGATACCTGGGATGGCAGGAATGACGTATGAGGAGAGATTGTGTCGATTTGGCTTATACTCACTGGAGTTTAGAAGATTGAGAGGGGATCTCATCGAAACCTATAAAATTCTGTCAGGCCTGGACAGACTAGATGCAGGAAGGATGTTTCTGATGGCCGGGGAGTCCAGAACCAGGGGTCATAGTGTAAGGATAAGGGGTAAGCCATTTAGGACTGAAATGAGGAGGAATTTCTTCACCCAGAGAGTGGTGAACCTGTAATGGATAACAGGCCTAAAAGGACGACCAGCATGGTGACTACTCTGAACAACTAAAAAGTACATCAAGAGATGAATGATGTGATTAAGTAGGGCTGATTTAACCCAAACGTCTTATGTTATGCAATCATTTATTGTTTAATTCATTGGATGTGGGCCTCACTGTCGAAGCCAGCATTTATTGCCCATCCCTAATTGCCCTTGAGAAGGTGGTGGTGAGCCACCGCCTTAAACCACTGCAGTCCATGTGGTGAAGGTACATCCCACAGTAGTATACTTCTTTGTAGCAATTTGTTACAACCGAGTAGCTTGCTAGGCCATTTCAGAGGGCAGTTAAGAGTCAACCCCATTGCTGTGGCTCTGGAGTCACATATAGGCCAGACCAGGTAAGGACAGCAGGTTTCCTTCCCTAAAGGACACTAGTGAAACCAGATGGGTTTTTGCATTTCATGGTCACCATTACTGATACTAGCTTTTCATTCCAGATTTATTTAATTAACTGAATTTAAATTCCCCAGCTGCCGTGGTGGGACTATGAAGTCGTGTCTCCGAATCATCAGTCCAAATCTCTGGATTACTAACCCAGTAACACCACTATGCTACCATACCCTACGGTTCCCCTCCCTGCCCCATCCCCCACATCATAAAGGATAGTTTACAACTGGTACTACTAGCTTCTCGTCGATGCACAAAGTTTGCCCTCTAACATTCCTTCATTCTATGCAGCAAGGCGCCCCTCCTCTGATCAACGCCAACTCAGATATGCCAGCCAAGACTGGTGATTAACCACGAGCAAAGATTTCCTCGCAGCATTTCGCAATGTCCTGGCCAATATCCTTCCTTCAAGCGTCGTCACCAAAAACAGGTCAACTACTTCTGCATCTCATTGCAAAATGGCAACAAGCATTTGTCTACATAGCAACTGCACTTCAAATAATTTTTTGTGTGAAAAATATTTGGAGACATTTCCCGAGAGATGTGCGAAGGCACAGTTTAAATGCAAGCCTTTCTTTTGATAATGCATCAACAGTCAATAGGTTAGGGTAGGGTAAAGTCAGGCCGAAGTGTACAGAGTACGGGGAAAGAGCAGGGATAGGAGATTAGAGTCGATAGATCTCATGTGGAGCTGGCACAGGCACAAAAGGACAAATTGCTTCTCCCTGTACTGAAATATCTGATTCCATGATTGTGGTGTATGTAACCTGTTCCACCTTAAGAGAACTTAAGCCTGTTCCACCTTAAGAGATGTACTACTTTCTCTGGCTGCTGTATACGTAATACCGGTGGTGACCACCGGTATATAAGTACAGTGTAGTGATATTGCTGTTAGTATAGCCCTGACCTCCAACTAGTAAAGACCTGTTGAAACGTTATTCTTGTAGTCTGTGTCAGTAATTAATCTTAAATACAACTAGAACACACAGACTTAACAGTGGCGACGAGTCCGATTCTTACCCTGCGGCAGTTTATATCCACGGCGGCTTCGTCCACAGAACGGGCGTCGAAGAGAGGCATCCACCCTCATCACCCTGCTGGACGACACGTCGCGCGGCAGGCATCGAGAACCCGGAGTGCAGAAGACATCCTGAACTCGAAGCCTCCATCAGCGGCAGTCAGCTATCTTCCTTCTACCTCGGTGGTGGGTAAGCCGGTCAGCGACGCGAGCAGAAAGTCGGCCGCGTTGGCTGTACAGACGGGGAGGGAAGACGGAGGAATAAGGGCGGTGAGATCGATCGCGACCGGAGATAAGGACCGGGCCGCATTCGGGCCGAAAGGCGCAGCGCGGGGACATCGATCGCGGCTGGTGATAAGGGCCGGGCCGCATTCGGGCCAAAAAGGCGCAGCGTCTGGGGCGACTGAAGGCGCGAGAGCCGCGGTGAAGGCGAACGCAGCCGGTGCTAATAACCGGGCTGCAAGAAGGGCTGCGAGGCGTGACATCGGGGAAGCGCGAATGCCCGAGGTAGCCGCGGTGAAGCGGAGACAGCGTCGGGGGAGTTACTAACCGCTGGGAAAGGGGAGCAGCAGCGGCACGCCAAACACCATTGCAGCCAGCGGGTGAAGAAGGCGAGCGCGGGAAAAACCGCCAAGCGCGGGAAACCGCCATTTTGTAGGCGGAGGACGAAGACAAGAGCGGGAAGCCGCCATCTTGGAAAAAGGGAAATCACTAAAAAAAAAAAAAAATTGCAACGATGCCTAAACATGGGAACATTAATACCTTTGATAGCGACATCGAAGATTGGGCCACGTATGTAGAACGCATACAAAATTATTGTAAAGCAAATAAAATCCCAGATGATGAGAAAGCACCAACTTTATTAAACTTAATGGGTGCGAAGACATACGGGCAATTGAAACACCTTTTATCACCAGATGAACCGGCGGAGAAGACGTTTGAGGAGATTGTTACTGTCCTGAGAAATCATCTAAACCCCACGCCGCTGATGCTAGCGGAACGATTTAAATTTTACAGCAGAAAGCAGCTGAAAGATGAAAGCAATGCTGAATATTTAATGGAATTGCGTAAGCTAGCAAAGTACTGTCAGTTTGGAACGGGACTAACAGATGCGCTAAGAGATAAATTTGTGTGTGGATTATTAAAAGAAGATACACAAAAGCGACTGCTCGAGGAGAATGAGCTGACGCTTGAGAAAGCGGTCACTATGGCAGCATCACACGAAGCTGCAGCGAGAGGCACGGCAGTAATGTAGCTACGGTCACCGGAACTCAGTACAAATCAATTGGTTTTGAGTACTGTAAAATGTTATCGTTGTGGAAAGACAACGCACGATCAGAACCAGTGTTGGTTTAAAAACCAAGAATGCAGAACGTGTGGCAGGCTTGGCCACATAGCTAAAGTATGCCGGTCAGGAAAGAAGACCAGCAACAAAAGGTCACCGCAAGGAAAATACATAAAGGTACACAAGGTGACAAAGAACAGTTCGAACGAACAGAAGTCAGATTCAGACGCCAGCAGTAATGAACTGGGTAGCTTAAGAGTACACAACGTTGGTAAGGATGCAGATCTCCAGACAATTTGGGTCACTCTTCAGATAGCAGGAGTCCAAGTAAAGATGGAATTGGACACTGGATCAGCATTGACGGTCATGAATAAGAAAGATTACAAAAAGTTATTCCAACATATTCCCCTACGGGATACGGAGATTATATTGAAAACATACACGGGGCAAAGAGTGTACCCCATCGGAAAGATAGAGGTAAAAGTGGTCCACAAGGGCAAAGAAAGCCAAGTAATGGACTTATATGTGCTACCTGAAGGAGGTCCACCACTACTGGGACGGGAGTGGATTAGGAAAATGAATATGGACTGGCACTCCTTAAAGGCACTAACGGTAGATTCCGGGGAAACAGATGTCAAACCTAAACGATTGTCCAGAATATTGGATGATGCTAAAGAGGTGTTCCAGCAGGGACTGGGAACACTGAGAGGAATTACGGCAAACATCAAGATTGATGAACATGCACACCCAAAATTTTTCAAATCCAGACCGGTACCCTATGCAATACGACCTGCTGTAGAAGCGGAACTGGAAGTGCTAGAACGTTCAGGTGTACTGTCTAAGGTAGATTGGAGTGAGTGGGCTACGCCCATTGTTCCCATTATGAAACGTCCTTCAAGCAACAAGCCAGGAGAACCAGGGAAGGTTCGCATCTGTGGAGACTTCAAGATCACCGTTAATCCGGTGCTTCACACGGTGCAGTATCCGCTTCCGCGGATTGAGGATATTTTTGCTTCGTCGTCTGGCGGGAAACACTTCACCAAGATAGACCTGGCGCAGGCGTACTTGCAGATGGAGGTTGAAGAAGAGTCACGCCAGTACCTCACGATCAACACGCATAGAGGTTTGTACCGGTATAATAGGCTGGTTTTTGGAGTGGCATCGGCTCCAGCAATTTGGCAGAGGGCCATGGAGCAGGTATTACAGGGAATTCCAGGCACACAATGTTACCTGGACGATATTCTGATTACAGGAGATGGTGATGAAGAACACCTCGCAAACTTGGAACTGGTGCTCAACAGACTGAAAGAGTATGGACTTCGGGTTAATCGGCAGAAATGTGAGTTCTTTCAGAAGCGGATCTCGTACTGTGGTCATGTCATTGACCGGGAGGGGCTTCATAAGTCTCCTGACAAGATAGAGGCAGTTGTAAAGGCTCCCGCTCCGGATAATGTCTCTCAGTTGAGGTCGTTTCTAGGATTGATTAACTATTACCATAAGTTTCAACCGAATCTATCCACGGTACTGCACCCGCTGAACGCTCCTTTACAGAAGGGGGTACCATGGGAATGGAGCGAAAACTGTAAGAAGGCATTTCGCAAAAGCAAAGAATTGATCACCTCAGAGGAAGTGTTGGCTCACTTCAACCCGACACTGCCTATTCGGTTGGCTTGTGATGCTTCTCCATATGGTATTGGGGCAGTACTCTCACACAAGTTGCCAAATGGCACGGAAAGGCCAGTCGCGTTTGCATCCAGATCATTGACCTCCGCTGAGCGCAACTATGCGCAGATCGATAGGGAGGCTCTCAGCCTTGTATGGGGAGTGAAGAAGTTTAATCATTACCTGCAGGGCCAAAAATTCACACTTCTGACAGACCATCAGCCGTTGGTATCCATTTTTAACCCTAAGAAGGGTGTTTCGGTGATGACAGCACAGAGACTCCAGAGATGGTCCCTTTTCCTAGGGGCACATCAATATCAAATAGAATTCAAAGGTACAAAGCAGCATGGGAATGCTGATGGGCTGTCACGCCTGCCACTACCTGAAGAAGAGACGACGAAAGTTGACCCTGTTGAGTTATTTCATTCGACCATCATCGAGTGTTTACCAGTCACCAATGCAAGTATTGAAAGAGAAACCAGGAACGACCCGACACTGTCCCGAGTCTACATGGTGACAGTGAAGGGATGGCCAACACATGGTGATCCTCTGTTACCGGCATTCTCGGCAAGGCGAGACCAGCTGTCCGTCTGCCATGGTACTTTGATGTACGGGACAAGAGTGATTATTCCTCCCAAGTTAAGGGAAAGAGTTCTAAAGGAACTGCATGAAGGTCATCTGCGGGGAGTTAAGATGAAAAGTCTTGCTAGGGCTTATGTATGGTGGCCGGGTATTGACCAACAGATAGAGGAGTTGACGAAAAGCTGCGCTGGGTGCCAAAAAGTGCAAAATGCACCTCCGATCGCACCGCTACACCCATGGGAATGGCCTTCAGCCCCATGGCAACGCGTACATATTGACTTTGCTGGTCCATTCATGGACTCCATGTTCCTAATTGCGGTGGACGCACATTCCAAATGGCCAGAAGTGATCAAGATGAATACCACTACTTCAGAAAAGACAATTGCGGTGTTAAGAACAATATTCGCAAGGAACGGATTGCCAGAACAGATATGTTCGGACAACGGACCACAGTTCGTGTCGGAAGAATTCCAAAAATTCTTAAAGAAGAATGGGGTGAAACATTATACCTCTGCCCCATATCATCTGGCGACAAACGGGTTGGCCGAGAGATTTGTCCAAACATTCAAAAAGGCAATAAAGGCCATGAACGATGATCAGATTCCGCTACAACACAAGGTGGACAATTTCCTAATGGCATATCGAAACGCCGCTCATGCAGTAACTAACCAAAGTCCTGCCATGATGTTTTATAACAGGAGGTTGCGGTCCAGGTTGGACTTGTTAAAACCAAATGTGCGGAGGGAAGTGGAAAACAAACAGTTCCGGCATATTAATAACAAGACCACTCGAAGTTTCGACGTAGGACAACCAGTGTTGGCAAGGGACTATGGAAACGAAAAATGGCAGTCCGGAACAATTCGGGCCAGACAAGGACCTCTGATGTACACAGTAGATATTGGTAACAATGTGATAAGGCGTCATGCGGATCAACTGGTAGAATCGAGAGCAAGGGTCGAACCCATGGTTGCGACAGAGACAACTGTGGAAGACGTTAATGAACCTGAAGCATCTACCTCGGCAGGGAATGTACCTGATGATGACGTCCAATACATAGGAAACCAACTAGAGGAGTCACCTCAGCAACAAGAATCAGAGACCACTGAAAGGCGTTATCCAACCCGAATCAGAAGGCCTCCTGAGAGACTGAACCTTTGAACTGTTTATACCTGAAGTTATATATGTATATATGTTATTATGTTATGTTAAATGGGGATATGACTGTTAAGCTAAAAAGGGAGGATTGTGGTGTATGTAACCTGTTCCACCTTAAGAGAACTTAAGCCTGTTCCACCTTAAGAGATGTACTACTTTCTCTGGCTGCTGTATACGTAATACCGGTGGTGACCACCGGTATATAAGTACTGTGTAGTGATATTGCTGTTAGTATAGCCCTGACCTCCAACTAGTAAAGACCTGTTGAAACGTTATTCTTGTAGTCTGTGTCAGTAATTAATCTTAAATACAACTAGAACACACAGACTTAACAATGATAATAGGTGGATTGATGTGAAACAATATGATGTGTGTTCCTTAAAGAGATTCAGAACTTGAAATTACTCTCTTACTAACTTTAAGACAAGGAAAAGAAGTATTTTTAAAAATGAGCTACAGGAAATAAAATAGATACATTGGAATATCATACCTCAAAGAAACAAAGCAGAATAAATGCTCCATTTTACAAATATTTACTCTGTCATGGCTCATCGTGAACCTCATCATAAAATGAATGACGGCCCAAATATTCTACTCCTGCTACAGTTAGTATTGTGCCACACTGCTGCAGCTTAGCGTGTGACCCGAGAAAGGACCTCAGATTGGAACAAAGTCCCCCGGTATTCAATGAGACCACCTGAGTGTTGTACCTCTTACCATAGGCTACCTCAAAATCCGTTAGATCCTCGATACTAAAATTAATCAGCTGTCACGCTTCAACTTCAGAAGAGCAAAACATTCTTCTAAAACAACCTTTAAAGGTGAACGGAATCCTGAGCTTTTAATTCACTGCCACACAGAGTGACCACAGACACTGCAGACACATTAGTGATGTCTGAATCAAATACAAGACTTCTTTGCTGCGGTCGAGCTGGTTAGCAGAGTGGGGTGAAAAGCACAGTTTATGACTAGTATACCTTATGCTGTGGGAAATGCATCCCTTAAGGAAAACCATAGAATGGAGTTTCATAATATTATAATTTCTTTTGTGTTTAACAAGGAAGTTAGAAAGATAACTGAATATTTCAATGGCAGGCTCTCTCGGGTAGCCAGTAGGTTTTCAAACTGGGATGCCTGGATTCGAGATGGTTCAAGGGTCTACAAGAGGAGTTCACAAGGCCAAATCTTTTGCCCATCTGTCACCTATATTTTCTGTCTATATTGATTTACCACCTCAATCCCCAACTTCAGAAGTACATCTATTCTGCACCAGTATTTATTTTCCATTGTGATGAATATTCTTTAGCACCTAAATGAGGCAGCCAATTCAGTATCAATCTGCAACAGTTTAGAACAACAACAACTTGTATTTATATAGCACCTTTAACATAGTAAAACATTCCAAGGTGCTTCACAGGAGTATAATAAAACAAAATTTGACACTGAGCCACATGAGGAGAAATTAGGGCAGATGACCAAAAACTTTGTCAAAGAGGTAGGTTTTAAGGAGCGTCTTAAAGGAGGAAAGAGAGGTAGAGAGGTTTAGGCAGGGAATTCCAGAGCTTAGGGCCTAGGCAGCTGAAGGCACAGCCACCAATAGTGGAGCGATTAAAATCATGGGTGCTCAAGAGGCCAGAATTAGAGGAGCGCAGATATCTCGGGGGGGTTGTGGGGCTGGAGGAGATTACAGAGATAGGGAGGGGTGAGGCCATGGAGGGATTTGTGAACAAGGATGAGAATTTCAAAACCGAGGCATTGCTTAACCAGGAGACAATGTAGGTTAGCGAGCACAGGGGTGATGGGTGAACGGGACTTGGTGCAAGTTAGGACACGGGCAGCCGAGTTTTGGATGACCTCAAGTTTACAGAGGGGAGAACGTGGGAGGCCGGACAGGAGTGCATTGGAATAGTCAAGTCTAGAGGTAACAAAGGCATGGATGAGGGTTTCAGCAGCAGATGAGCTGAGGCAGGGGCAGAGCCGGGCGATGTTACAGAGGCGGAAATAGGCGGTCTTAGTTATGGCACAGATATGTGGTCGGAAGCTCATTTCAGGGTCAAATATGACACCAAGGTTGCAAACAGTCTGGTTCAGCCTCAGACAGATGTTAGGGAGAGGGATGGAGTTGGTGGCTAGGGAACGGAGTTTGTGGCAGGGACCAAAGGCAATGACTTCGGTCTTCCCAATATTTAATTGGAGGGAATTTCTGCTCATCCAGTACTGGATGTTGGTCAAGCAGTCTGACAATTTAGAGACAGTGGAGGGGTCGAGAGAAGTGGTGGTGAGGTAGAGCTCGGTGCTGCTGAGTTAGAGCTGGGAGAGGGGTGATGACGGCAGATTTGAAGAAGGGGGGATAGTACCTGAAGAGAGAGGACCGTTAACAATATCAGCTAACGTGGGAGAAAAGAAGGAAGTTGGGAGGTCAGCAGTTTAGTGGGAATAGGGTCAAGGGAGCAGGAAGTGGGTCTCATGGACAAGATGAGCGTGGAGAGGTCATCAGGGAAGATTGGAGAGAAACTGGAGAAAGATGTGAGTTCAGGGCTAGGGCAAGGGGGGAACCTTAGAGGAAGTTTGGCCTGGTGGGCGAGGGGAAGGAAGGGAAGTGGCAGAGGGAGCTGATTGGATGGTCGCAATCTTAGAGACAAAGAAGTCCATGAGCTCCTTGCACTTGTTGTTGTAGGTGAGGGTGGAGGAGACAGGGGAGAGTGGTTTAAGAAGACAGTTTGCAGTAGAGAGAAGAAACTGGGGGTCATCTTTGCATTCCAGAATGATCCTGGAATAGTGAGCAATTTTGGCAGACAAGAGCAAGACCCGATAATGCTTTATGTGGTCCAGCCAGATCTGGCGGTAATGGCTAAACCAGTTGTCTGCCATATCCGTTCAAGTCTGCATCCCTTGGACTTAAGGGAGCGAAGATGAAGTCCGTAGGGTAATTTTTTACTATGTACCCAGGCTCACTGGGGTCTGGGTTAACACTAGAGGAGCTCTCTACAACTGTCCAAATGAGGAGAATTTTATCGCATCATACTGGATGGGCTTCAAATCCAGGATTCAATGGTGAAAGCGCAGCATGTTGATCTAGAGGAGCAAACATACACTGTCCTCATCAAAACAGTTAGATTTCTCTCTCGTTATTTCTGCCTTCTAAAGGAAGAAACAAAGACCTGTATTTATCTGCTGCCTTATCACATCTTGGAGAAACATCTCAAAGCTTAACACAAAGGTCACTTGTTATGTAGCAAACGCAGCAGCCAATTAGCACACAGCAAGATGCTGCAAACAGAATATGAATGAGCGATCAGTTCATCTGTTTTGGTGGGGTTGCCCCAGGGACGATTGTTGACCAGGACACCGAGAGAACTCCCTGCACCTCGTCAAAGAGTGCTGTGGGAGTTTCTGACGCCAGCCTGCAATAGCATCCAGTGCGGTGATTTTTCTTGCAAGGGGCCATGTGACAGTTTGCACTATGTTTATTGTCAATGCAACTCCTCTGGGGAGACCAAACGCAGATTGGGTGACCACTTTGCTGAACACCTCCGTTCAGTCAGTAAGGGGGGCCCCGAGCTTCCGGTGGCCTGTCACTTTAATTCTCCACTCCACTCCCACTCAGACCTCACTGTCCTCGGCCTCTTGCATTGTTCCACGGAAGCTCAGCGTAAGCTCGAGGAATAGCACCTCATCTTTCGATTAGGCACTCTACAGCCCTCTGGACTCAACATAGAGTTCAACAATTTCAGATCATAACCTCGGCCCCGATTATTATATATATATATTTTCTTCTTTTTTTATCCACAATTTTTGTTTGGCTTTTTTTTTTCTTCTTCCCTCCCACATGGCAGCTGTCCTTCATTCTGCCAGCACAATTCACACCCCATCTAGAGCCATCCTTTGTTCCTTAACCTGTCCCATTACCACCTCCTCTCGCCTTGAATATCTCTTAATGTCTCTCAATGTCTCTTAATCTCTCCTGCTTTCTATCCCATCACTGACCTTCCCTTTTGTTCTTTCATCCTCTCCCCCTTTTCCCAGCCCCTAAACCTGCTTTCCATTTCCTGCTTTTTTCCAATTCTGACGAAAGGTCATCGACCTGAAACGTTAGCTCTGTTTCTCTCTCCACGGATGTTGCCTGGCCTGCTGAGTTTCTCCAGCGTTTTCTGTTGTTATTTCGGATTTCCAGCATCCGCAGTATTTTGCTATCGTATTAGTCCTCTGAGTAATTGTTCTTCCCTCTTTTCATCCTCAGAATGGGAGAGTATCAGCATTCTTATAGCAGGCCCAACATGAAAATCTGAAACCTAACTGGAAACTGGCTCCAAAATAACAGCTGAATCTACAATTTAACACTGAGTCCTTCATGTAGGGGGCCGAGTAGTCTGCCCCTCGAGGTACTGAGTGCAACACGACAAAACACAATGAGGTAGAGTTTCTGCCTTTGGCGCAATCGGTGATCTGGGCGTAAACTGCGCCCAAAATTGCGCGAGCTTTGAGATTTTTTTCTCTCTCAAGTTTCTACGGAAACTCATTTGTATATTGCCAAATGCAAAATCTGCCATGAACCAGTGCAATCCGGCAGCGTTTTAGAATGTAAATATTTAAAAAAATATATATTCCTTGATATATTTAAGCGTGGTAACTTTCTGCAGTTTGATTAATACAGCTGGAGATGGGTTTATAACAAAAAATAAGCATTTTTAATCACAGTGTCTGGTCCACCACCCGTGAGTAACCTGATTTTAAATAATTGAAAGTGACTTTGAAAAAAATACAGAATCATTCGCTAGTTATATTGGGTTACACTAGTCAGTTTCTTAGTAAATTAAAAAAGAAATGATATTCAAAAGCTGGAAAAAATGTGCCTATTAGTGTCATATTTGAGCTACAGGGGAGTCAAGGGTTATGGGGAGCGCGCGGGAAGTGGAGTTGAGGCCAAGATCAGATCAGCCATGATCTCATTGAATGACGGGGCAGGCTGGAGGGGCCGAATGACCTACTCCTGATCCTATTTCTTATGTTCTTTCACCCAAAAGATCTAGCTTAATTTTTAGAGCCTCTTCGAAGGCCTGCAAACGAGCGCAATTAGCGGAAACTTCCAATGGTGATTCATTTGATCTGGGGGTGTGGCCAGTTTTGTGGGAGGGGCCGGCTTCTAGCGCGATGTCTTTTAAACTGGCGCAAAAGATCGCGGAAAGTCGAGTTACGCTGAACGCAATTTGTGCTTAAAATCTTTTGCGTTGCTTTCGCCGATTTCGGGTGAATTGCACCGAAAAAAACCAGTGCACCGGAGCGGAACCTCCAGGCCATATTGTGTTCTTTCCACATTCCGGTCACGGCACAAAGTGCTGGGAGTCCATTTTAAGTAAATCTTTTTATATTCCAGTACTTTCAAGTGGCTGAGACACTCAATTTGGAAAACAGATGTTCCTTGACTCATAAACGCAACCTGTCATTAGCCATGTGCCATTTTGTACATGAATGGCGTCTGCAGCAGTGGTTTTCCAATTATACTGTAGGTACACAGAGGGAGTTCTGACAATGACCGCACAACACCAGCAGCACAGAAAATGGAAAATTCCACTCACCGCCAGGGAGCTACTTTGAGGAGATGTAAAATAAAATGATGCACCAGCTTGCCAGTCGCGTCAGTGTGTACTCTCACAACCCCGCCCACCCCCATTGAGGTACTTCTTATTGATGCCAGAGGTTCCACTTTACTATTAGTTTCCTCTGGTTAAATTTCAAGTTCCACTTTTTGGTATGTGAGTTCAAATAAAGTCCAGTTAAGTGATGGGTATCTGCCTCGCCGTCTTCCAGCACTGCTGAACATGTTCGAGAAAAATGAAGCATTTGTGCCTGCGAGGTATGTATATTTGGCTTCCCACATTTTGTTAAAAACCCAGTTTCACTTACATAAAATGGCCAATATCCTTTGGTTGGGGTGTCAGCGACAAGAAGGTCATCAATTTAACTAGAATGTGGAAAGAGGTTAGGAGAAATGTCTTTACAGAGGGTGCTTTGCCACAGGGAGTAGTTGCGGTAGAGGCTTAATGCATTTTTAAATTAAAAACTTTATAAATATTTGAAGTATAGTATACAGGGTTACAAGGAGAGCATAGGGCAGTCAGCAATGTTCCCTCTTTTTTCGGGGGTTTTACACTGAAAAAGCGGGTCCCGGACTGCGCGGGACCGGCAGAGAGGTGCGCGGCCACGTACCTTATAGGGAACGTTGGCAGTGGATACAGACATGATGGGCCAAATAGCCTCCTTTTGTATTATGGACCTACATTGGCTCCCGGTTAAGCAACGCCTCGATTTCAAAATTCTTGTCCTCCATGGCCTCGCCCCTCCCTATCTCTGTAATCTCCTCCAGCCCCACAACCGCCACCCCCACCCCACCCCCGAGATATCTGCGCTCCTCTAATTCTGCCCTCTTGAGCATCCCTGATTATAATTGCTCAACCATTGGTGGCCGCGCCTTCAGCTGCCAAGGCCCTAAGCTCTGGAATTCCCTGCCTAAACCTCTCCGCTTCTCCACCTCTCTTACCTCCTTTATGATGCTCCTTAAAACCTACCTCATCTGCTCTAATTCCTCCTTATGTGGCTCGATGTCAAATTATTGTCTTATAACGCTTCTGTGAAGCGCCTTGGGAAGTTTTACCATGTTAAAGGCACTATATAAATACAACTTGCTGTTGTTGTTATGAAACACAACAATTCAGGACTAAGACAGACTGTCTATATGGGCATCAATTGGCCCTGCATATGCATTTGGTAATTATATGGTTGATGGCCCGGTCCATACTGTGTTGCAAAATGTTGTTGATAATTGAATTGCACCAGCAGCAATCAGGTGGGACAGGATAGTTTGGTTCTTCAGTGAAGCCATTCAGTTCAAAGAGCTTCTTGAAGTATATGTTTGATTGACAGCTGTATTTGCGCCCCCCCACCCCCATTTTGAAGCCTACGAATGGCCGACCACTTGTGTGTAGTTATTAGAGAGACATTTTTGAGGTCCTTTACTGTGGTTCACCTTCAAAGGGCTTAAAATGGTATTTCTGAGGCTCCTGTCTTTCCACTCAGCAGATAGTCTGAAGTCGTCAGGGATAGGGATAGATCAGAGGTTCCGTGGTGGAGAGCTGCCACCCAAGACTAATTAACGAACGTGCTTTAAGGTCTAGTTTACCAAAGCAAAGCACCTCTATTGCGTCTGATATTCAGAAGAGAATAGCAAAGCCTGTAATTAGTGCTAAATCTACTGTTTGTATTTAATGTTGTTCATTTATCTGTTTACCGTACATAAATAGAAACATAGAAGATAGGAGCAGGAGGAGGCCATTCAGCCCCTCGAGCCTGCTCCGCCATTCAATGAGATCATGGCTGATCATCCAAATTCAGTACCCTGTCCCTGCCTTCTCTCCATATCCCTTGATCACTTTAGCCTTAAGAAATATATCTAACTCCTTCTTGAATATATTTAATAAATTGGCCTCCACCGCCCTCTGTGGCAGAGAATTCCACAGGTTCACCACTCTCTGGGTGAAGAAATTACTCCTCATCTCTGTCCTAAATGGCTTACCCATTATCCTTAGACTGTGACCCATGGTTCTGGACTCCCGGCCATTGGGAACATCCTTCCTGCATCTAGTCTGTCTAGTCCTGTTAGAATTTTATAAGTTTCAATGAGATCCCCTCTCATTCTTCTAAACTCCAGTGAGTATAAGCCCAATCGACCCAATGTCTCCTCATACGTCATTCCTGCCATCCCAGGTATCAGCCTGGTGAATCTTCGCTGCACTCCCTCCATGGCAAGAACATCCTTCCTCAGATAAGGTGACCAAAACTGCACACAATACTCAAGATGTGGTCTCATCAAGGCCCTGTACAACTGCAGCAAGACATCCTTGTTCCTGTACTCAAACCTTCTCGCTACGAAGGCCAACATACCATTTGCCTTCTTAACCGCCTGCTGCACCTGCATGCTTACATTCAGCGACTGGTGCACAAGGACACCCAGGTCTCGTTGCACTTCCCCTTCTCCCTATCTATTGCCATTCAGATAATAATCTGCCTTCCTGTTTTTGACACCATAGTGGATAACCTCGCAGTTATCCACATTATATTGCATCTGCCATGCGTCTGCCCAATCACCCAGCCTGTCCAAATCATACTGGAGTTTCTCGGCATCCTCCTTGTACACACGCCCACCCAGCTTTGTGTCATCTGCAAACTTGGAGATATTACATCTCGTTCCCTCGTCTAGATCATTAATATATATTGTGAATAGCTAGGGTCCTAGGACCGATCCCTGCGGTACCCCACTAGTCACTGCCTGCCACTCAGAAAAAGACCCGTTTATTCCAACTCTTTGTTTCCTGTCTGCCAACCAGTTCTCTATCCAAGTCAATACCTTGCCCACAATCCCATGTGCCTTAACTTTACATGCTAATCTCTTATGCGGGACCTTATCAAAAGCCTTCTGAAAGTCCAAATACACCACATCCACTGGTTCTCCCTTATCTATTTTACCAGTTACATCCTCAAAAAATTCCAGTAGATTAGTCAAGCACGATTTACCTTTTGTAAATCCATGTTGACTTTGTCCAATCCTGTCAGTTTTCCAAGTGCTCTGCTATTACATCTTTTATAATGGACTCTAGCATTTTCCCCACTACCGATGTCAGGCTTACCGGTCTATAATTCCCCGTTTTCTCTCTACCACCTTTTTTGAATAGTGGGGTAACATTAGCTACCCTCCAATCCATGGGTACTGTTCCAGAGCCTATCGAATTTTGGAAGATGACCAGCAATGCCTCTACTATTTCTAGGGTCACTTCCTTAAGTACCCTAGGATGTAGATTATCAGGCCCCTGGGGATTTATCGGCCTTCAATCCTGTCAATTTCCCTAACACCATTTCCCTACAAATACTGATTTCATTCAGTTCCTCCCTCTCATTAGACCCTATGTTCCCCGACATCTCTGGGAGATTATTTGTGTCCTCCTTTGTGAAGACAGAACCAAAGTATGTATTTAATTGGTCTGCCATTTCTTTGCTCCCCATTATAAATTCCCCTGATACTGACTGCAAGGGACCTATGCTTGACTTCACCAATCTTTTTCTCCTCACATAGCTATAAAAGCTTTTACAGTCAGTTTTTATGTTCCCTACAAGCTTACTCTCATACTCTATTTTCCCCCTCTTAATTAATCCCTTTGTCCTCCTTTGCTGAATCTTAAACTGCTCCCAATTCTCAGGTTTACTGCTTTGTCTGGCCAATTTATATGTCCTCTCCTTGGATCTTATGCTATCCCTAATTTCCCTTGTTAGCCACAGTTGAGTCGCCTTTTTTGTTTTATTTTTATGCCAAACAGGGTTGAAAAAATTCTGTAGTTCATCCATGTGATCTTTGAATGTTTGCCATTGCCTATCCACCATCAACCCTTTGAGTGACATTCCCCAATCAATCCTACCCAACTCGCGCCTCATACCATTGTAGTTTCCTTTATTTAAATTCAGGACCCTAGTCTCTGAGTCAACTGCTTCACTCTCCATCTTAATGAAGAATTCTATCATATTATGATCGCTCCGACCCAAGGGGCCTCGTACAACAAGATTGCTAATTAATCCTTTCTTATTACATAAAGCCAGTCTAAGATGGCCTGATCTTTAGTTGGTTCCTCGACATATTGGTCCAGGAAACCATCCCGTATACACTCCAGGAATTCCTCCTCCACAGTATTGTTACTAATTTGGTTAGCCCAATCTATATGTAGATTAAAGTCACCCATGATAACTGCCGTGTCCTTATTGCATGCTTCTCTAATTTCCCTTTTAATGCCATCCCCAACCTCAGCATTACTGTTTGGGGGTCTATATACCACTCCCACTAATGTTTTCTGCCCCTTGGTATTTCTCAGCTCTACCCATACAGATTCCACATCATCAGAGCTAATATCCTTCCTTACAATTGTGTTAATCCCCTCTTTAACCAGCAATGCTACCCCACCTCCTTTTCCTCTTTGCCTATCTTTCCTGAATATTGAATACCCCTGGATGTTGAGTTCCCAGTCTTGGTCACCCTGGAGCCATGTTTCCGTAATCCCAAACATATCATATTCATTTACCTCTATTTGCGCAGCTAATTCATCCACCTTATTACGAATGCTCCTCGCATGAAGACACAAAGCCTTCAGGCTTGTTTTTTTAATGCTCTTAGACCTTTTAGAATTATTATTTACTGTGGCCATGTTGGATTTAAACCATTGATTTCTCTGACTGCCACCTTTGTTTTTCTCCTTCCTGTCTTTTGCTTCTATCCTTGTTTCCCTTTCCTCTGCCTCCCTGCTCAGGTTCCCAACCCCCTGCCATTTTAGTTTAAATCCTCCCCCAGAGCAGTAGCAAACACTCCCCCTAAGACATCGGTCCCTGTCCTGCCCAGGTGCAAACCGTCCGGTTTGTACTGGTCCCATCTCCCCCAGAACCGGTTCCAATGTCCCAGGAATTTGAATCCCTCCCCCTTGCACCATTCCTCCAGCCACGTATTCTTCTGAAATATCCTTCTATTTCTACTCTGACTAGCACGTGGCACTGGTAGCAATCCTGAGATTACTACCTTTGAGGTCCTATTTTTTAATTTACCTCCTAACTCCCTATATTCAGCTTTTAGGGCCTCATCCCGTTATTTACCTATATTGTTGGTACCGATATGCACCACGACAACTGGCTGTTCACCCTCCCCTTCCAAAATGTTAAGTGTTTCCTTCTTTACCAAAGAGCCACACCTCCAAAGTAGCTTTCAGTCCTCCTGCCCAAGTTTCCCAGAGCAGCACATCCTTTGGTGGTAATTTTAGGAGTCTGCAGTACCAGCGGGGAGCCTCACCCACAGGGAGCACGCAATGGAAATATGGTTGCATGCTGTCCACAATTTTCCGATATGTGGAAAATAGTGGGCAAGCGTGCCCACACTGCTCATATGTGCTCGTGGTGGACAACACTCCCTGATGGAAGGGCAGGGCCAGGGAATTGCCCCCTTTATGTCATGCAGTTTCCTGCAACAGTAACTTGCATTCATAGCGTGCCTTTAATGTAGTAAAATGTCCCAAGGTGCTACACAAGAGCCTAATCGGACAAAAACTGACACTGAGCCAAGGAAGGAGACATTAGAACAGGTGACCAAAAGCTTGGCCAAAGAGGTAGGTTTTAGTATTAAATGTTGAGCAAAGACGCATTTTGGTGTGACTGTAAATCTTCATTAACCGATATAGCTCTACAATTTAAAACAAATGCCGGTTCTTTTTGAAGCAAAACTGTCCAGGAAAGAAAAAGAATTATGGTGTGATTGGGTTTTCTTGAGGTATAAAGGTAATGTACACCCTGGTATATGGAGGGTGAAGATCACCCTAGGTTACCTGTTACTGATTACAATCCAGCTCCCTACTGGAAGGTAGATATCGAGCTTGGTTGTGATGCCACACACGGTAGATTGGCTGACTGACACTTGGCGTTTCGACCCATGTGTGAAGCATCACCACTTGGGTACCAGTTTGGCACCCATAGGGTCATACACCATGGGCTCGATTTTCCAAGCCCTGAGGAGGCAGGTTTGGAGGCGGGAGTGGTGGGAAAATTGCAGAATCGGGGGGCACGAACCCGTGCCAATGTCCCAGGAAGCGGGTACCCGACCTGTGCTGGGAGCCGCCTCCCCGAGGCGGGAAGGGGATTAGTGCCAATTAACAGGTAGTTAACAGGCAGTTTTTTGCCTAATCCCTATTTTTAGCCCTGAAGTGTGGGCTGTCCGACGGCTCGCCAAGTTAGCGAGGCGGACCGTCGGTCTGCAGGGGTTGGAGGGGTCGAGATGTCCGTTATGCAGGTGAGTGATGGGTGCATGTGTGCAGAGGTAAGTGTGTGAGGTAAGTGTAGAGTGTTTTAATAAGTTTTACTTACCTTTACTTTCTCCTGCAGGCTTCCTTCCTTCAGTTTTCAGGAGTCCCTCAGCTCACCGGCACAGAAAGCAGAATGGCCGCTGAACTGTCAAAAGCTGCAGCCTCTGCTTTCTGGTCTGGAGAGATCTCTAACTGAGTCTGAGTAGAAGGACTCAAGTTAGAAGACAGATTGTCAGTGTTTGACAGCTTCACAGAGCTGTCAAACGTTGATTTTTCATCTGTCAAAAGCTCTTGACAGATGAAATGTCAATCGCTGACGTCACCAGTAACCAGGTGTCCCTTAATTGGCCTGCTGAGCCCGCTGGGCAGGCTTAACAAGGTCAATCAAGGGAAAATAGCGTGGGTTGGCCACAAGTCGATGGAGGCAGGACTACAACCCAAAAAGTGGGCGTCCCGCCTCCAAAAGCTTCCCATTGACAAAATCGAGCCCCATCAGTTAGCACCTTCAGGAGAGGAGGGGAAACCATTAACCCTAATGTACTGCAGCTGGAAGTAAGGCGTTCTCTATGTGAAGACATGTCCATTGAGGAATAATAAATACCCAAATATCACAACGGGCTGGGTTTTGCTCTCAGCGGTGAACGAATGGCGCCAGCCATAGACTTTTTATGGGCTTTTGCACTGGAAGTTCCGGTCAGCCAACTATCCAAACAGCATAGCGCTCTCTACAGGGCATCTGTGACCTGTGTGAACAGGGCAAGCAACTGTGTATCTCCTCAACCAATCAGATTGAAGAATCCTTACTGAGGCACTCAAGAGTCTAAACCAGGAAGTGTAAGTTGCAATAGTTAATTCAATGCCAAATCATGTACAGAAAGTGAAATAAGAGAGGGAAATAAAGATGAGGTTAAGCGAGAGAGATAAAGGAAACAGAAAGAAAAAGTTTAAAAAGTTTAAGGGAGAAAAATTGCGCTACTTTTAGCGCCCCGGAAAAATTAGCATCCCTGCGGCCGAAATTGAGTGGTAGCATCCCAAGAGGGAAGTGGGGCGCTACTGGAAATGCCCCGCCTCTCTCTTGTGGCGCTGCGAGGGAATATCCCAGCACTATATGCCATGGTATTGCAGGCCTTCTTCCCCTTCTTAAAGGGGAGGGGCCTTGCGCAGCATGACCCGGGGCCACCGGGGATCGGGAGTGCCAGCAAAAGAGCCCGGCACTCAAGAGAAGTGCCAGGCTCATGGAGCGCAGCCAGCACTCCGCAGGGGGCGCGGGTCAGGAGGCCGGGGATGGCAGCGGAGGCAGGTGCTGGCAGGTGGCCAGCAACAAAAATAGCCTCCCGGCAACTCGCCTTTAATTGGTGCCACCCCGGCCGCAGGTGGGCCCCCCTGACCCCGTCGGAGATAGCGTCCGGCGGTAAGTCAGGGGCGCTACCGAAGATTGCGGTCAGGGTGTCGCACATGACGATGACATAATCGCTGGCGGTGCAGCGTCGTGGGGCGCTAACGGTTAACACCGCCCGGGCGCTAGTTGCTTTGCGCCACATTAGCGCCCTCTTAGGGTGCTAACGGGAGCCGCAAAGCAACTGAATTTTCCCCCCAAATGTTTTAATTTTTCCAAATCTCCAACAATAATTAAAATCTAAAGGAATGAGACTCCACATTTGTAAAGGTTAATCATTGCCAGAGAGGGTGTTTGGCAGTAATTAAGACGTATCAAGCCATTAAAATGGTAGTCAGACTGGAATAAGAACATAAGAAATAGGAGCAGGAGTAGGCCATTCGGCCCATCAAGCCTGCTCCGCCATTCAATGAGATCATGGCTGATCTTCTGCCTCAACTCCATTCACCGGCCCTATCGTCATATCCCTTGATGCCCTTACTAGTCAGAAATCTATCGACTTCTGTTTTGAATATACCCAATGACTGAGCCTCCACAGCCCTCTGGGGTAGAAAATTCCAAAGATTCACCACCCTCTGTGTGAAGAAATTTCTTCTCATCTCAGTCCTGAATGGCCTACCCTTTATCTTGAGACTGCGGCCCCTGGTTCTAGACTCTCCAGCCAAGGGAAACATTCTCCCAGCATCCACCCTATCAAGCCCTGTAATAATTTTGTATGCTTCAATGATATCCCCTCTCATTCTTCTGAATTCAAGAGAATACAGGCCTAGTTTACTCAATCTCTTCTCGTACGACAGTCCCGCCATCCCAGGAATCAATCTCATGAACCTTCGTTGCACTCCCTCTATGGCAAGTATATCCTTCCTTAGGTAAGGAGACCAAAATTGTACACAGTACTCCAGGTGTGGTCTCACCAAGGCCCTATATAATTGGAGTAAGACTTCTTTACTCCTGTACTCAAATTCTCTTGTAATGAAGGCCAGCATACCATTTGCCTTCCTAATGGCTTGCTGCACCTACACATTCACTTTCAGTGACTCATGTACAAGGACAGCCAGGTCCCTTTGAGCATCTGCATTCACCATTTGGAAATACTCTGCCTTTCTGTTTTTTCTACCAAAGTGGATAACTTCACATTTATCCACATTATATTCCATCTGCCATGTTCTCGCCCACTCACTGAGCCTGTTGAGATCCCCTTGAAGCCTCTTCACATCCTCTTCGCAACTGACACTGCCACCTAGCTTTGTATCATCAGCAAATTTGGAAATGTTACATTTAGTCCCCTCATCCAAATCATTGATATAGATTGTAAATAGCTGGGGCCCAAGCACCGATCCTTGCGGTACCCCACTACTCACAGCCTGCCATCCTGAAAAAGACCCGTTTATGCCTACTCTTTGTTTTCTGTCTGTTAACCAATTAACAATGGACAAGCCCTAACGTTTTCTGGCGAGTTTAGTTCATATCTATCAGGTAAGTGCAGCAACTTCACACAATTTAATGTATTTGAATAGGGAGCCACACGGCGAGATACCGTTATCTCGCGTGGCTTGTGGAGGAGCAGGGCATCTCGGACAGCAACGTCCTGATGTCCATGTTTAACTGCGTATGTGCGGTCGCCGGAAGTTGCTATCCGATTTCCACCTAAATAACGGTAAGCGCTGTTAGCCTTACTGTTATTTCTACCTCAAAATCCAGCCCAACATGTCTGAATGCAGTGTTTATATGCATGGACACTGGATGTCACATGTCTGTGTACAGTGCATATATGGACAGATAGCCATAAAGGTGTTGCACACACCTTTCTACAGGCACTACGTTGTAACCAAAACACTTTCCTTATTCATCTTCTTTTTTTTTACTTGTAAATTAGGTGTATATATATCATGATATCCTCCTTTCACAAGGACAGAACATCGCTGGGTATATATCATGGGATCCCCACTCTTTTCCCTGGGTATATATCATGAGAATCGCACTCTCACAAGGACCAAATCATTGAATGCAGGCAGTTCCCCACATTACGATCTTCCCATTGCACTCCACCAAGTCTGGCACCTGCACTTCCGTCTGGACCATTTCATTAAGTCACTGTTATTGCAGTTAAGCTTTTGAACTGCAGTACTGTATTTATTTAAGATGTAATAGTGTTATAATGATTGTAGAGTTGAACCCAATGAAATCTGGTCTATATTAGTGAGTTTGCAGGTTTATTTTTAATCGTTCGGAACCTCAAATTTACTTCTATAATCCTCAATGAAAGGCATGTGTCGGCATGTTGATTCCAGACCACAAGAGAGGAAAAGATTTTAATGAAAGAATGAAACACCAAATAAAACCAGCAAAAGAACTTCACTAAAGTGAAAATCTGAAAGATGTGGGGTCAGCAAGAGATCATAATATAACTCTGCAGCTGCAATCATATTTGGTGTATATCATAGCTATAAGTCTCAGAAACAGGAAAAAACCATTGCACCCAACATCTCCATTTCTTTTTGATAGGCCAATACTACCCAACCACCTTCCCACCATATCCTTCAATCCTTTCTCTCCCTCATCTATTAGTCCATCCAACCCATTTATACTGTACACAAAAATGGGCTTCCCTGGTAACTTGTTTCCTAAGTACTGGGTGAAAAAGTTCCATCCGCCTTCCCTTCTTGCTCCTACCTCCAAAATGTTTAACTTGGATCTTCTGGTATTTGAAGCTTTTATTGTCGTGCTCAGATTCCATTCACACCATGGCTCTATCAGGTTTGGCCTAACCAACGACACCACACCCTTCAAGAAAGAGCAACTGGGAAGGGGAAGGGCAGTTGGTGGAGGGGGTTGGGGGGAGGAGAGTGGCGCATATATTGCTCCGGGCTGGGACCCGCAGGTCTTTGGACAACCAGACTTGGCTGCACATTGGCCAACTGTGAAAGTGAAACATGGGGCCAAGTGAACAGAACCACCCAAACATCTCAGAAAAGACAGGACCTTCATTCTTGCTCAGTAACTGCTCCTCGCATTGCATCTCCAATGCCGTATCTCTTCCTTCAGGCAACAAACTGTCCAATACGTATAATATATCCTTGTGTAAAATTAGATTGTAAGCTACCTGGAATGTCCCATGTCTGTTGTGGAATGATTCAGTATTGATTTATATGTTGTAGAATGTCACGTTGCCTAGCTTTAATTATCGACTTATATATCCAATAGTCTTGCTCTCACTTTAGGTATTCAGTCTGGCAGTGGGTCACTGCACCTGTTTGCTTCCAGACTGAAAGGTTATTGTAGAATAGCCTCCCCCTGAAGCTTTCCTCTTTTCAGCTCACAGTACAGTTGGACCGTGTTTTTCACTTGTCTGTCAACGGCTGCTTGAGGAAGACTTCAGAGAAGTATTTAATGGACTCCAAACTGATTCCTTCAGGTCTCTGAAAAGCCTGGCTGACTGAAAGACATACTTCGCTAACAGGAAGGCTCCTGGATGCTGTGCTTTGATGCCTTTGCTCTGGTGTGACTTACTTCGGGGAGCATCGCTCTTCCTTCAAAGCGCCCACCAAGTCTTGTGTCACCGACGGACAAGTTTACTTTGTGCTTCGTGCTCGTCTTTCGCCTCGCACAAGGGTTAATGAGGAGGACTGACCTCTGGATGAAGTTACAAACTAAAAGTGGCAGAAGACTGTGGGAAGTGGGGCAGTGGTCACACATGGTCACAGTTTGTTATCTCATCTGGCAAACAGCCTGCAGTTTCTGTCATATGCGGCTCTAAGGTGTTGATGGCTTTTCACCAGCAATCCTTTGATGTGAAGAGATAGCTACAGCACTAAGAGCTGGTCTGAGCTTCAATGAATAAACAGGGTACTGTGCAGTACAGTAATAAGAATACATATATGCTTTTTGATGCTATTCAAAACTTGTGAAGTGCTCTGCCCGCTTATATTGAATTTATTTTGAAGTATACTTCCTGTTATGAGCGCTAACTTAATTAAACCTCGAATTTCATAAGCCTTTTTGGCATCCAGATGCACTGATCACATAAATAGGGCTACCAGGAGGTCTGTTACTCAAAATGTTCCCATATAGCTTCAACCACCTTCCTGTGTGCTGGCAAAAACTAAATACAGCTTATAAACATGTACAGAAAACCTACAACTGCAGTGCTTTGTCAAGTAGTAAGTACCGGCTGTGCCTGAGCTTGTGACTGGCGCAGACCAGCGTAAATTGGGTCCGAGTAGTGTAGTGGTTGTGGTACTGGACGAGCAACCCTACAGGTCACAAGTTCAAATCCCCTGACGGCTAGTTGCGAAACTGAATTGAATAAATCTGGTAATATCTGGCTGGAACCAGAGTAAAAAAAAAAGCTAATCAAATCCAATGTCCTCTGAAGTAGACAAGCAAGCCACTCAGTTATAAAAACAATCGCTCAAAAAGGCCGACCGCCATCTCCTCAGAACAACCAGGGACGGGCAATAAATGCGGCCTTGCCAGGGTCGCCCACAACCCAAGAACAAAATAAAGCAGTGTTCCTGTGAAGAGCAAGATAAATGCCCTTTGCAGGTAAAGCATGCTGAATCTGTTAAAACTACAGATCCTCTTCACAAAGGTTTTCTGAAAATGCCCTTTGTCAATTCTTTGTACACAGGTTATGCACAAACCCATGATCTTGCGAGAAAAAAAAATCAAAAAGGCTCCCAGCTGCGGATTATGTGCTGAACATGACTTTCTGGGAGCGCGCCACAGAGAACGAGTATTTATGAGCTAATCACAAAGCTTCTCAGACTCTCACAACGGAACTCAGTGGGAAATTAAACTGTGGGAGCCACTGGTTGCTGTTATCAGTTCACAAAGGGATAAACTGCAGTGTGGAGCTATAGTCCGAGAACATGGACATTCCCTATTTAAGCCATAAATGATCGTCAATGTGGGAGACAAATTCAACCCTTGGGGGAGGAAATTCCAGGCCTGGGTTCCCTCACTGGTCCTAGACAACCACCTCATAAAGAGGTATGGGCTGAATAAATAGGCAGTGTTGGATCCCTGTGATGTGGCCAAGAGGAATCAGACATCCTACACTGTTTGAAATCACCTCCCGTCTATACCTGGAAAGGTTACACCTGAATCGACATTTATATACAATCCAAGCTGACACGTCAGTACTGAGTGAATACTGCCCTGTCGGAGGGGCCGTCTTTCAGATGAAACGTTAAGCTGAAGCCCTGTCTGCCCTCTGAGGTGGACCATGGCACTATTTTGAACAAGAGCAGGGGAGTTCTCCCAGTGCCCTGGCCAATATTTATTCCTTAACCAACACTATGAATACCGATTATCTGGCCATGTATCCCGTGGCTGTTTGTGGGATCTTGTTGTGCGCAATTGGCTGCCGTGTTTCCCTCATTACAAGAGTGGCTACACTTCAAAAGTTCTTCATTGGTTGTAAAGTGCTTTGGCATGTGCTGAGGTTCTGAAAAGCGCTATATAAATGCAATATAAACGTCTCGTCTGAAAGACGGCACCTCCAACAGTACAGCACTTCCTCAGTACTGCACTGAAGTGTCAGCCTAGATTTTATGCTCAAGTCTATGGAGTAGGACCTGGGTCCACAACCTTCTAACTCGGAGGCGAGAGAACTGTCACTGAGCCATGGCTGCCACTTGGATGGAGGACCCTAGAAAGCTAAATTTCCAATAGCAAAGACCAGCTGCACTTTCCAGACTTATTAACAATATTGACTGGTCCTGAATTAGTTGAATGTCAACATCCAGCCTGGAGTATTCCGTCCATTTCACTGGTCAACTCTGATGAACTATTTTCTTTAGAAGCCGCTGTGCGAACACCCAGGTAAGGGCGGAGCCAAAGAGGGAAAGACACCGAGCAGAGAAGACAGCTGAACAAGGGATGAGGCACTGGCAATAGAGTGACATGAGGAACGATGAGGAGAGTACGAGAAGACAGAGAGTGTGGGAAAGGTAATCATGGGGAGGAGAAGCTGGGGGGGGGAAGACGATAAAAGAAGCAGCAGCAGGAATGAGGTGAGGACCTCAGAAGGGGATTGCTGAGATGAAATTAAGGAAGTGCAGGTGTGAGGGGACTAAAATAACCAAGGCAGCGCACGTTAGCTAGGAGAGGAGAGTAGGGGCACAGCAGTGTTGTGGTTATGTTACTGGACTAGTAATCCAGAGAATGTAAGTTCAAATCCCTCCATGGTAGTTTGAGAATTTGAATTTGGTTTAAAAAAATCTGGAAACACAAAGGTGGTATCAATACAAGTATCAGAAAGGCTGTCAAAACCCAACTGGTTCACTGATGTCCTTTAGGGAAGGAAAGGTGCTGCCCTTACCCAGTCTGACCTATATGTGACTCCAACCCAACACCAACAAGGTTGACACGTAACTACCCTCTGAAGTCTCAGTTGTATAAAACCACTTCAAAGAATTCAGCAGTTCAAGAAGGCTCACCACCACCTTCTCAGGGCAACTAGCGATGGGCAATAAATGCCAGCCTTGCCAGCGATGCCCACATTCTGAGAATGAATAAAAAGGAGCCAAAAAGGTAAAGACACTAAGGCTGAGCAGGCAATCTGAGGGACCCACTGAGAGTCATGGCACGGGACAAAGGATAACAAGCCTGGAAGTAAGGCTGAGAATGAATGCTCCTGGACCTTTAGTTGATCAGTAACAGCTCCCACCCCAAGGAAATGGCTCCCACTGACTGATCTTCCTGGCTCCCAACAATGAGCCAGTTGGGATCAAAACCTGGGCATTTCTATCAAATTTAAATTCACTGTTTTTGGACAACCTAAACTGGGTACAACCAAACATCAGCTCCTGGCAAACTCAGTGATGACATTGTCAAACTTTTCACTGAAAGGTTTGTGATTATTTATAATAAATACCTAGAGAGAATCATCTGCACAAACTTAAATTAGAATCCTATCACATGATCCCCAAATAGCTGATCTCAGTCAGGGCAGCAACAGGGGCCTAAAATTGGCCTCAGTGCCCTGGCCTAGGGAAGGAAAAGAATAATCAACAAAGCTTTCTGCTGCTGCTCACCGTCCAATGACTGACTGGAAATTCGCACGTGCGCAGTTACATTAGCTACCAAGGCTCACTGTGTAGTCTCAGACATGAACAATGGGGGCTTGCGGGGTACCAGAGGGCTGGAGGATTCCATGGGGATGCAACCCATGTCAGTGTGAGCACCTTCAGAAATGGGAGAATGGGGAGTGGGGGTGGGGTGGGTAAATTGGAAGAAAATGTGTTTGTTTACAATTTCTCAGAAAAGACCAAACAAGTATTAGATTTTTGCACAGTCGATACTCTCTGCATCTTAACATCTCGATGAAAGGTGTGGCTTCCTATTCAGGAGGAGGTGGGAGGAGGCAACACATGGTGTACCTTAAATCAGCAGGGCTGAAGTTAATCGCTCATCAATCTCAATGATCATCTAACAAAACAAGGACGAACGAGAAAGTACAAATACTGAACAGAAGGCATAATTCAAGCCAGCCTGTCCGCTCTACTCTAAATGTAAATGAGACTCTTCACGGGAAGTTTCACTCCACATTTTCCATCCTCTTAATTAACCCGCTTGTGAAAGTCAGAGACAGCTTTTCTCACACTCTTTCGTTTCAACTCAGTTAACCCTATTTATCTTGGACCTTCTGATCGTGTTACAGGAAACGGTGGTCCATGATGTGCTAACAGAAGCAGTAATTCATGAGGCCTGCTTTACACTCTGATCCATTTTCCGTGACTAATAACCTGTCACATCCTATCTGCCGTTTAATTCATTGCTGCAATAGCCTTTTACCAACTGATCTGAAAACCTGATCAGATATATTAAAACGCAATACGTCATGTTTTGAACATGTATTAAAAATAATTTGAATTCTATATATTGATGGAAGTATCATTTTTCAAGTTCAATTGTCCATGCCTAATTAATCTATACATCTAACCAGCTGAATGATCTCAGCAGCTAAATACTGCCCCTGTCTTACTTAATATTGACAGATATAATGAAGAGGGACACTGTACGTAATGGCACTCAAAACACGACAGCAACTATAGTTCATGCACAATGGAGGGCAGTGATCAACCTGTAGTTACTTCACTTAGCTACAAAGAAGAAACATCCATCATGTGATTCAAATTCTGAATTGTGATTGGTGTATAACTATATCATGCTGCTTAATAAACACATATAACATGCCCAGACAGACTACTGTGGATGAATAATATTAAGAATTGGCTTGTTTTCAATGAATGGGCTGGGAATGAGAGATCAGCAAATCTAGTTCAGCAGACATCCCATAACCACGCCCTAGATAGCCAACCCTCGAGGACTGTACTGGAGTCTACAGGAATGAGCAATTAATCTTCTAAAGACTGCTGTGAGCAACCTGGGAGAAAAATCATAGGGGCATTAATAAAGGTTTTCTTTAAACACTTTCATTTATTAGTTCTAAAAATATTGGAGATGGGGGAATGGCATTTTGACTGACAGTCAAGAATCATCCAATCAGGTAACAAAGTGTCTGTTCGCTTTCCAATCGGCCCTGGGAAGGCGATGCTATCCCGACAGCGCGAATTGTTTCACAAAGCACGTGACTGACAGTGATCACAGAGTAGTGTCACACATGAACAATGGCCACTTGGAGGGGGGTACCAAGGGCTGGAGGTTTCCACGGGGCTGCAACCCCATGTACAAATACCTTCAGGAATGGGAGTGGGGTGGGTGGGGAGGGGAGAAAATTGGAAGAAAATGCATCGCATTACAGCAGCTGATTTGAAACCTTTTCAATTTGTCACAAGCCTAATTAAAACCTCAGCCTTTCACTTATAAAGTACAGTTCCAACAGTGGCTGTCATCTTCTGTCAGGACTTTGCTAAGCAACAGACAATTTATTGAACTCGGTTTGGAGTAGAAGTCAATTCACCAGTGACAAACGGAAGTTATTATTTAAGTAACCCCTTTGTGACCTGGAGCAGCCGTTCAGTACCACACCCAGCCAAAAACAACATACAACGACATCCCACGACTTAGTTCGACCGTACTGTGAATGGAGATCCAGTCGGTGTGTTCATACTTTACTGCTGTGGTTAGTAACAGTCAACATTGTGCTTTTCCGCCCCCTCAATATCATCATTTAAGGATAAAAAGTCGCTCTTTTAGAAAATATGAGCCTCTCAGCTTCCAAAAGCTTAAAATTAGCTAAACATACACATATTGCCTGCAGCTTACATTAATATGGTTATAATTAACGTTCCAGCATGCTTTACTCTGGAATAAGGGAGCCAATTAACCAAGAGGTTTGGCCAAGTCCTTTAATTAGCCTGAGGCCTCTCGTCCCAACATAGAACAAACAGCAATGATCATGACAGACATCAATAAATAAACTAGGGCAAGAACGAGCTGAAGACCTCAGGGTGGAGAGCTCAATCTACTGAATTTATTCAAAAAATACAAGCCTTTCATCCTATGGCCTTGCCCAATCAGAATGCTTGATTGAAGCCGATATTTTGCTTATTGCAACTAAATGATTTTGACATTAAAAAAGGTTAAATTTAAAAAAAAACTCGAAAGAAAGCAGCTGCCAGACTATGGTCAAGTTAGATTTGAAAGACGTACGTATATTTCTTTCTTGACACCAAAATTTCAGAAGCCCGTAGCTTTTACCCAATCTCACAGTGGAATGGTTGCCCGAAGGAAGAGTTTAACAGGAAAGGTCCTTCTTACAAAAAATTACACCACAACAAAGAATAGTGATTGTCTTCGAGACATGGGGGAAATGGCCAAGGCTGCAATTACTGTCGCAGTTGTGGCTTTTTAGGCCACTTCAGAGACTGTTAGAGTAAAGTGGTACTGAAGTCACGTGTAGGACAGAGCAGGTCGGGTTTTGACAACAATCCAGTGGCTTTTATGCTTATTTTGCCCCTTGTGCCAGCTTCCCAATTGCCACATTTATTGAATTCAATTTCACAACTCACTATGAAGCAATGCTCTGCTAGTTCCAACACCATAACCATTGCAATACCTTTCCCTACATGCAGGAACACAGAGACTGTACATAAGACTCAGGGGCTCTCACCTTCACTATAGACAAGGTCTGGTTCATAGAGGTCTCTTAAGAAAGAGGATAATGATTCAGTCAAAGGAGGAATGATTTCTGACCGTGCACAGGCATGGATATTATTCATTTGTACAGTGTCAGCTGTGGCTCAGTAGTAGCACTCTTGTCTCTGAGTCAGAAGGTCGTGACTTCAAGGCCCACTCCAGAGACTTGAGCACATAATCCAGGCTGACACTTCAGTATAGTACTGAGGGAACGCTGCACTGTCGGAGGTGGCGTCTTTTGGATGAGACGTTAAAACGAGGCCCTGTCTGATCTTTCAAGTGGATGTAAAAGATCCCATGGCACTATGGCAGGCAAGCTATTCCTGGTGTCCTGACCAATATTTATCCCTCAACCAACACCTAAAACAGATGATCTGGTCATTGCTGTTTGTGGGAGCTTGCTGTGTGCAAATTGGCTGATGGGTTTCTTACATTACAACAGTGACTACACTTCAAGTATTTCATTGGTTGTAAAGCACTTTGGGATGTCCTGAGGTTGTGGAAGCAGCTCTTGCTTTCTGAGCAGTTGTCGAATTCATCTAGGGTAAAGCTTCAGTGGTGTCTGTGCAAGATGGTTGTATTGCCCCTGTATGACAGCCCCAGAAGCCAACTGTGAGCAGATAGTGTCAGCAAATTCAAGAGGAAACTGCAGAGAGATTTAACGGAAAGTAATTCAGAGAGCAGTGTATGGTATTTTTCATACTTTAGGATTGGTCCAATGGGCTGTAATGGTCTCTTGTGGTCCTGTACATCTCCACGTTCTGTGTCCCTCTGAATGTAAAAATTCTGGTCAATGGACAATGAATAGTTCCTGTCAGTATACTGCAAGTACACGATGTGGTCTCCTCTGCATTGGGGAGACCAAATGCAGATTGGGTGACCGCTTTGCGGAACACCTCCGTTCAGTCCGTAAGGGTGACCCCGAGCTTCCAGTCGCCTGTCACTTTAATTCACCGCCCCATTCCCACTCGGACCTCACCGTCCTCGGCCTCTTGCATTGTTCCACGGAAGCTCACCGTAAACTCGAGGAACAGCACCTCATCTTCCGATTAGGCACTTTACAGCCTTCCGGACTCAATATCGAGTTCAACAATTTCAGATCATAACCTCGGCCCCTATTACATTTTTACTTATATTTTTTATCTACACCTTTGTTTTGGCCTTTCCCCCCCACCCCCGCCTTTCTTTTTTTTTTCTCTCTCCCACATGGCAGCTGTCTCCCATTCTGCCAGAACATTTCAGACCTAATCTAGAGCCGTCTTTTGTCTCCACTACTCCTATCACCATCTCGTCTCATTTTGAATACCTCTTAATGTCTCTTCACTTCTCTTTTGTTCTCTTCGAGCCTGGCCTCTTAATCTATTTCATTTCCTGTGCTTCTTTAGTCTTGACAAAGGGTTTTCACCCGAAACGTTGACTCTATTTTCTCTCCACGGATGTTGCCTGGCCTGCTGAGTTTTTCCAGCATTTTCTGTTGTTATTTTGGATTTCCAGCATCTGCAGTAATTTGCTATCGTACTGCAAGTGCAGTTGCTTTGAGGAAGCAGGCCCCATCTAACCTAAAATCTTAAGATCTTGACATATTTCAAGCTCTTGCATCCATCACCTGCATACTTGGAACTCTATCTAGATAAGGAAAAGTTTGTAAAATAAGAAACTAAAAGGTATTTAAAAATCACGCACACAGGGTTCAAAATTACGGCGTCTTAGCATAAAAATGGTTTATCCTATGGATTTTCTCCTCCAGATTTGGACAGGGCCAGTGTCCAAGTTGCAGAAATGGTGTGAACGCCTGTAATCATCACAAAGAGAGAACACATTCCAGCTACACCCGGTTATAATCTTCAGCAACCCCATGCAGCTGACTGATATCTGGAATTTCTCCAAGGTTCAGGGGATGAATGAATGGGAACAACCTGCGCTGGGTTCAGCAGGGACTTGCAGATAGTTTATCAAGGGTTCGAAAACACAGCAACTGCAACCTGCTGAAATCCCCAACACAGATGAGGTATGTGACAGCGTCCTGAGGCCAATATTTAATCCCTCAACCAATTATCACTAAATGCAGATGATCTGGTCATTACCACATTGCTGTTTGTGGGAGCTTGCTGTGTGCAATTTTGGCTGCTGCGTTTCCCTACATTAATACAGTGACTTCTAAAAAGGTGCTTCACTGGCTGTAAATCGCTTTGGGACGGCGTGAAAGGCGCTATGTAAATGGAAGTTCTTTCTTTTCTATGTTCTTTTAAAGAGAGAGAATGCTGGAAACTCACAGCAGGCCGGTCAGCATCTGTAACAAGTAAAGGCGGGTTATGGCACTTTGGGAGTGTGCCTTTCATCAGTTCTGATAAAGGATACACACCCTAACTTGTCCTCTCTTTACAAATATTGACTGACTTGCTGTGAGTTTCCAGCATTCAATTTCAATTCAATTCAATTCAAATCGCTTTATTGGCATGATAAGGTACATCTTATGTTGCCAAAGCATCGAAAAACATTTATGGTTGAACACATAAACGCAGATCTATTCATACAGTGTATAAACAGATATATCCCTGAGTGTATAAATATACATTCGTATAATTTGTATATACTCTTTTCTTAGGTTTACTGGTTGTCCCTCTGTTTATGGCAAGCTGTAACATAGTGTGCCGCTAAGGTTACACAGTTTCTCTGTTCCCCTAGTAGGTATGGGAGTTTTTGGTCGTCATTCAAATTTCTGAATTCAGGGCATATTTGTGAGAATTTTTGGTAGAAATTCTCCCTGATGCCCTGATATTTTCCACAAGCTGTGAGGAAGTGCCTCTCTGTCTCCACCACTCCCTGACTGCAGTGAGAGCATATCCTGTCCTCTCTTGGCAGCCGGGTCTGTCTGTGTCTGCCTTTTTCGATCGCCAGGCTATGTTCACTAAGTCTGTACCTTGTCAAGGTTTTTCTCAGTTTGCTATCCTTTACCATGGTCAGGTATTCAGCCATGTTGTATTGTCTGTTTAGGGCCAAGTAGCAATTGAGTTTGTTTTGGGTTTTTGTTGTTTCTGCCCAATATGACAGGTATTTTTCCTTTTGCTTAGTGACAATTGTGTTGGGTCGAATTCTCTGTGCTACGATGTCACTGTCCTGGGGCTGGTTATTGTTAGTAGTGTTAGTGGTTGCTTCACTGAGTCCCAGGACTAGTTGACTGAGGGTATTCTTCTTTATGGTCCTCTCTTGGCATTTCAAGGCTTCGTAATGATAGCAGTGGGGGTTGCTCATTTTTAGGTGTTTCCAAAATTTGGTGGCTCTTTTTTGGATAGTGATTATTAGTGGATATTGGCCTAGTTCTGCCCTGCATGCATTGTTTACGGTTTTCCTTTGAGTCCGGAGGATACTTTTACAGAATTCTGCATGTAGGATCTCAATTGGGTGTTTGTCCCATTTTGCAAATTCTTGTTGTGTTAGCGGTCCCCACACCTCACTGCCATTGAGTGCAATTGGTTCAATTACTGATTAAAAAATTTTGAGCTAAATGCTAATTGGGATTTCTATTTGGATTGATCTTTTTATGGCATAGAAAGCCCTTCTAGCTTTCTCTTTCAGTTCATTCACAGCCAGATGACAATTTCCCGTAGAGCTGATTTTTATGCCCAAGTATGTGTAGTTAGTGGTTTGTTCGATTTCAGTTGTTCCTAGTGTGAAATTTATTCTGGGTCCCTGATGTCTGGATCTTTGCTGGAACACAAGAACTTTGTTTTTTTGGGGGTTTATTGTCAGGGCCCAGGTCTGACAGAATGACTCCAGCAGGTCCAGGTTCTGCTGTAGACCCTCTTTTTATTTCAGATTTCCAGCGTTTGTAGTTTTTCCTGGTTATTTTACGCTGGTCTAATTCCTTCAATCACGAGATCAAATCACTATTGGGACCAGCTTTTTCCTCGCTACAATTAAGGGTGCTCAAAGCTCCACAATATTTAATAAAAGGCATGTTTAATGCCTCCGTTACATGATGGCACGGACACCTGTGGTGTCCCAATTTCTACAATAGCACCATGCTGTCATGTATCTTCAGGGGAGAGGAGAACCAACTCAAAATCAAGGGCTCCAACTCGTGCGGGAACGTATGGTTGTGTGGACGTAGGGAGTTATAGCAGGAGCAGGCCGAGATGTCACTCAGCATCAAAGCTCATACATAAACATGGCCACTCGGGCAATGCACTGGGGGGTGGCCAGTGTCATAAGAACATAAGAAATAAGAGCAGGAGTAGGCCATATGGCCCCTCAAGCCTGCTCTGCCATTCAAGAAGATCATGGCTGATCATCGACCTCAACTCCACTTTCCCGCCCGATCTTCATATAGCTTGATTCCCCTAGAATCCAAAAATCTATCGATCTCAGCCTTGAATATGCTCAAAGACTCAGCATGCACAGCCCTCTGGGGCAGAGAATTCCAAAGAGTCACAACCCTCTGAGTGAAGAAATTCCTCCTCATCTCAGTCTTAAATGGCCTACCCCTTATCCTGAGATTATGCCCCCTAGTTCTGGACACTCCAGCCAGGGGAAACAACCTCTCAGCATCTACCCTGTCAATCCCCTTCAGAATCTTGTATGTTTCAATGAGATCACCTCTCATTCTTCTAAACTCCAGAGAGTATCGGCCCATTCTACACAATCTCTCATCATAGGACAGCCCTCTCATCCCAGGAATCAATCTAGTGAACCTTCGTTGCACCGCCTCCAAGGCAAGTATATCCTTCCTTAGATAAGGAGACCAAAACTGTGCACAGTGCTCCAGTTGTGGTCTCACCATGGCCATGTACAATTGTAGCAAGACTTCCTTACACTTATACTCCAACCCCCTTGCAATAAAGGCCAACATGCCATTTGCCTTCCTTATTGCTTGCTGTACCTGCATGCTAGCTTTCTGTGTTTCTTGCACGAGGACACCCAAATCTCTCTGAACACCAACATTTGAAAGTTTCTCACCATTTAAAAAATATTCTGTTTTTCTATTCTTCCTACCAAAGTGAATAACCTCACATTTCCCTACATTATACTCCATCTGCCACCTTACTGCCCACTCACTTAGTCTATCTATATCCCTTTGCAGACTCTGTGGCCGGAATTTTGCCGGCGCTCAGGGGGCGGGTTTGGAGGTGGGACATCTGACAAAACTGCAAAGATTGACAGCGGGCAGGAAACCCGCTGTCAACCCACTTCCAATTAATCTTTCCAAGTGTCGGGTCCCCGATTTGCGCATGGACCCGACGCCTAGCGGCGGGAAGAGGATTATAGCCACTTAACTGCCTGTTAAAGGTTGTTGACAGGCAGTTAACAGACTCTTTTGCAATTTTGACACTTCTACTTCAGGCTTCCCGACGTCTGGACACCACACCAGGTAAGTGTAGCGTGTTGTGAGTCTGCTGTAATGTTTCTGCATTGATGACAGTGAAGGATCCAATGGTGCACTGGTGAGTTTCAGAGGTAAGAAAATGCTGGGAAATTCATTTTTAATACATTTAGACTTTTCTGTAGATAACAAGTTTCAATTGTATGTGTAGTCCCACCTGATTGTGAGAACCTCTCTCACCAGTGACAGATCGCTTCTGTAACCTCACCTGTAGCTGCCATCTGTTCTAGCCTATGGAGGGAGTCATTGGAGAGCCTGGGTGCAAGAGCTCACCTTTGTACAGTGATTGTCAGTGTTTGCAGCGCCTTAATGCTGTCAAACACTGAGAAATCAGCTGTCAAAAAAAAATTGTGCATGGTCCCTTTAAGAAAACCAGCAGATGACACGTCATCAAATGACGTCATCTGACTGGCTTCGTCTTAATTGGCCGGCAAGCACGCGGGGTGGGCTTAACAAGGTCAATTGACGTAAAATCACGTCTGTGGGCCGGATGTAGTTGGGGGCAGGACTGGAACCCGGAAGCCACCTGAACCGCTCTCAAGCCGCATCGATCGAGAAAATCGCGGCCATTGTGTTCTCCTCACAGCTTACTCTCCCAGCCAGCTTTGTATCATCAGCAAACTTGGATACATTACACTTGGTCCCTTCATCTAGGTCATTAATATAGATTGTAAATAGCTGAGGCCCCAACACTGATCCTTGCGGCACCCTACTAGTTACAGCCTGCCAACCTGAAAAAGATCCGTTTATCCCTAATCTCTGTTTTCTGTCCGATAACCAATCCTCTATCCACGCTACTATATTACCCCCAAACCCATGAGCCCTAATCTTGTGTAATAACCTTCTATGTGGCACCTTATCGAATGCCTTTTGGAAATCCAAATATACTACATCTACTGGTTCCCCTTTATCTACCTTGCTAGTTACATCCTCAAAAAACTCTAATAAATTTGTCAAACATGATTTCCCTTTCATAAAACCATGTTGACTCTGCCTAATCATATTATGATTTTCTAAGTGCCCTGATACCACTTCCTTAACAATGGATTCCAGCATTTTCCCGATGACTGACGTCAGGCTAACTGGTCTGTAGTTCCCTGTTTTTTCTCTCCCTCCTTTCTTGAATAGCGGTGTTACATTTGCGACCTTCCAATCCACTGGGACCATTCTAGAATCTAGGGAATTTTGGAAGATCAAAACCAATGCATCCACTATTTCTTCAGCCACCTCTTTTAGAACCCTAGGATGTAGGCTGTCAGGTCCAGGGGATTTGTCGGCTTTTAGTCGCATTAGTTTCTCCAGCACTTTTTCTCTACTTATATTAATTATGTTAAGTTCCTCGCCCTCATTAGACCCTTGGTATGCTTTCTGGTGTCAGTGTCCTCCTCCAATGTTTGTCACCATCCTCCGCCTGCTTCACAAAGACATGCAAGCCATGATCCTGACCAACGGATTCACCACAGAACCAATTCACGTAAGGACCGGGGTCAAGCAAGGCTGTGTCATCACACCAATGCTCTTCTCGATCTTCCTGGCTGCAATGCTCCAACTGACCCTCAGTAAGCTCCCCACTGGAGTGGAGCTAATCTACAGAACAAACGGGAAACTGTTCAACCTCCGTCGCCTCCAGTCCAGATCCAAGGTTGTCCCATCCTCTGTCATTGAATTACAGTATACAGACAACGCTTGCATCTGCGCACACTCTGAGGTCGAACTCCAAACCATCGTCAACACCTTCACTGAAGCATACGAGAGCATGGGCCTTACACTAAACATCCATAAGACAAAGGTCCTCTGCCAACCTGCCCCCACCACACAGTACTGCTCCCCGATTATCAAAATCTATGACGAGGCCTTGGACAACATGGACCACTTGCCATACCTCGGGAGACTACTGTCAACAAGGGCAGACATCGATGACGAAGTCCAACGCCGCCTTCAGTGTGCCAGTGCAGCCTTCCGTCGCCTGAGGAAGAGAGTGTTTGAAGACCAGGACCTCAAACCTGGCACCAAGCTCATGGTCTACAGAGCAGTAGTAATACCTGCCCTCCTGTATGCCTCAGAGACATGGACCATGTACAGCAGGCACCTCAAAGCACTGGAGAGGTACCACCAACGCTGCTTCCGCAAGATCCTGCAAATCCATTGGCAGGATAGGCGCACCAACGTCAGTATTCTCGCTCAGGCCAACATCCCCAGCATCGAAGCTTTGACCACGCTTGATCAGCTCCAATGGACGGGCCACATCGTCCGCATGCCCGATACGAGACTCCCAAAGCAAGCGCTCTACTCGGAGCTCCAACACGGCAAGAGAGCCCCAGATGGGCAGAGGAAACACTTCAAGGACACCCTCAAAGCCTCCTGGAAAAAGTGCAACATCCCCACCGACACCTGGGAATCCCTGGTCCAAGACCGCACAAAGTGGAAGAGAAGCATCCGGGAAGGCGCCGAACACCTCGAGTCTCTTCACCGGGAGCAAGCGGAAGCCAAGCGCAAACAGCGGAAGGAGCGCACGTCAACCCAAGCACCCCACCCACCCACCCCTTCAACCACCGTCTGCCCCATCTGTGACAGAGACTGTAGGTCCTGCATTGGACTCAGTCACCTGAGAACTCATTTCTAGTGTGGAAGCAATTCATCCTCGGTTCCGAGGGACTGCCTAAAGAAGAGATGAGCAAGGAGACAGCACCTTCAGGAGATGGAAGGAGAAAAGGATATAATAGCCTTGGAGTGGGTGCAGCACAGATTCACCAGAATGGCCTCCTCCTGCTCCTATTTCTTATACCGGGCCTCAAAGTGTTAAATTATGAGGACAGGTTGCATAGAATAGGCCTGTATTCTCTTGAGTAAAGATTAAGTGGTGATCTAATTGAGGTGTTTAAGATGAAGAAAGGAGTTAATAGGATGGATAGAGAGAAACTATTTCCTCTGGTGGCGGGGGTGGGGGGGGGCGGAATCCAGAACAAGGGGGCATAACCTTAAAATTAGAGCCAGGCCATTCAGTGATGTTGTCAGGAAGCACTTCTTCACACAAAGGCTGGTGGAAATCAAACTCTCTCCCCCAAAAAGCTGAGGATGCTGAGTCAATTGAAAATTTTAAAACTGAGATTGATAGATGTTTGTCACGGAAGGGTATTAAGGGATATGGAACCAAGGCGGGGAAATGGAGTTAAGATACAGATCAGTCGCTATCTAATTGAATGGTGGAACAGGCTCATGGAGCTGAATGGTCTACTCCTGTTCCTATATTCCTATTTTCCTATGTTAGAAGCAATTTCTTCACATGAAGAGGAATCAGTATTTGGAATTGGGCAGAGTAGTGTAGGCAAGTTTCCCCTGGCTGGGGAGTCTAGAACCAGGGGTCACATCTCAGAATAAGTGGTCGGCCATTTAGGACTGAGATGCGGAGAAATTTCTTCATTCAGAGGGTGGTGAATCTTTGTAATTCTCTACTTGAATATTAAGGGAATCAAGGGATATGGGGATAGTGCGGAAAATGAGATGAGGTAGAAGATCAGCCATGATCTCATTGAATGGCGGAGCGGGCTCGAAGGGCCAAATGGCCAACTCCTGCTCCTATTTCTTATGTTCTAATGTTCTAAGAACCTTAGAGTCATTCAAGGGTGAGTTGGATGCTAAGATTGGTGGGGGGTTGGAACTGTAGGGCTTCTGCGATGAATGAGCTGAAAGGCTGTCCTCATCTGTGTTTATCTTGTCACCTTTTGAACCTTGCTTCTGCTTTTCTGAAAATCCACTGGTCAAATCGAAGCTATACTGCAGAGCAGAAAAGTGACACATTGCTGATTTTAAGGTTGGGGGGGGCGCGTTGGGGGGGCAGGGGGGAGAGAAAGCAGGGTGTAAATTCCCAACATGTCTCTTATTTGATTTATTTCAATTTGAATAATTCTGCTCAATTTGAAACTGGAGCCTGATGGATATAGACGGTTTTATTGACCAGGAGTGATGTATTTGAATTCCATGTTTTCGTAGAGGCCCTGTGTTATGAGATGAGGATACTGCCCCACTCAGAAATGTCTGCTAAAATTGTGGTACGAAAGAACATCAATGGTCATATCTAACATAGATACACCGAGGCTTAACAAAGGACAGACCTGGTTAAGTTACCTCGTAAAACCTGATCTCGTCCTGCATTCCACAACAGAAAAAGATATCCTTACTTTCTTAAATTTTATTTATTATATGCACCCTCATAAATCTTGGCTTGTGAGTTTAAAGGAATTCAGAGACAACTCTTCAAGTAGCTGTAGGCACCTTGATGGAAAATTAATCAGGAAGCCTTTATGCCACTGGATTATCTCTAATTTGAAAATGTAGCAGTTTTATGATTAATTTGCAGCTTGACTGTTCTAACATAAGGATCCCCTTACATTCTGTTCTTAAATCAATCGTGTCACTGTGCAACAGCAAAGCATGCAGAGGGGTCGTGCACTTTGTTATGAAGGTAAATCTCAACAAGAGAACAAACTGAGAACCCTTTCCGAGTCTTAAAATGATAACACCCAAAACAGTTGTACAACATTCATGTGACCTCTCACTCATAACTCTGTGACCTCTCGCTCATAACTCCATGACCTCTTGCTCATAACTCCGTGACCTCTCATTCATAACTCTGTGACCTCTCGCTCATAACTCCGTGACCTCTCGCTCATAACTCCGTGACCTCTCGTTCATAACTCCGTGACCTCTCATTCATAACTCTGTGACCTCTCGCTCATAACTCCGTGACCTCTCGCTCATAACTCCGTGACCTCTCGTTCATAACTCTGTGACCTCTCGCTCATAACTCCGTGACCTCTCGTTCATAACTCTGTGACCTCTCGCTCATAACTCTGTGACCTTTCGCACAGAAAGTTGTGACCTCTCGCACAGAAATCCATGAAGGGAAATGGGTGACAACACGTACTGTACGAATGGTGTTGAACTAGTTAATGGAGAAGTTGAAAGAGGCTTAAGGGTCTTAGTAGATCAGCGCTCAACATGTTCAAACATTACAGAACAGCAATCAACAGAACAAACAGAATGTTGAACTATATCGGCAAAACAGTAGAGTACAGATCAGAGGACGTCATGCTCAAACTGTATAGTGGCCTGGTCAGGCCTCTCCTTGAGTACTGTGTCCAGTTTTGGTTGGAGAAAGCGCAGAGAAGAACTTCAAGGCTGATCCTTAGCGTCAAAGGTCTGCGCCATGAGGAAAGACCACAAAAAGTGGGATTTACAGTCTTGAAAGAATGCACCTCAGAAATGATCTTATAGAGGTTGTCAAAATTGTAAATCATCAGTGTGGAAAGGTATATCTGCAAATTTATTGACCTAAATTGAGAGCAAGACAGGGGGAAGCATGTTCAATTTCTTCACACAATGAGTGATCAACCCATGGAGTGGACTTTGCATGGACGAGTAGAAGCAAAAGCGCTGGTAGCATGTAAGGAACAATTGGATGCTGCAATGAGGAGACTTCAGGGTCTTTCTGCATGGGTGAGGTAAGCTGGGCCAATGGGCTTCCTCATCCATAAATCTCTTGCAATTTTGTGGCCTTCTATTCACAAATCCATGACCTTCCATTCAGTGTCAGCTGTGGTTCAGTGGGTAGCCGGAGTCAGAAGACTGTGGGTTCAAGTCCCACTCCAGAGACTTGAGCACAAACGCTATGCTGACACTCCAGTGCAGTACTGAGGGAGTGTTGGAGGTGCCATCTTTTGGATGAGGTATTAAAACAAGGCTCCGTCTGCACTCTCAGATGGACGTAAAAAGGTCTCATAGCATTATTTTGAAGAAGAGCAGGGGAATACTCTCCGGTGTCCTGGCCAATATTTATCTCTCAACCAACATCACTAAAACAGATGATCTGTTTGTGGGAACTTGCTGTGCGCATTGGCTGCCACGTTTCCTACATTCCAACAGTGGTTACACTTCAAAAGTACTTCATTGGCTGAAAAGCACTTTGGTACATTCTTTGGTCATGAAAAGCGCTATATAAATGCAAGTCTTTCTTTCTTTTAAATCCAAGTTAGTTGATGAGTTGCGTCCCTGACAATGCATTCCAATATTTTAAGACTGCTGATGCCAAACTCACCACCTGGAATTTCCACACCTCTTTCCAACTTAATATTGCAACTGCATTAAACAATTTTCAGCTCTTATGTACCTTCTCAGGCATCAACTAGCCAATGAATACTTGTGCCAAAACTCTGCCTGCTTCAAGAGGTTCTGAGCACATTCCACCTAGCTTTGATGTCTCATCTATCCCCGATAGCCCTATTTTTGTCAAACCTTCCTCTATTGAGATATTTGCTCCCTGATGTCCCAGTCACTTTAGTGGTATCAGGTACTGTACAATTCTTCATCAGGAAGATATTGTAGTAGTGAAGGACTCATTGAAAACCTGCCACTCCTTGTGGGATTAATCTGGGCTCACGTGCTTTGAGCAGGGAGCACATGTGGGCACAGAGCCCATGATTTTTCATCCAGTAAATTGAACTGAAACTATGGGCTGGGGGTCCGTAAGTTCCTCCATATCTTCCCTGCTAGCAAGTGGAATCAGCTCTGTTGACTGATGGCTGAAGTAAGGTGCAATTTATTGCCCAACCCCCTACACATCAGTAAATGATTGCAAGAATTCTTAATATCCTTAATGCCCATGGTGATATACTTTTTTTTAAAGTGTCTATTTTTCATTGCAGCAGCCAATTTAATCTCTACCTCTCCCAATTCCTTGTACTGGGGCAGATTTCCTCTGCTCACCATCAACAACTTGCATTTATATAGGGCCTTTAACGTAGTAAGATGTCCCAAGGCACTTCACAGGAGCGTAATCAGACAAAAACAAGAATTGACGCCGGGCCAAGCTTGGTCAAAGAGGTAGGTTTGAAGGAGTGTCTTAAAGGAGGAGACAGAGGTGGAGAGGTTTAGAGGGAATTCCAGAGCTTAGGGCCTAGACAGCTGAAGGTGCGGCTGTCAATGGTTAAAGACATTGTAAACACTGGCAGATGATTTCCCATCTTTACAATTCTTAATGAAAGTGCTTCTAGAAAATGAGTTTAACTTTGCCAGAAATAGCCAACAATAAAAGCTCTATTTGTGATGTTGCTAGTGCCATTGTGGCATTTAAAGCTCTTCTTTTGTGCCTACACTTTTCTTCACTGCTCTATTCAAACTCAGTCATTAGCTTTGTCAATTTGCTTCTTAGTTTGATGTACCTGAAACTAAATATCTTCAAATATTTATCTGCTGTCATTCTTGCAATGTCCTGATGAGATTAACCTTACCTAGCTCCTTCCTCACAATACTGCTACTTGCTCTTCCCATCTCAGGCACTCTGATTTTACCAATATTGGTATCACAGCCTCATTGTTATGTCAAATCTAATAAGAAGATAAGAACACAAGAATTACAAGCAGGAGTAGGCCATATGGCCCCTCGTGTCTGCTCCGCCATTCAATAATATCATGGCTGATCTTCTACATCAACTCTACTTTCCTGCCCTATCTCCGTATCCCTTGATTCCCTTAGTGTCACAAAGTCTATCGATCTCTGTCTTGAATATACTCATCGACTGAGCATCCACAGCCCTCTGGGGTAGAGAATTCCAAAGGTTCGTAACCCTCTGAGTGAAGAAATTTCTTCTCATCTCAGTCCTAAATGACCGACCCCTTATCCTGAGACTATGACCCCGAGTTCTAGACTCTCCATACCACGTCTTATGTTGTTAAACCTTACCCTAACACAGGGTCACTGACCATTATTATTGACACCCCACTGAATTTTGTTTGGCATCTACGCTGGCACAGTTTAACCTCAGGATGTCATTTTTGCTGACCATAAATACACTACCGAGCAGAATGTTTGATTCTTGCTCTTCCAGAATTCCACATCAATTAATTCTGACAGTTTCGTTTCCAGGGACAGGCCTTCTGTCTCACACATTGTCTAATCAGGAAAGCTGTCCCACCTCTTATTATCTAAATGTAACCCTTTTCAACAATCTGCTGAGAGGCTGTTTCAGTACGTTCATTCTAATCACCACCAGACAGAAGCAATGATCTACTGCTGTGCATTTGACAGGACCACGACAAAGCATCGAAAGCAGTGAAACGGAATGGACTGCAAAGCTTACACCTTTGTGACCCAAGCTACAAGACTTTGGACAGGCTACCAAGTACAATGGGTACCTCGCCTAACCGACTATACATCAAAATAAAATATCTAGTCCATGTTTCTGGTGTTAAGTCTTTTGATGATCGCAGTGCCACACTTTGAAGGTCACTTTTAATCCATTATACAGTGTTAGAGTTTAGAGTACAATGTGAGTAAAGGCTAGGTGGTGAAAGGGTCAATCAACATTCTGGCGTTAGCTCTTTACTGCACTTTATTTTGGATTATTGCAAACGGTTAAACAAAACTCTTCAGGCTCTGGCTCCAGAAGTGGGGAAGTGAAGAGGATGAGCAAATGTCGCACTCATTGAGCTCAGCCAGTGCATATTGTAACAGTGGCAACCCATGTACCCAAAATATTCCATTTTCAGGTAAAATGGGGTTGGGAAGCATTCCCCTTTTCTCATCACCAATTCTGTTCAAGTTGAGAAAGCCACTTTACTGCAGCCCCCCTCCCCCCACTTCCCGCAGGGACAATCCAAGGATCATTTCTGTAAAGACACTCATTAAATGAGCACCTACCTGTGTTAAAGCCTATATGCTGTTATATGCATCAAGAAGCACTGCAGTGAGTTTGGCTGAATACACCAAGGCTGCCCTTTTCCACCTCTGCAACATATCATGCCTCTGCCCTTACTTCACCCATGCCTTTGTCACCTCAATCTCAACATTTACAACATTTTCCGCACTAACTTCCCAAGTTCCACCCGAGACATACTCCAATTTCTCCAAAATTCGGTTGTCTGCACAGAGTCCCTTATCCTCAACGACCCCCATGTGGCTCCCTGTCCCCAACACATTGAACTCAAAACCACTGTCTTTGTTTACAAATCTCTGTGCTGTCTCAGCGGCTGGACCTGGACCTGGGGGAGAACAGCGACTGAGGCTGAGCATAAAAAGCGGCGGCAGCAGCGAGGCCCGACCACAGCGGCTGGACCTGGACCTGGGGGAGAACAGCGACCGAGGCTGAGCATAAAAAGCAGCGGCAGCAGCGAGGCCCGACCACAGCGGCTGGACCTGGACCTGGGGGAGAACAGCGACCGAGGCTGAGCATAAAAAGCGGCGGCAGCAGCGAGGCCCGACCACAGCGGATGGACCTGGACCTGGGGGAGAACAGCGACCGAGGCTGAGCATAAAAAGCGGCGGCAGCAGCGAGGCCCGACCACAGCGGATGGACCTGGACCTGGGGGAGAACAGCGACCGAGGCTGAGCATAAAAAGCGGCGGCAGCAGCGAGGCCCGACCACAGCGGCTGGACCTGGGGGAGAACAGCGACCGAGGCTGAGCATAAAAAGCGGTGGCAGCAGCGAGGCTTCCCAACTCAGCAGCGGGGAGAGAGGTAAAAAGTAATCAGAGTGTGACGTCACCAGGGAGCAGGTAAGTGATTGGTTGGTGAGTATTTCTCTAGTTGTTAAACTTTAACTCTGTGGTTTATAGTTGCTAAGGTCTTTCTGGTGTAGCGGGGACTGTTGGTAAACCATACAAGTGCCCTAGAGTATATCTTTAACTGGTGGTATTGAATTAATTTAAATTAATTTAAAGGGTAAGTCATGCCAGGAGAGCCCAGCCCCGTGTTATGCTCCTCTTGCTCTATGTGGGAATTCAGGGACGCTGCCAGTGTCCCTGACGACCACGTGTGTCAGAAATGCATCCAGCTGCAGCTACTAGCAGACCGCATGGAGGCGCTGGAGCTGCGGATGGATGGACTTTGGAGCATTCACAATGCTGAGAGGGTCGTGGATTACACGTTTGATGAGTTGGTCACGCCGCAGGGTAGGGCTGCACAGGCAGAAGGGAAATGGGTGACCATCAGGCAGAGCAGTAGAGACAGGCAGGTAGTGCAGGGGACCCCTGTGGCCATCATCCCCCTTTCAAACAGGTATACCAATTTGGATACTGTTGAGGGGGATGACTTACCAGAGGAAGGCAGCAGCAGCCAACTTCCTGGCACCAGGGGTGCTTCTGCTGCTCAGGAAGGGAGGAAAAAGAGTGGGAGAGCAATAGTGGTAGGGGATTCTATCGTAAGGGGAACAGATAGGTGTTTCTGTGGCCGTAGACGTGACTCCAGGATGGTTTGTTGCCTCCCTGGTGCCAGGGTCAAGGATGTCACTGAACGGCTGCAGGGCATTCTGAAGGGGGAGGGTGAACAGGCAGAGGTCGTGGTTCACATTGGGACCAACGACATAGGTAGGAAGAGGGATGAGGTCCTGCAGTAAGAATTTAGGGAGCTAGGTAGCAGATTAAAGAATAGGACCTCAAAGGTTGTAATTTCTGGATTACTTCCGGTGCCACGTGCTAGTGAGTTTAGGAATAGGAGGATAGAGCAGATGAATGCGTGGCTAAAGAGTTGGTGCAGGAGGGAGGGCTTTAGTTTCCTGGATCACTGGGCCTGCTTCTGGGGAAGGTGGGACTTGTACAAGTCGGACGGGTTGCACCTGAACCAGAGCGGGACAAATATCCTTGCGGGGAGGTTTGCTAGCACTGTTCGGGGGGGTTTAAACTAAAATGGCAGGGGGTTGGGAACCTGAGCAGGGAGACAGAGGAAAGGAAAACAGAGACAAAAGCAAAAGATAGGAAGGAGAAAAACAAAAGTGGCAGTCAGAGAAATCAACGGTTTAAATCAAATGTGGCCACAGTAAATAATAATTCTAATAGGCCTAAGAGCGTTAAAAAAACAAGCCTGAAGGCTTTGTGTCTTAATGCGAGGAGCATTTGTAATAAGGTGGATGAATTGGCTGCGCAAATAGAGGTAAACGAATATGATTTGGTTGGGATTACGGAAACGTAGCTCAAGGATGGCCAAGACTGGGAACTCAACATTCAGGGGTATTCGATATTTAGGAAAGATAGGCAAAAAGGAAAGGGAGGTGGGGTAGCATTACTGGTAAAAGAAGGGATTAATACAATTGTAATGAAGGATATTAGCTCTGATTATGTGGAATCTGTATGGGTAGAATTGAGAAATACTAAGGGGAAAAAAACATTAGTGGGAGTGGTATATAGACCTCCAAACAGTAAAGCGGAGGTTGGGGATGGCATTAAAAGGGAAATTAAAGAAGCGTGCAATAAGGGCACAGCAGTCATCATGGGTGACTTTAATCTACATATAGATTGGGCCAACCAAATTAGTAACAATACTGTGGAGGAGGAATTCCTGGAGTGTTTACGGGATGGTTTCCTGGACCAATATGTCGAGGAACCAACCAGAGATCAGGCCATCTTAGACTGGGTATTATGTAACGAGAAAGGATTAATTAGCAATCTTGTTGTACGAGGCCCCTTGGGTCAGAGCGATCATAATATGATCGGATTCTTCATTAAGATGGAGAATGAAGTAGTTGACTCAGAGACAAGGGTCCTCAATTTAAATGAAGGAAACTACGATGGTCTGAGGAGCGAGTTGGGTAGGATTGATTGGGGAATGGCACTCAAAGGGTTGACGGTGGATAGGCAATGGCAAACATTCAAAGACCGAATGGATGAGCTACAGAATTTGTTCATCCCAGTTTGGCATAAAAATAAAACAAAAAAGGTGACTCAACCGTGGCTAACAAGGGAAATTAGGGATAGCATAAGATCCAAGGAGAGCACATATAAATTGGCTAGAAAAAGCAATAATCCTGAGGATTGGGAGCAGTTTAGGAGTCAACAAAGGAGGACAAAGGGATTAATTAAGAAAGGGAAAATAGAATATGAGAGTAAGCTACCAGGGAACATAAAAACTGACTGTAAAAGCTTTTATAGATATGTGAAGAGAAAAAGATTGGTGAAGTCAAGCGTAGGTCCCTTACAGTCAGAATCAGGGGAATTTATAATGGGGAACAAGGAAATGGCAGACCAACTAAATACATACTTTGGTTCTATCTTCACAAAGGAGGACACAAATAACCTCCCAGAGATGCCGGGGAACATAGGGTCTGATGAAAGGGTGGAACTGAAAGAAATCAGTATTTGTAGGGAAATGGTGTTAGGAAAATTGATGGGACTGAAGGCCGATAAATCCCCAGGGCCTGATGGTCTACATCCCAGGGTACTTAAGGAAGTGGCCCTAGAGATAGTAGATGCATTGCTGGTCATCTTCCAGAACTCGATAGACTCTGGAACGGTACCCATGGATTGGAGGGTAGCTAATGTTACCCCACTATTCAAAAAAGGTGGTAGAGAAAAAGCGGGGAATTTTAGACCGGTAAGCCTGACATCAGTAGTGGGGAAAATGCTAGAGTCCATTACAAAAGATGTAATAGCAGAGCACTTGGAAAACAGTGACAGGATCGGACAAAGTCAACATGGATTTACAAAAGGTAAATCATGCTTGACTAATCTACTGGAATTTTTTGAGGATGTAACTGGTAAAATAGTTAAGGAAGAACCAGTGGATGTGGTGTATTTGGACTTTCAGAAGGCTTTCGATAAGGTCCCACATAAGAGATTAGCGTGCAAAATTAAGGCACATGGGATTGGGGGCAAGGTATTAACTTGGATAGAGAACTGGTTGGCGGACAGAAAGCAAAGAGTTGGAATAAACGGGTCGTTTTCCGAGTGCCAGGCAGTGACTAGTGGGGTACCGCAAGGATAGGTCCTAGGACCCCAGCTGTTCACTATATATATTAATGATCTGGACGAGGGAATTGGATGTAATAGCTCCAAATTTCCAGACGACACAAAGCTGGGTGGGAGGGTAAGCTGTGAAGAGGATGTCGTGAAACTCCAGTACGATTTGGACAGGTTGGGTGATTGGGCAGAAACATGGCAAATGCACTATAATGTGGATAAATGTGAGGTTATCCACTTTGGTGGCAAAAACAGGAAGGCAGATTATTATTTGAATGGCAATAGATTGAGAGAAGGGGAAGTGCAAAGAGACCTGGGTGTTCTTGTGCACCAGTCGCTGAAGGTAAGCATGCAGGTGCAGCAGGCGGTTAAGAAGGCAAATGGTATGTTGGCCTTCATAGCAAGAGGGTTCGAGTACAGGAACAAGGATGTCTTGCTACAGTTGTACAGGGCCTTGGTGAGACCGCACCTTGAGTATTGTGTGCAGTTTTGGTCACCTTACCTGAGGAACGACGTTCTTGCCATGGAGGGAGTGCAGCGAAGATTCACCAGGCTGATACCTGGGATGGCAGGAATGACGTATGAGGAGAGATTGTGTCGATTGGGCTTATACTCACTGGAGTTTAGAAGATTGAGAGGGGATCTCATCGAAACCTATAAAATTCTGGCAGGTCTGGACAGACTAGATGCAGGAAGGATGTTTCTGATGGCCGGGGAGTCCAGAACCAGGGGTCATAGTCTAAGGATAAGGGGTAAGCCATTTAGGACTGAAATGAGGAGGAATTTCTTCACCCAGAGAGTGGTGAACCTGTGGAATTCTCTGCCACAGAGGGCGGTGGAGGCCAGTTCATTAAATATATTCAAGAGTTGGATGTATTTCTTGAGGCTAAAGGGATCAAGGGATATGGGGAGAAGGCAGGGACAGGGTACTGAAATTGGATGATCAGCCATGATCTCATTGAATGGCGGAGCAGGCTTGAAGGGCCGAATGGCCTACTCCTGCTCCTATCTTCTATGAATCTATGAACACTATTTTGCAACCTCCTCAATCCCTATGAAAGAAAGAACTTGCATTTATATAGCGCCTTTCATGATCACAGGACATTCCAAAGTGCTTTACAGCCAATGAAGTACTTTTGAAGTGTAGTCACTGTTGTAATGTAGGAAACATGGCAGCCAATGCACACAGCAAGCTCCCACAAACAGCAAGGTGATAATGACCAGATGATCTGTTTCAGTGATGTTGGTTGAGGGTTAAGTATTGGCTCGGACACCGCGGAGAACTCCCCTGCTCTTCTTCAAATAGTGCCATGAGATCTTTTATGACCACCTGAGAGGCCAGACAGGGCCTAAGTTTAACGTCTCATCTGTGTCCGAACTCTCGAACCCACTCTTCCAGTTCTGGATTCCTGTGCAGATCCCCTTCCCTCTACTCCACTATCAGTGGCCGAGCCGTCAGCTGTCTCACTCCAGACCTCTTTGCCTTACTACTTTCCTCTCCACCTCATCAAAGCCCGTCTCTGTGACCATGCGTTAACTCTGCTCCTATGCTCGGTGTCATTTTCCCTTTGTGAATTACCTTAAGCTGTATGAATGCAAGGTGTTGTCTACAATGTCTCACTGTGCGCAAAGTATTTTTCCTTCCTCAATACATTTTCTGTGAAAGCTAATTTAGAAACAATAAATAACTCATTTCGAGCTCACTGCCAAGGTCAAAGGGTTATCCTGCACCAGGGTTCAAATGAACAAAAATATTACCCAATGAAATGGTGGGAGGAGATTTGGTACTAATGTTAGATTCAAAGAACACTATTATGGTAGCAACGTTCGATTTATTCAGGCAGGAAGCAGAACAGAATGGAATCTGTGTTCCCTTTAAATTATGATTAGAGAAGCTTAAGCTCCACAGTCTACAGGGAAGAAGGTTAAGTTGAGGGGGTCCTTACGGAGGTACACAAAGCATTTAATGGTACAGAAAAGTAAACCTAGAATATTGCTGTTAAGTCGGGCCTGTAGGACGAGAGGAAATACGTTTAAGTTAGTGGAAAGTAAATTTAAAACAGATATTTAAAAAAATTAAATGATGAAATGTTTGGAGTAATCTACTAGATAAGGCAGTGGAGTGAACGACATTAGGGAAGTTCAGGATGTAGCTGGACATTAGACTGGGTGAGCTGGAGTATTAGAGGATCCCGCTTCAATGGCTCAAATGGGCCTTCATCCTTCTCGACTTTTTCTCATTTTACTTTAGCTTCCTGTGAATTCAGAGTCAACCTCTGCATTGTTTTGTTTTAAAGCTTTGTTTCCATACGGATGATTCTAAATCCATTTTCAAACAGTTATTGTGATAAATAATATGAACGGTAATAACTATACTGGAAAAATATCTCTCGTATCACTCCATTTAACAACGGTCAATGTGCCTCTGAACTTTCCTCTCTTGCTCATCCTGTAGAGATATGAAGATTCATCGAACTGCCTCCTACTCTAACTCCATGTTTTCTAGGACCTCAGTACATTGGGACTCCTTACCTGCCTCAGTCTTTATTTCCTCTTACAATCTACAAGCTTTTAAAAACCAAAGCTTGGTGTCATCTAATGAGTACTTCCTGATTTACTGTGGCTTCGCTACTTTTTTGTTGTCCTGCATTAGGGACAATGGCCCCTTCACTGGGTTCCTCAAACAATTGCTTAAATATTTTCCATTTACCCCATTGCTCCGTAGAGTCACCTCCATGAACGATACAGCAAAGACCATGTGTGGTCACTGATTGGATTAATGGGGCCTTAAAGAACTTCTATTGAACAAGTACGAAATGGATTTACATTTCCCACTGCAGATCAAACTCATGAAACTCACATGCCATTGTTGAAAAACAGGGCAATCTGTACCATCAGGCTGCTGTGGGATCCTACTTTCCACTAGTTGAGAAAACCCGGAAGACTGATATTCCGGAGACGGAAGACCACAAATTTCACAAAGTTAAGGAAGGCGACAGCAAAAATGCCAAATATGGTACACTTTTTTATCAAGATGAGCGTTCGTGCTCTACATTTTGTGTTAAAATCACTATCAAAAACCAATGAATTACACTCCCTGCAGTGAATGAGTTGGTGCGGATTAGGGAGAGCATGTTATTCAGTGAGAAGAAGCCTTTTCCAAGGCAATGAATGTGCGGGAATTGAGATCTCAATTTTCATTTAGCCATTTTGTACAAAAACTGCACACTGCACAGCAAGGTTAGACTGTCTGACATTTATCCGGGTGAAGTGCGTCATTGGGTGCTTGAGACTTGTTGAAGAATCCCCTCCACAGGTAGCAAAGCATTTTGCGTAAAACAACACATTTTAAGAACCCATACCCACCTCCTATTTTATTAACAGGAATAGCACTAAAAAGGGTCCACTAACTCTTTGTGCATGACTGCATCGCTCATCATTATCCAAAAGATGAATTATTGCAGTCCTTGCTGAGTACTGAGTGTTGAGTATTGCAGGGAAAGGTCCTTTAGCCCTGTCAGAGTCCTGCCGCCTCCAAATGTCAACATCTCCAAACCTACATTCTAATGCATTACCGACATTGTCAGGTGCTTCTCCAAATATCAGCAGGAGTTGATAAATGAGGGTTGATTCCCCGACCAGGCTCTCTTGACGAGGAGCAGAGTGTTGGGTGGGAAATCGTGAGCCAGACTAAACAGATGGAAAGTAAGGGGCTTCAGGCTCTTGATTTCCCAACCAGCATCCATGAGCTTCGCTCCTTGCCAATGGGGCCCGATCGGGGGATCTGCGTCTGTAAAGAAGTATAAAATACAGTTTCTTTGTGAAATTCACTAGGTGGGCCAGACGTGGCGATCCGTGGCAGTGCTTGTGTTCTTTTGCGCCTGGCTGTTTTTGACCACAGCAATAGATTTGCAACTATCATTCAAGACCCAAATATGTAGCACATTCATGTAACTGCATATGGGGCAGTAACACAGATAGGCATTAATGTGCGTCGAATCAACGCTGAATGAGCCCATTAGAAAACTCCACAGTGAACCATCTATGTAGACTAAACATTTCCCCCTCATGTCCTCTGAGACCTTCTGTATTATGGAGAATTTGAACGACAGCAGCAGACTTGTCTGAGCCACGTAGAGGCTTAGATTTAATCCTGAAATGCACTTTTTAATCTGAAAAGGAAACCGTTGAACTTCCTGCAGCTGTTACGCAAGAGGCTGATGATCATCCTGGCTAATTAAAAATATAAATCAACTTCTCAATTAAGCTGTGACTTGTGGTCCAATGATACACAACCCTTTGGTTGTTAAAAGGGCATTGGATTATGAGCTATTAAAGAGTACATCATTAGAACATATTGGTGCTGTTTGCTAGAAGACAGTGTTTTACGTCCACACATCTCAATTTCTATTTATGGTTCTAATCCTGTATCGGCCCACATACACAAGAATGTTCGGCTATGAAGGCTGACACATTCGTCCACTCTGCTGGCAAGCACCATCTCAACTCACAGATGAAGAACAGCTATTTGGGGTGAGGTCCCTAAAGGTTGCACCGGTGGAAAAGAACCACAGCGAGAGTCGGGTGGGGGGGGAGGTGGAAGGAGGGGGAGAGAAAGGGGGGGAAAAGCTCCAAAGTTTACCTGGCAAACACGGCAAAGGCCTATAACTGAGCTTTATGTCACCAAGTTTCAGATTGCTGCTTTGTGCTAACTTCTGTACATCAAATTCAACAAGAACACAAATTCAAAAAGAACAATGAGTGAAAAAACTTCAAACAACCGTTTTTACAGAAGTTCGAAATGAACTTTTGTACCAAATGGTTAACTTTTTTTAACTTGAGCTAATCAAATGATACCAAAATCCTTCAAGTAAAACATGGTGACATATTTGTCCATACAATAGAGATGATTTCTAAATGAGATTGTACAAATATCAGATGATTCTTGCAGAATTGCAAGCAAATATTGTCGAAGTAAAAACATTTTGTTGCCAGGAAGTTATTACTGGACACAGCCTCCATTTTTTACACGATGATTAAGTGCTATGTTTAATTTTTCCCTCTCTCCTTTCATAAAGCCACAGACCACTTAGTGGCTCGGAACCATGCACATTGGACGTCCTCCACTATCTTGCCCAAGTAAATCATTCTGGTTGGCTGTTTGCAAAAAAATAAGGTGACTGTTCTGTGGTGCAAAGAATCATAGAAATCTCAACACAGAAGGAGGCCATTCAGCCCACTGCATCTGGCCCAGGGCCGGCATCACCCACTGAAACCTTCTGCTCTAAACACATTTCCCCATTCCCTCCTTAGTTCCTTTAATATTTTTTCCTTCAAAGGGTTATCCTTCTTCAATGCCATGATTGATTTGGTTTCAATTGCCACTTGTGGTGATGTAAGCCATATACTAATAGCTCGTTGCTTTAAATTTTTAAAATTTTAATCTCTCCCTTTGTGCTTCAAGTAATAATCTTACATTTATGCCCTTTTGATACTGATTCAATGACCAGTGGAAATAATTTTTCACTATGTGCCCTCTCAAACTCTTTCAGTATTTGAAACAGTTCTCTTTGATTCTCCCTTAATCTTCTCTGCTTCAGTGAATAATGTCCTAGTTTCCCCAGTCTCTCAACATAACTCCTCCCTGGCATCTTTCCATTCTTTCAATACTCTTCCTTCATGGACAGTAGATAGTACCTCAACTGTAGCCTAACCACACCATCTTAAAATGAGAGCTAGGCCATTCAGGAGGGAAATCAGGAAGCACCTTTTCATACAAAAGGTAGCAGAAATTTAGAACTCTCCCCAAAATCCTGGGGATGCTGGAGGTCAATTGAAGCTTTCAAGACTGAGGCTGATAGATTTTTGTTGGGTAAGACTATCAAGGGATATGGAGCACAGACAGGGAAATGGAGTTGAGGTGCAGATCAGCCATGATCGAATTGAATGGTGGAGCAGGTTCGAGGGGCTGAATGGCCTCCTTCTGTTCCTTATGTTCCTAACCAATGCCTTGTACTGATTCATCACCACTTCCTCCTTTTTGTATTCAATGCCTTTATATGTAAAATCCAGAATCCCATTTGTTCTTATTTAACACTTACTTAAAGCAGTGCAGCTTTAAAAGACAAGTGATTTTCTTTTGCCAATTAGCAGCACAGGGAGGAGACTGCCATCCCATCATTCCTGGACACAGGTGCCAGAAGTGAAAGGGCACGGCATTAACTTGCGATACCATCTGACACTAGTATCCTGAAACAAAGATAGCATAGTGGTTTTGTTACTGGATTAGTAATCCAGAGGCCTGGACTAATGATCCAGCAGTACATGAGTTCAAATTCCACCACAGCACCATGGGGAATTTCAAATTAAATAAATAAATCTGGACTAACAAAGCTAGTATCAGTAATGAAACTATCGGATTGTTGTAAAAAGCCATCTGTTTCACTAATGTCCTTTAGAGAAGGAAATCTGCCCTTACCGGGTCTGACTCCAGACCCACAGCAATGTGGTTGATTCTTAACCACCCTGTGCCATGCAGTTGTATTCAAGGAAGGTGACTCAGCATCCAACTTCTCAAGGGCAATTAGGGATGGGCAATAAATGCTGACCTTGCCTGCAACACCAACAGCCCGTGAATGAATTGAAAAAAAATTGCAACCACATTTTCAAAGCACAATGGCCTCACTACTTTAACAGATTAAGGACTTCTGAGGCTTTGTTCCAATCTTTGTAAACCCTTCATTTTTGGCACGAGCAATCTGTCTCGATTCCAAAAAAGAAAACGGTTCTTGTCACCATGGCTGCATTTAAAATTTGGCTGAATTATTCTGAATATTACTGAATTATGCCTTGGGATTCAAGAACTATTAACACATCTGATTGAAACACTGGTAGCTGAAAGCTCAGGCCACATACAGGAGCCACATTAAGCTCTGGATCAGAACCCAAGAGGATTATTCAGAGGCTCCTAAAGCATAACTGTTGTACAACCGTACAAAATACCTGTAAGTACTTTAAACACTGCATGAACACACACGAGCACGTAGAGATTAAAGCTCCCAAGGTGACGAGTGCATTTTGCTCAAGGGCAGATTTGAACTTTTCCTATCGGTTCGTTGAGGGTTTTTTCTTTTTTGCGTGGTCCACTAGACGTCAGTTTTAAAATTTAAGAACTGTTTTGTTCCTCGCCCGTGTTCTTGCAGTAGACTCTTTAATGGTCACGTGCAGTTCATTTTCTGTTATTTGCAGTTGTGCAGGACACTCGGAAAGGTAGTTGCGGTGAGTGGTAGCGTTGCCAACTCTGGTTGAACATTACATCACCTACCTCCCGCCTCCAACACAACTCCCTTTGTAGCGCACCGCCTTCCCATGCCACTTGGAAAGTGAATAGATTCTTCATTACCTGATTGGATGATTCTTGGCTGTCAGTCAAACAGCCTTTCCTCCCTTCCCCAATTATTTCTACATGTTCCTATTTTCCTCCGGGTTGCTTTTTTGGGAAACGAGACAGATCGCTCAGGTCAAAAATGAGGGGTTTATAAAGATTGGAGCAAAACCTCAGAAGTCCTTAATCTGTTAAAGTAGTGACTCCGTTGTGCTTTGAAAACATGGTTGCATTTGTTTCAATTTGTTTCAGTCCTGCCACATCCAGTCGTGAATGGTGGTGGACCATTAAACAACTAACAGGAGGAGGAGGCTCCATGAATATTCCCATCCTCACTGAGGGTGGAGCCCAGCACGTGAGTGCAAAAGACAAGGCTGAAGTGTTTACAACCATCTTCAGCCAGAAGTGTCAAGTGGATGATCCATATCGGCCTCCTCCTGAGGTCCCCACAACCACAGAAGCCAGTCTTCAGCCAATTCGATTCACTCCATGTGATATCAAGAAACGGCTGAGCGCACTGGATACAGCAAAGGCTGTGGTTCCCCGACAACATCCCGGCTATCATGCTGAAGACTTGTGCTCTAGAACTAGCCGCGCCTCTAGCCAAGCTATTCCAGTACAGCTACAACACTGGCATCTATCCAACAATGGAAAAAACTGCCCAGGTATGTCCTGTCCACAAAAAGGACAAATCCAATCTGGCCAAATACTACCCCATCAGTCTACTCTCAATCATCAGCAAAGTGATGGAAGGTGTCGTCGACAGTGCTATCAAGCAGCACTTACTCACCAACAACCTGCTCCCCGATGCTCGGTTTGGGTTCTGCCAGGACCACTCAGCTCCAGACCTCATTACAGCCTTGGTCCAAACATGGACAAAAGAGCTGAATTCCAGGGGTGAGGTGAGAGTGACTGCCCTTGACATCAAGGCAGCATTTGACCAAGTGTGGCATCAAGGAGCCCTAGTAAAACTGAAGTCAATGGGAATCGGGAAAAACTCTCCACTGGCTTGGAGTCATACCTAGCACAAAGCAAGATGATTGTGGTGGTTGGAGGTCAATCATCACAGTCCCAGGACATCACTGCAGGAGTTCCTCAGGGCAGTGTCCTAGGCCCAACTAGCTTCAGTTGCTTCATCAATGACCTTCCCTCCATCATAAGGTCAGAAGTGGGGATGTTCGCTGATGACTGCATAGTGTTCAGTGCCATTCGCAACTCCTCTGATAATGAAGCAGTCCATGCCTGCATGCAGCAAGACCTGGACGACATTCAGGCTTGGGCTGATAAGTGGCAGGTAACATTCGCGCCACACAAGTGCCAGGCAATGACTACCTCCAACAAGCGAGCGTCTAACCACCGCCCCTTGACATTCAACGGCATTACCATCGCCGAATCCCCACCATCAATATCCTGGCATTCACCATTAGTCAGAAACTTAATTGGACCATCCACATAAATACTGTGGCAACAAGAGTAGGTCAGAGGCTGGGTATTCTGCAGTGAGTGTCTCACCTCCTGACTTCCCAAAGCCTTTCCACCATCTACAAGGCACAAGTCAGGAGTGTGATGGAATACTCTCCACTTGCCTGGATGAGTGCAGCTCCAACAACACTCAAGAAGCTCGACACCATCCAAGACAAAGCAGCCCACTTGATTGGCACTCCATCCACCACTGGCGTACCCTGGCTGCAGTGTGTACCATCTACAAGATGGGCGGCCTTCGAGACACACGACAACGCAAAATCGTAGAGCAGAAATTGATAGCCAAGTTCCGCACTCATGAGGACGGCCTCAACTGGGATCTTGGGTTCATGTCACGCTACATGTAACCCCACCTGACGTAGGGTCATCCAGACTCGAGTCGTCGTTGGCTTGTTCTCTCTGCACAGATGCGGCCAGACCTGCTGTGATTTCCAGCAAAAAAAATGTTTTTTTGTCTGTTTTTTGTTTTTCATACACACCCCAGCATCTGCAACATTTGACCCCTTGTGACCCCACCTCATTGTTCTTTGATGTAATGTTTTCCTGACTGACCTGTTTGGACACCATTCACACCTTTGTTTGCTGTGGTTATCTCTCTGCCGAGGTGTGATAAATGGCAGTTAGAAAGATTACCTGTAATCATCTGGCATTATTCTCTGACTATATAAGCTGTGTCTTTATGCATCTCTCCACTTCACCTGACAAAGGAGCAGCGCTCCGAAAGCTTGTGATTTCAAATAAAACTGTTGGACTATAACCTGGTGTTGTGTGACTTCTTACATTTGTCCACCCCAGTCCAACACCGGCATCTCCACACCACATCTACAAGATGCACTGCAGCAACTCGCCAAGGCTTCTTCGGCAGCACCTCCCAAACCGACGACCTATACCACCTAGAAGGACAAGGGCAACAGGCGCATGGGAACGCCACCACCTCCAAGTTCCCCTCCAAGTCACACACCATCCTGACTTGGAAATATATCGCTGATCCTTCATCGTCGCTGGGTCAAAATCCTGGAACTCCCTCCCTAACAGCACTGTGGGAGTACCTTCACAACAGGAGTACCTTCACAACACGGACTGCAGTGGTTCAAGAAGGCGGCTCACCACCACCTTCTCGAGGGCAATTAGGGATGGGCAATAAATACTGGCCTTGCCAGCGACGCCCACATCCCATGAACGAATTTAAAAAATATTAGCGCCAGATGGCATCACAATTTATTGCCGTGCCCTTTCACATCTGGCATCTGTGTCCAGGAATGATGGGATGGGAACATTAATCTTTAATTCCTGGAGATAATCCTGGAGGGTTGGCAACCCTAATGAGTGGCTGCTGCCAAAATGATTCACAATATAAAACCATGCAAAACATGTGCGTGCAATACTGGGCCTCACTGTTCAGCTACATGGTTACCAATTGGGGAAAGAAAGGGCTGAAATCTTGACAGAGTAAGTGTGGAGGAGTGTCCGAGTCTGTGTGGGTTGAATACAGGGTTGCCTCCGAACTGGACAGTGGGACATAATAGGGCAGGGCAGGAAGTAGCTTGTGTTCTATTTTGCTTTGTTAATGATGGGCATTCATTTAAAGCTCAATAGCCTTGTTTCCCCCTTTCTAACGGAAATTCATCCTGTTTTTTTAAAAACCTGCCAGAGTTTTCTGTTCCACTAAGATGGCAAACAAAGTTCAACACAGATAAATTCAGGTATTATATTATTTTAGGAAGAAAAGGGAGGTCACTTATTACTTGGAATGTGCGAGTCTAGGTGGGGTAGAGGAACAAAGGGATCTCGGAGCACGGTGGCATAGTGGTTAGCACTGTTGCCTCACAGCGCCAGGGACCCGGGTTCGAATCCGGCCTCGGGTGACTGTCTGTGTGGAGTTTGCACATTCTCCCCGTGTTTGCGTGGGTTTCCTCCGGGTGCTCCGGTTTCCTCCCACAGTCCAAAGATGTGCGGGTTAGGTTGATTGGCTATGATAAAAAAAAATTGACCCTTAGTGTTAGGGGGATTAAATATGTGGGGTTACGGGGATAGGGTGGGATATGTGTTGGTGTAGGGGTTACGGGGATCGGGTGGGATATGTGTCGGTGCAGGCTCGATGGGCCGAAATGGCCTCTATCTGCACTGTGGGGTTTCTGTGATTCTGAAATACACAAATCACTAAAAGTTGCGACACGGGTTAGCAAGGCCATAAAAAAAGCAAAGCAAGCACTAGGATTTTTTCTAGAGGGATAGAATTGAAAAGTAATGAAGTTCAGCTAAACCTGCATCGAACCTTGGTTAGACCACACTTGGAGTACTGCGTACAGTTCTGGTCACCATATTATGAAAAGGGTATGGAGGCACTGGAGAGGGTGCAGTGAAGATTTACGAAGATGATATTTGCGAGGATATACATATCAGGAAAGGATGAACAGGCTGGGTCTCTTTTCTTTTGAAAAAAGGCAGCTGAGGGGTGACCTAATAGAAGTCTTTAAAATTATGAAATGTTTTGATAGAGTGGATACAGAGAGGATGTTTCCAATTGTGGGGGAGAGCATAACTAGAGGCCATCAATATAAGATAGTTACCAAGAAATCCAATAGGGAATTCAGAAGAAACTTTTTTACCCAGAGAGTGGTGAGAATGTAGAACTCACTACCACAGGGAGTGGTTGAAGCGAATGGTATAGATGCATTTAAGGGGAGGCTGGACAAGCATATGAGGGAGAAGGGAATAGAGGGTTACGCTGATAGAGTTAGCTGAGGAAAGACGGGAGGATGCGCAAGTGCAGCAAAAACGTCAGCATAGAAACATAGAAACATAGAAGATAGGAGCAGGAGTAGGCCATTCGGCCCCTCGAGCCTGCTCCGCCATTCAATGAGTTCATGGCTGATTGTCCAAATTCAGTACCCTGTTCCTGCCTTCTCTCCATATCCCTTGATCCCTTTAGCCTTAAGAAATATATCCAACTCCTTCTTGAATATATTTAATGAATTGGCCTCTACTGCCTTCCGTGGTAGAGAATTCCACTGGTTCACCAATTTCTGGGTGAAGAAATTCCTCCTCATCTCTGTCCTAAATGGCTTACTCCTTATCGTTAGACTGTGACCCCTGGTTCTGGACTCCCCGACCATCGGGAACATCCTTCCAGCATCTAGTCTGTCCAGTCCTGTTAGAATTTTATAAGTTTCGATGAGATCCCCTCTCATTCTTCTAAACTCCAGCGAATATAAGCCCAATCGACCCAATCTTTCCTCATACATCATTCCTGCCATCCCAGGTATCAGCCTGGTGAATCTTCGCTGCACTCCCTCCATGGCAAGAACATCCTTCCTCAGATATGGCGACCAAAACTGCACACAATACTCCAGATGTGGTCTCACCAAGGCCCTGTACAACTGCAGCAAGACATCCTTGTTCCTGTACTCAAACCCTCTCGCTACGAAGGCCAACATACCATTTGCCTTCTTAACCGCCTGCTGCAGCTGCATGCTTACTTTCAGCGACTGGTGCACAAGGACACCCAGGTCTCATTGCACTTCCCCTTCTCCCAATCTATTGCCATTCAGATAATAATCTGCCTTCCTGTTTTTGACACCAAAGTGGATAACCTCGCATTTATCCACATTATATTGCATCTGCCATGCTTCTGCCCAATCACCCAACCTGTCCAAATCATACTGGAGTTTCTCGGTATCCTCCTCACAGCACACATGCCCACCCAGCTTTGTGTCATCTGCAAACTTGGAGATATTACATCTAGTTCCCTCATCCAGATCATTAATATATATTGTGAATAGCTGGGGTCCAAGGACCGATCCCTGCGGTACCCCACTAGTCACTGCCTGCCACTCGGAAAAAGAGCCGTTTATTCCAACTCTTTGCTTTCTGTCTGCCAACCAGTTCTCTATCCAAGTCAATACCTTGCCCCCAATCTCATGTGCCTTAATTTTACACGCTAATCTCTTATGCGGGACCTTATCGAAAGCCTTTTGACAATCCAAATACACCACATTGAATGGCGGAGCAGGCTCGAGGGGCCGATTGGCCTACTCCTGCTCCTATTTCTTATGTTCTTATCCACTGGTTCTCCCTTATCTATTTTACAAGTTACATCTTCAAAAAATTCCAGTAGATTAGTCAAGCACGATTTACCTTTTGTAAATCCATGTTGACTTTGTCCGATCCGGTCACTTTTTTCCAAGTGCTCTGCTATTACATCCTTTATAATGGACTCTAGCATTTTCCCCACTACCAATGTCAGGCTTACCGGTCTGTAATTCCCCGTTTTCTCTCTACCACCCTTTTTGAACAGTGGGGTAACATTAGCTACCCGCCAATCCATGGGTACTGTTCCAGAGTCTATCGAATTTTGGAAGATGACCCGCAATGCATCTACTATTTCTAGGGCCACTTCCTTAAGTACCCTAGGATATAGATTATCCGGTCCTGGGGATTTATCAGCCTTCAATCCCATCAATTTCCCTAACACCATTTCCCTACAAATACTGATTTCTATCAGTTCCTCCCTGTCATTAGACCCTATGTTCCCCGACATCTTTGGGAGGTTATTTGTGTCCTCCTTTGTGAAGGCAGAACCAAAGTATATATTTAATTGGTCTGCCATTTCTTTGTTCCCCATTATAAATTCCCCTGATTCTGTCTGCAAGGGACCTACGCTTGACTTCACCAATCTTTTTCTCTTCACATATCTATAAAAGCTTTTACAGTCAGTTTTTATGTTCCCTGTAAGCTTACTCTCATACTCTATTTTCCCCCTCTTAATTAATCCCTTTGTCCTCCTTTGTTGAATCCTAAACTGCTCCCAATCCTCAGGTTTACTGCTTTGTCTGGCCAATTTATATGTCCTCTCCTTGGACCTTATGCTATCCCTAATTTTCCTTGTTAGCCACAGTTGAGGCACCTTTTTTGTTTTATTTTTATGCCAAATTGGGATGAACAAATTTTGTAGTTCATCCATGCGATCTTTGAATGTTTGCCATTGCCCATCCACCGTCAACCCTTTGAGTGTCATTCCCCAATCAATCCTACCCAACTCGCACCTCATACCATCGTAGTCTCCTTTATTTAAATTCAGGACCCTAGTCTCCGAGTCAACTATTTCACTCTCCATCTTAATGAAGAATTCTATCATATTATGATCGCTCTGGCCTAAGGGGCCTCGCACAACAAGATTGCTAATTAATCCTTTCTCATTACATAATACCCAGTCTAAGATGGCCTGATCTCTAGTTGGTTCCTCAACATATTGGTCCAGGAAACCATCCCGTATACACTCCAGGAATTCCTCCTCCACAGTATTGTTGCTAATTTGGTTAGCCCAATCTATATGTAGATTAAAGTCACCCATGATAACTGCTGTGCCCTTATTGCACGCTTCTCTAATTTCCCGTTTGATGCCATCCCCGACCTCCGCATTACTGTTTGGAGGTCTATATACCACTCCCACTAACGTTTTCTGTCCCTTGGTATTTTTCAGTTGTACCCATATAGATTCCACATCATCAGAGCTAATATCCTTCCTTTCAATTGTATTAATCTCCTCTTTAACCAGTAATGCTACCCCACCTCCTTTTCCTTTTTGCCTATCTTTCCTGAATATTGAATATCCCGGGATATTGAGTTCCCAGCCTTGGCCACCCTGGAGCCATGTTTCCGTAATCCCAATCATATCATATTCGTTTACCTCTATTTGCACAGCTAATTCATCCACCTTATTACAAATGCTCCTTGCATTAAGACACAAAGCCTTCAGGCTTGTTTTTTTAACAATCTTAGATCTTTTAGAATTATTATTTACCGTGGCCATGTCTGATTTAAACCCTTGATTTCTCTGTCTGCCACTTTTGTTTTTCTCCTTCATGTCCTTTGCTTTTATCCTTGTTTCCCTTTCCTCTGTCTCTCCGCTCAGGTTCCCAACCCCCTGCCATTTTAGTTTAAATCCTCCTCCAGAGCATTAGCAAACACTCCCCCTAGGACATCGGTCCTGGCCCTGCCCAGGTGCCAACCGTCCGGTCTGTACTGGTCCCACCTCCCCCAGAACCGGTTCCAATGTCCCAGAAATTTGAATCCCTCCCCCTTGCACCATTCCTCTAGCCACGTATTTATCTGAAATAACTTTCTAACTTTCTATTTCTACTCTGACTAGCACGTGGCACTGGTAGCAATCCTGAGATTACTACCTTTGAGGTCCTATTTTTTAATTTACCTCCTAACTCCCTGTATTCAGCTTTTAGGACCTCATCCCAGTTTTTACCTATATCGTTGGTACCTATATGCACCACGACGACTGGCTGTTCACCCTCCCCTTCCAAAATGTTCTGCAGCCGCTCCGAGACAGCATGGACTGGTTGGGCCGAATGGCCTATTTATCTGCTGTAACTCTTATGTAATTCTATGTAATCTGAGATCTACAGATCTGAAGCCACCAGGTGCAATAGTCAGATAGTCAGGACCGGCAATCGCTCCGATCTGACAGCTGGAGTACTGTGTCCAATTCTGGGCATCACACTTTAGAAAGGATGTCAAGGCCTTGGAGAGGGTGCAGAAATTATTGACCAGAATGGTACCAGGAACGAGGGACTTCAGTTATGTGGAAAGACTAGAGAAGCTGGGATTGTTCTCCTTACAGCAGAGAAGATTAAGGGGAGCTTTAAGAGAGGTGTTCAAAATTATGAGAGATTTTGATAGTGTAGACAGAGAGAAACTGTTTCCACTGGCAGGAGGGTCAGTAAGCAGAGGACATATATTTAAGGTGATTGACAAAAAAAACAGAGGGAAGAAGAGGAAATTTTTTTACTCAGCAAGTTGTTATGATCTGGAATGCACTGCCTGAAAGCTGCTAGAAGCCGAGTCAATAGCAACTTTCAAAAGGGAATTAGATATATACTTAAAAAGGAAAAATATTTGCAGGGCTATGGGAAAGAGCAGGGGAGTGGGATTAATTGGTAGTTCTTTAAAGAGCTGGCACAAGCACGATGGGCCGCATGGCATCCTTCTGTACAGTATGATTCTATATAACCCTGCTTACACACCATCCTGAGCATCACGGTGAAGCAGGAAGTACTGTGCAGCAATGCTGCAGATGGTGTGTGAATTTACTCTTAGAAACTTACAATCCAGTGCTACCAGACTCAGGACCCCCCTTCCTTCGCCCCCTCACTCAGTCCTGGCCAGCCCATGCCATCCGCCTCAGTGCTAACAGTGACTCAAACCCCACATTCAGTCCCGCAGATCTGCAAGATCTCATGTTCCTCCTCCACAGTTCTGCCAAGCCCCAGGTTTCCCATAAACATTGGTGCCAGTTAGGATCCCTCCCCATGCTGCCAAACTGCATGACACCCAGACCAATGCTACAGAGCCACAAAATCCCCATCCCAAATCTCCAAAGCCCGAGGATCGGTCCCAGCGCTACCAAAATCCAGAACCATTCCCTCCCAGTAGAGCTAAACCAGCACCCCCTCTCTCCTGCAATGCTAAATACCCAAGTAACTTCCTCCCTCCAACTGGTGCACTTTATATATCATCTTGCTGTTTGTCCACATCTTTAAAAATGGTGAGAGATAAAAATTAAGTTAATAAATCTTAAAAGAAATATATGTGTATAAAGAAAATGAAGGACATTCATTTACAGTTTTCACTCAATAATGGACAAAGTAAAATACAGTAATGGAATTCAATCCCCAAAGCACCAGTAAAAGTTCGAAAATGCCACGTAATAAAAATGAATTTGACTCGTATCAGTCGCTGTAAATCAGTGCCCTGGCTAATACATGGTGTATTACCGGGTATAACCACCCCCACACCCCCCACTGTAATCAAACAGTGTATCATCTGACTCATGGTGAGCAACATCACAGAAGATCTACGTGTACCCATTAAAATCTTGAAGACCGCTATAAAAGTCTGTCCTCCTCCTCTCAAGGGTGGACAATCCTTCTCCATAGCCCAGCCCCCCTAAGTTCAGGAATCATCTTCCTCGTTCTCTTCTGTATTACCTCCAGAAACGCTACTTCCTTTCTCCAAGGTGGAGGCCAACACTGGATACAGTGGTCCAGATGTGGGCTTACCAAGGCCAGTTACAACTTCAACATCACCAACACTGACGTATATGTCACACCTGTGACTATACACCCCATCTTTTATTAGCTTTCTTCCCTGCCTGTACACACTGAGCCTATTCACTGGATTTATTTCCTACTCTGTTACCGCAACTATGTTACCATATGAAGTGTAGTCCACATTCTCACCTTTTTTACCTAATCTCATCACTTTTTACACTTACCAACTCTATCTGGCACTTCTCCACCCTTTGATCTAGCCTGTTGAGGTCCCTTTAGATTATCGGACATTAGTTAGCACCTAATTATGATGTCAGCCTCAAACAAACACCTTGAACAATATTCTGTCCTCTAAACTATTTATAAAAGTGATCAATAACACCAACCCCTGTGGGAACCCACCAGCAATCGGTTCCACCCTGACATTGCCCCATGCACCACCTGACTCTGCTGTCTGCACACATCAATCCAGCCTAATGCTTCACCATCTATCCCACGAGCATACACCTTGTGAATTGGTCCATTACCAGAGAGAGTGTCAAATGCCTTCTTTAAGTGCATTGCCTCACCTTACCCACCAGCTCTGTAACCTCTTCAAAGAGAAACAGCAGGCTGATCGGACATCTGAACCCATGCTGGCTCTCTCGAATCAGAACCTGTCCTTCCAGATGATCCCTGATGCTTTCCCTCATCAAAGTCTAGGACACTGTCCACACAATCAAGATAAGGCTCACAGATCTGTAATTTGAGAGTTCAGTCCTTCTTGGAGATTTTCCATGTCTAAAAATAGGCATAAATCCTTGTGGATTGAATTGTGGGTATTGCATGGAGGGGGTTGGTGGGGGGCGGGGGGGGGTTACAGCTTCCACATGGCTGGGAAGCAACGGAACAGCAATTATAGTAATAACGGAGGAAGCAAAAGTGGAGACAGAATGGGACAGATTTTGCTGTAGAAATAACGGTGAGACTATCAGCACTTCCAGCGCAGACAGCAATTTCCGGCGATCGCACATGCAGTTAAATGCGTAAATCAGGAAATTGGTGTCTTGCTCCTCCAGAGGCTTCACTATACCGGTACCTCACACAGAGAGACACGGCATTGAAACACATGGAATGGCATGAAGTTGCTGTACTTAGGTGATAGATATCCATTAAACTCATTTGTCTATTCCAGAGTAAATTTTTAACGGTATAAGTCTTTGTTACTTTTTTTTTTATTCATGGGGTGTGGGCATCGCTGGCAAGGTCAGCATTTATTGCCTATCCCTAATTGCCCTTGAGCTGCCTTCTTGAACAGCTGCAGTCCATGAGGAGACGGTTTTCCTAGTAGTTTGATACAACTGAGTGACTTGCTAGGCCATTTCAGAGAGCAGTTAAAAGTCAACTATATGGAGTCACATATAGGCCAGACCAGGTAAGAATTACAGATTTCCTTCCCTAAAGGACATTAGTAAACCAGATGGGTTTTTATGATAATCTGGTACTAGCTGATTACTGATGCTAACTTTTTATTCCAGATTTATTTAATTAATTGAATTTAAATTCCCCAGCTACCGTGGTGGGATTTGAACTCATGTCTCCGGATCATTAATCTAGGCCTCTAGATTAATAGTCCAGTAACAAAACCATTTTGCTACCGTTCCCAGTTACTGCCAAACAACCTCTCTGGCACTGAAAATTAACTTTTACAAGCGTGGAGTTTCATTCGTTGAGATTTTAATTATTGTTGGAGATTTTAAAAATAAAATAATTTAAATTTAAAAAGTTTTACTTTACCTTTTCTTTCTGTCTCTTTTTTCTCTCTCTCTGAATCCCATCTTTCTTTCCCTCTCTTCATTTCACTTTCTGTACCCGATTTGTCATTGGATTAAATATTCTAACTGACATTTCCTGGTTCAGACTCTGCGCTGCTCGTTAACGATTCTTCAATCTGATTGGTTAAGGAGATACACAGTTACTTGCCCTGTTCAGAGAGGTCACAGCTCCCCTAAAGAAGGTGCTGCACCAAAATGGATTTCTAATCGCTGTGAGTTCCAGTGTAAAATCTCATTGAAAGTCTGTGGGCAAGTGCAAGTGTAATGAACGGCTGGCGCCATTCATTCGCCGCTGGGAGCAAAACCCAGCTCATTGAGTCTGCAGATCACACTTCCTCTCGGACTCATGTGGAGGAGGTGCAACAACAGTAACAATGCACGAGGAAGAAGGGACAGTAAACAACGTACTCGCCCCTCATCATCCAGCTTGGCACAGAATACCAGAAGTACTCTGTTGAGATGGGAGCAAGTAATTGTTACTTGGACTGAAGCACATATATAGGGACTCATTTTAACCGAAACTGCTGGATGGGAAATGGGCGGATTCGGGTCACATCCACATTGTACATCAGGTTAGGTTAAAATCGGGCTACAGACATTCAAGAGTATTGTTGGTTGCAGTATTGGTGCTCTAGCTGGGCTGCTTGCCTTTGTGGGTTAACAGCGTAACTGGCAGTTGGATACTTGGGAACAGGGAATGCAGGGAACAGCACCAAGCGCTGTACATGCCTTCTTTGATCTCACAAAGGCCTTCGACACTTTCAACCGTGAGGGATTATGGAGTGTCCTCCTCAAATTCGGCTGCCTTCAAAAGTTTGTCACCATCCTCCGCCTGCTTCACGATAACATGCAAGCTGTGATCCTGACCAACGGTTCCACCACAGACCCAATTCACGTAAGGACCGGGGTCAAGCCCTCTGTTAATTAAATAAATCCGGAATAAAAAGCTAGTATCAGTAATGGTAACCATGAAACTATCGGATTGTCGTTAAACCCCATCTGGTTCACTAATGTCCTTTAGGGAAGGAAATCTGCCGTCCTTACCTGGTCTGGCCTATATGTGACTCCAGACCCACAGCAATGTGGTTGACTTTTAACTGCCCTCTGAAATGGCCCAGCAAGTCACTCAGTTGTAACTAACCGCTACGAAACAAAATAATAAGAATGAAACCGGACGGACCACCCGGCATCGACCTCGGCACCGGCTATGGCAACGGCACACCCAGCCCAGTCAACCCTGCAAAGTCGTCCTCACCAACATCTAGTGACTTGTGCCAAAATTGGGAGAGCTGCCCCACAGACTAGTCAAGCAACAGCCTGACATTGTCATACTCACAGAATCAAACCTTTCAGCCAATGTCCCGAACTCCTCCATCACCATCCCTGTGTACGTCCTGTCCCACCGGCAAGACAGACCCACCAGGGGTGGCAGCACCGTGGTATACAGTCGGGGGGGAATGGCCCTGGGAGGCCTCAACATTGACTCCGGACCCCATGAAGTCTCATGGCTTCAGGTCAAGCATGGGCAAGGAAACCTCCTGCTGATTACCACCTACCACCCTCCCTCAGCTGATGAATCAGTACTCCTCCATGTTGAACACCACTTGGAAGAAGCACTGAGAGTAGCAAGGGCACAGAATGTACTCTGGGTGGGGGACTTCAATGTCCATCACAAGAGTGGCTCGGTAGCACCACTACTGACCGAGCTGGCCGAGTCCTGAATGACATAACTGCCAGTCTGGGCCTGTGACAGGTGGCGAGTGAACCAACACGAGGGAAAAACCAACTTGACCTCGTCCTCACCAATCTACCTGTCGCAGATGCATCTGTCCATGACAGCATTGGCAGCAGTGACCACCACACAGCCATTGTGGAAACGAAGTCCCGTCTTCACACTGAGAGCACCCTCCATCGTGTTGTGTGGCACTACCACCGTGCTAAATGGGATAGCTTCAGAACAGATCTAGCAGCTCAAAACTGGGCATCCATGAGGCGCTGTGCGCCATCAGCAGCAGCAGAATTGTATTCCACCACAATCTGTAATCTCATGGCCCAGCATATCCCTCACTCTACCATTACCATCAAGCCAGGGGACCAACCCTGGTTCAATAAGGAGTGTAGAAGAGCATGCCAGGAGCAGCACCAGGCGTACCTAAAAATGAGGTGCCACCCTGGGGAAGCTGCAACACAGAACTACATGCATGCTAAAAAGTGGAAGCAGCATGCTATAGACAGGGCTAAGCGATCCCGCAATCAACGGATCAGATCAAAGCCCTGCAGTCCTGCCACATCCAGTTGTGAATGGTGGTGGACCATTAAACAACTAACAGGAGGAGGAGGCTCCAAGAATATCCCCATCTTCACTGATGGTGGAGCCCAGCATGTGAGTGCAAAAGACAAGGTTGAAGCGTTTGCAACCAACTTCAGCCAGAAGTGCCGAGTGGATGATCCATATTAGCCTACTCCCGAGGTCCCCACCATCACAGAAGCCAGTCTTCAGCCAATTCGATTCACTTAACGTGATATCAAGAAACGGATGAGCACGCTGGATACAGCAAAGGCTATGGGCCCCGACAACATCCGGCTATCATGCTGAAGACTTGTGCTCCAGAACTAGCCGTGCCTCTAGCCAAGCTGTTCCAGTACAGCTACAACACTGGCATCTATCCGACAATGTGGAAAACTGCCCAGGTATGTCCTGTCCACAAAAAGCAGGACAAATCCAACCCGGCCAATTACCGCCCCATCAGTCTACTCTCAATCATCAGCAAAGTGATGGAAGGTGTCATCGACAGTGCTATCAAGCGGCACTTACTCACCAATAACCTGCTCACTGATGCCCAGTTTGGGTTCCACCAAGACCACTCGTCTCCTGACCTCATTACAGCCTTGGTCCAAACATGGACAAAGGAGCTGAATTCCAGAGGTGAGGTGAGAGTGATATCAAGGCAGCATTTGACCGAGTGTGGCATCAAGGAGCCCTAGTAAAACTGAAGTCAATGGGAATCAGGGGGAAAACGCTCCACTGGCTGGAGTCATACCTAACACAAAGGAAGATGGTTGTGCTGGTTGAAGGTCAAGCATCACAGCCCCAGGACATCGCTGCAGGAGTTCCTCAGGGCAGTGTCCTAGGCCCAACCATCTTCAGCTGCTTCATCAATGACCTTCCCTCCAACATAATGTCAGAAATGGGGATGTTCGCTGATGACTGCAAAGTGTTCAGCGCCATTTGCAACTCCACAGATAATGAAGCAGTCCATGCCCGCATGCAACAAGACCTGGTCGACATTCAGGCTTGGGCTGATAAGTGGCAGGTAACATTCGCGCCACAGAAGTGCCAGGCAATGACTATCTCCAACAGGCGAGAGTATAACCACCTCCCCTTGACATTAACTGGCATTACCATCACCGAATCTCCCACTATCAACATCCTGGGGGTCACCATTATCCAGAAGCTTAACTGGACCAGCCACATAAATACTGTGGCAACAAGAGCAGGTCAGAGGCTAGGTATTCTGTGGCGAGTGTCTCACCTCCTGACTCCCCAAAGCCTTTCCACCATCTACAAGACACAAGTAAGGAGTGTGATGGAATACTCTCCACTTGCCTGGATGAGTGCCGCTCCAACAACACTCAAGAAGCTCAACACCATCCAAGACAAAGCAGCCCCCTTGATTGGCACCCCATCCACCACCTTAAACATTCACTCCCTCCACCACCGGTGTACCGTGGCTACAGTGTGTACCATCTACAAGATGCACTGCAGCAACTCGCCAAGGTTTCTTCGGCAGCACCTCCCAAACCTGCGACCTCTTCCACCTAGAAGGACAAGGGCAGCAGGGAACCCCACCACCTCCAAGTTCCCCTCCAAGTCACACACCATCCTGACTTAGAAGTATATCGCCGATCCTTCATTGTCGCTGGGTCAAAATCCTGGAACTCCCTACCTAACAGCACTGTGGGATAACCTTCATCACACGGACTGCAGCAGGCGGTTCAAGAAGGCGGCCCACCACCACCTTCTCAAGGGCAACTCGGGATGGGCAATAAATGCTGGCATTGTCAGCGACGCCTAGATCCCATAAACGAATATTACAAAAAAGCAAGGCTGTGTCATCGCACCAACGTTCTTTTCAATCTTCCTGGCTGCAATGCTCCAGCTCACCCTCAGTAAGCACCCTGCTGGAGTGGAGCTAATTTACAGAACAAACAGGAAACTGTTCAACCTCCGTCGCCTCCAGCCCAGATCCAAGGTCGTCCCATCCTCTGTCATCGAATTACAGTATGCAGACGACGCTTGTGTCTGCGCACACTCGGAGGTCAAACTCCAAACCATTGTCAACACCTTCACCGAAGCATACAAGAGCATGGACCTTACACTAAACATCCGTAAGAGAAAGGTCCTCTACCAACCTGCCCCTGCCACACAGTACTGCCCCCCGATTATCAAAATCCACGACAAGGCCTTGGACAATGTGGACCACTTTCCATACCTCGGGAGCCTACTGTCAACATGGGCAGACATCGATGACGAAGTCCAACACTGCCTTCAGTGTGCCAGTGCAGCCTTCGGTCGCCTGAGGAAGAGAGTGTTTGAAGACCAGGACCTGAAACCCAGCACCAAGCTCATGGTCTACAGAGCAGTAGTGATAACCACCCTCCTGTATGCCTCAGAGACATGGACCATGTACAGCAGGCACCTCAAAGCACTGGACAGGTACCACCAATGCTGCCTCTGCAAGATCCTGCAAATCCATTGGCAGGATAGGCGCAGCAACGTCAGTGTTCTCGCTCAGGCCAACATCCCCAGCATCAAAGCTTTGACCACGCTCAATCAGCTCTGATGGATGGGTCACCTCGTCCGCATGCCCGATACGAGACTCCCAAAACAAGCGCTCTACTCGGAGCTCCAACACGACAAGAGAGCCCCAGGTGGGCAGAGGAAATGCTTCAAAGACACCCTCAAAGCCTCCTTGAAAAAGTGCAACATCCCCACCGACACCTGGGAATCCCTTGCCCAAGACCGCACAAAGTGGAGGAGAAGCATCCGGGAAGGCACCGAAAACCTCGAGTCTCTTCGTCGGGAGCAAGCGGAAGCCAAGTGCAAGCAGTGGAAGGAGCGCACGCCAACCCAAGCACCCCACCCACCCGCCCCTTCAACCACCATCTGCCCCACCTGTGACAGAGACTGTAGGTCCCGCATTGGACTCACCAGTCACCTGAGAACTCATTTTTAATGTGGAAGCAAGTCATCTTCGGTTCCGAGGGACTGCCTAAGAGGGATACTTTGGACCTTCACAGATGGAACAAAAGTGTTTCAGCTGTGGTCCATGGCATTCTCTGGTAGATGCCACCTCAGTAGCAGTGTACAATTACTAACCTCCCACTTCACAGTTCTCATTTTTTGGTTGTCTGCCTGATCAGTGTGTAGACCAAAGAATGGTCACACCCCAAACATTAACCTGACTCTTCTCTTCATAGATGCTGAATGACTTGCTCTTTATTTTAAGGATTTCCTGTTTTGATTTCACATTTCAAGCATTCCCATTATTTTTATTTTGACCAGGACAAGTGATTTGTTCCAGCCAGTGATTGGTTATCACTTTGATCCACTCAGAAACACGCACTTCACAGCTTCCAAAGCTCTCTATACAGCACTCAGGGCAGAAAATCATGCTGCAACGTTCGGGGGATTTGTTGTGGGACGTCACACTACACCAGATCACTTGCCCAATGTATAAAGGGTGCGAAATTTGGTTACGCCCCGTTTGGGGGTGGTAACCGAGTTAAGGCCGGACATTTAGCGCCCGGTGCGGAAGTACTGCCCGGGCCGCTAAATTCGGCTTACCGCCCCGCACAGGAAGTGGAGCACAATCTTGGGCGCTTCAGTTAAAGGGGATGGCCCCTGCGCACTCTGCAGGGCCTCCGATGGCCCCCACTAGACCACCATGGCGGCGTGGTGCCGCAGCTAAAGCCCAGCACTGAGACCTGGAGGTCAGCCAAAAAAGAAAATGGCGGCACGGGTCGTGGCCGCACCTCCCCTTTAAATACGGCCCTACGAGTGGAGGTCAGCCCAGTTGGCGACCCGTGAGGCTGGCGCTGACATCGCCCATGGCAGCCTCGCTGAGTGCAGCCAAATTTCTGCCGCGGGGTGCTAAGGGGTTGCAGTGCACGGCGATGACGTCATTGCCGGCGGCGCAGCGGCTCGGGGCGCTAACGGTGGGGGGCGCGGCACTATTTCTCGGGAGGCGCTTTTTCCCCACCCCAGATGAGAAGCCCTTTGCGCCCCATTAACGCCTTCCCACCCCCCCCCCCGGAGGTGCTACCGGCAGGCGCAAAGGAGCCGAATTTCTAGCCCAAATATCCCTCTTTATAGTGAATCCTTCCTGTGGCAAAATATTCCATGCAAAACAAACCTCTGCAGAATTAAATTTCTCCTACCTTTCTTCTTAATCTCAGTGATAATTTTGCATTGATGACCCCTTCATCACTTACTCCCGAACGAGAGGAACTAGCCGTTTCATGTTCGCGCCATCAAAGCCCCTCATAATTTCTAAAACATCTATTAAATCTCCTCTTAGTTTTCTAGGCAGCAGTGGAAATAGTCCCAGTATCTCAAATCGCTTCTCATGACTATAGTTTCCCATCCGTGACAGTATCCTGGTCAATCAACCATTTCAATGCCCTCTCTAAAGTGCACGCAGTATCAAGGGACATGGATCAAAGGTGGAAAAATGGAGTTGAGGTACAGAGCAGCCATGAGTGGAACAGGGTTCGAAGAGCCGAATGGCCTACTCCTGTTCCTATGTACTCTAACTCTGGCCTAACGATGGTTTTGCAAAAAATTATTACCTCTTTATACTCTTCTACTCTGGCTCTATATATGAAACCTGAATTGTTGTTGACCTTTTTTTAAAGACTTCTATTCAGATAATTACGTATTTGAACCCCTAGGTGTCTTTGTTCTTTCATTTTAAAATCGTATCTTCTGCAACAACAAAAAAGCGCTCCTTATTGCATACAGCAACTGATCCCTGTGGAGTGTGGACTTACTGGCAATTCTAAATTCGGAGTCAGGACAAAAATGCTACTGCAGTGCTCCAAGGATAAGTGGTCCATTTGTCTCTAGCAAATTCTAGGAAGTTACTGGAAGTGTAGCACACGTTTGTGTTGTGCAGCTACAGAACACAGACTGTGATGTTGAGCACATTTCAGGGAGAGGAAGTCAACTGAATATTTGAAGACATCTGTGGGTCAAAGGTTGGTAGAATTAAGTGGGAAGAAGCGAATGCATAAATTTTACGGTTGCTTCTGTTAAGTCAATATTTTGATAAAAACAAATTTGAACATTAAAGGTACTTTAGATCAAACAGCCGTCGTGAATGTAAATGGCATAAAATCTGCTCCCTTCAACACTCTGTCACTGTAACATTCTCATTTAGGGGCTCTGTCGTATTGAGCACAGATTTGTGACACTGGCCTCGATATTATCCCCCCCTCACGACAGGCGGGAGAGGGTCCAGGCGGGGTTAAAAAAGAACATACGGGGAACGCAACCTCAACCCGCCGCATTGCCCCTTGCCGTGTCCGAGTGTCCATCCATGGAGAGGGGGACGACACTTCATTAACATATTTTAATCATGCTCCCGCAGTGCAATTGGGAGCCCGATTTAAAACTAACTGCTTCTGTGCGGATTTCCCAAGGTGTCAGGAAACCCGGCAGTGAAAGGGAGAAGGGAAGAGTTCTTTTAAAACGAGGTCCTGCCATTAAATTCGGCAGGACCTCTGTGTCTCTGGCCTTGCCGGGTTCTTCGGCCGTCCCGGCTCCCTCCCCGCCTTCCCGTACATATCGGGACAATGTGCATTTTTCCAAGAAAACAAACAATACCAGTGTCTGCCCAGCTAATGGGATATGCACCGAGGGGGCGGGGGTTGGGGGGAGGGCGGGGGTTGGGGAGAGGGCGGGGGTTGGGGAGAGGGCGAGGGTTGGGGAGAGGGCGGGGGTTGGGGTGAGGACGGGGGGTTGGGGTGAGGGTGGGGGTTGGGGAGAGGGCGGGGGTTGGGGGGAGGGTGGGGGTTGGGGGGCGGGGTTGGGAGGGAGGGCGGGGGTTGGGGAGAGGGCGGGGGTTGGGGAGAGGGCGGGGTTGGGGTGAGGACGGGGGGTTGGGGTGAGGGTGGGGGGGAGGGCGAGGGTTGGGGAGAGGGCGGGGGTTGGGGTGAGGGCGGGGGTTGGGGGGAGGGCGAGGGTTGGGGAGAGGGCGGGGGTTGGGGGGAGGGTGGGGGTTGGGGGGCGGGGTTGGGAGGGAGGGCGGGGGTTGGGGAGAGGGTGGGGGTTGGGGAGAGGGTGGGGGTTGGGGTGAGGACGGGGGTTTGGGGAGAGGGCGGGGGTTGGGGTGAGGACGGGGGGTTGGGGTGAGGGTGGGGGTTGGGGGAGGGTGGGGGTTGGGGGGCGGGGTTGGGAGGGAGGGCGGGGGTTGGGGAGAGGGTGGGGGTTGGGGGGCGGGGTTGGGAGGGAGGGCGGGGGTTGGGGAGAGGGCGGGGGTTGGGGGGAGGGTGGGGGTTGGGGAGAGGGCGGGGGTTGGGGTGAGGGTGGGGGTTGGGGGGAGGGTGGGGGTTGGGGGGCGGGGTTGGGAGGGAGGGCGGGGGTTGGGGAGAGGGCGGGGGTTGGGGGGAGGGCGGGGGTTGGGGGGAGGGCGAGGGTTGGGGAGAGGGCGGGGGTTGGGGGGAGGGCGGGGGTTGGGGGGAGGGCGGGGGTTGGGGGGCGGGGTTGGGAGGGAGGGCGGGGGTTGGGGAGAGGGCGGGGGTTGGGGGGAGGGTGGGGGTTGGGGGGGGCGGGGGGAGGGCGGGGTTTGGGGGGGAGGGCGGGGGTTGGGGTGAGGGCGGGGGTTGGGGGGGAGGGCGAGGGTTGGGGAGAGGGCGGGGGTTGGGGAGAGGGCGGGGGGTTGGGGTGAGGGTGGGGATGGTGTCATGATCCAGCGATTTCCTTGCCTTGGCCACAATGCAGCTGTTCTCCTGACCAGGTCCATTATGGAGCGAAAGTTGGTGCAAAAACAAGTGGCTGTGATACAATCAGAAGATGCCTTGAACAAGGACATGTTTTGGTTCCGTGTCAATTCCTTTTGCTGTTGGGATTTTTTTTTTTTAAAAAGCCACGTAAAGCCTGAACATTTTTTCTAAGTGATGTCAAATAAACGGGGAACACCTCTGTTAAAATAACAGAGAGCAAATCAATACGAGCGTGTTTACTATTCATGCATCACTGACTGTAATTTCCAGGCTACAGTTTATAAAGTCTGGAGGCTTTGGGAAGGTAGCTGTTTGAAACACAGTCTGGGGCTATTTGTGACCTGCTGACCTTTCAACTGTGGTCTTCAGCAGGCTTCTTGTGGTCTCCATTCCCAGTCCACCCGCCTGTGGAAAGTTAACCAAGCTGGGATTCAGTTCCATTTCCTTTCTTTTTTTCTTACTCTCCGGCAAAAGGGGGCAAGGGAATGGTACTTGGGAGCAGGATATTACCAGCTTCTATACAGCAGGTCTAAGAGTCCTACGGAGGTCGAATTAACGGCCTTCGAGTCCTTTTTTCTCTTTCTGTGGTGTGATGCCGGTCCTCCACTGGACATCTACCCAACAAACTGCATCACTGAAGCTTGGAACTCGCTGTGTGGGGAATCACAGGCACCAACCTGCATCCCATCCCATGATGGTGCAGTGTGTTGTGGCATTCTGGAGTTTGACCCTTGAGCACTACTTGAAGTGAAACTACAGCGATAGGCCAAGAGGACGTGGGTAGAAAACTGGTAAAAGGGAGCTCTTCATTACACCGAGAGTGATTCATACCTGGGATAGCTCCTTGGCTAGGGTAGTGGGGAGCAAAGCCTGTGAGATCATTCACAGGGTAGTTGGGTGCTGTGATGGGGTTGGGATCAGAGGTTCCTATGGAAGGATACGATAGGTGGACTTCCCTTATCTGTGTCATTTTTGCAAAATAATTGCCCTGCACCCCCACTCTCCAAGGTTAACTGGTAGTGTAACCAGGGCCTCACCTGGGATGGTGCCTGGAAACCTGATGGCCTGCACGGGAGGAAGGGAGGCTAAGAATAGCTAAATACAGCAATTACAAACTATAGGGGCTACCTGCCAAAGGAGAATTTGGTCCGTGGCTGTGCCGCAGTGTCTGCCAGTTACAGCAGGAGCTGCTTCTCTTCAGAGACTTGAGCCCCAGTTTTATGCTACGTCGCCCGGTGGGAACGGGGCAGGTTCAGGTTGGATTCCCGTTTTACACCTCGCCCGGTTTTGTGCTCCATTAACTGCCGGGCGGCGTGGGTTAAAATCAGGGGTTAGCTGCAGCCTTGTAACAACCATTGGGCATCTGTCCAAAGGAAGCAGACAGAGCAAATTATAGGCAGCTCTCTGCTGAGAGTGCGGGATCACAGAATCATGCCTACAGTGACCGGATGTAGGTTTTGGCTCAACTTTCAATCTCCATTCCCCGTGCTCTCTCTCCTTAACAACAGAAGCGGAGGAGACAACAAGAAAAACTGACAACCGTTGGAATAAAAACAGAAGTACTCGCATGTTCAGTTCTGGGCACCGCGCCTCAGGAAGAATATACTGGCCTTGGATGGGGTGCCGTGCATATTCACCAGAATGATGCCGGGGCTAAAAGGGTTAAATTATAAGGACAGGTTGCATAGACTAGGTACAAAAGCAAAATACTGTGGATGCTGGATATCTGAAATAAAAACTGAAAATGGTTCCGGATGTTGTCCGGACTCAACATTGCATTCAAAGATTTCAGATCATAACCACTGCTCCCATTCTTTCGGACAGCAGCTGTTGGTAATGATTCTGCCATTGCCATTTACACCTCCTCTAAACCCATCTTTTGTTTCTTAACTTGTCCCATTACCATCTCCTTTTGCCTTGCATCATCATCCCTTTTGTCATTTAATCTCTCCTGCCTTCCACCCTATCACAGACCTTCCCTTTTGTTCTTTCCTCCCCTCCCCGCTTTCCCTGCACTTGCTTAAAAACCTGTTACATCTCTAACCTTTTCCAGTTCTGATAAAAGGCCATCAACCTGAAATGTTAACTGTGTTTCTCTCTCCACAGAAGCTGCCTGACCTGCTGAGTATTTCCAGCATTTTCTGTTTTTATTGCATAGACTAGGCTTGTATACCCTTGAATATAGAAGATTACGGCATGATCTAATTGAGGTGTTTAAGATGATTAAAGGAGTTGATAGGGTAGAGAAAGGGAAACAATTTCCTCAGGTGGGGGGAGTTCAGAGTAAGGGGGCATAACCTTGAAATTAGAGGTAGGCTGCCCAGGGGTGATATCAGGAAGCACTTCTTCACACAAAGGGTAGCGTAAATCTGGAAATCTGCCCCCAAAAAGCTGTTGAGGCTGGGGGTCAAACGAAAATTTCATAACTGCGATTGATAGATTTTATGGGATATTACGGGATATGGAACCAAGGCGGGTAAGTGGAGTTGAGGTACGGCTCGGCCATGATCTAATAGAATGGCGGAACAGTCTCAAGGGGCTGAAAGGTCTACTCCTGTTCCTAAAATGCTGGAAATAAACAGCTTCTGAAAAAGAGGAGAGATGGGGTTAATGCTGCGGGTGGAATTCTGACCTTGGGTCTCCGTCTGGAAACACAATCTCTGTTTCCAGATGCCGACTGGCCTTCTGTGTATTTCAACTGTTTTGCATTTCTTTCATTTGTGGAGCTTTCTTAAAATAGTCACTAACTTTATTTTTCTAATTATTTGTTTTTTTTTGATACACTGCATTAATGTCCCCTCAGATATGCAGCAAAATATTTTTCTGCAAACTACTGCTTTTCCTCCCTGCTCGCACCAGTACACCCTCCTTTTTGTCTTGCTATTTTTTTTTTGCTGCTCTCCGACCAATACAAACACACAGCACCTGTACAAATCTTAGCTCTGAAAATACTGTGCACGGGCAACATCCGCATTAAAACAGCAGGCCTTCTCAAAACTTCCTAAATTTGGTCTCATTATATATGCATCTACGCTAAAAAATGATATACTTCGTGGACACTCAACTTCATGCTTCTGTCAGAATTAACGATTCCCAGGCAGTGCTTGTATTCAGGACTTTTAAATGTTTAAGTCACAAACCTTTGCCACCAACAACCTTTCAACAAACCCAAGAAGCACTGAGAAAAAGGATGAGATTTTGTTTTCGTAACAACAATCTGTGCTGTTCAGAATGGCCTTGTCCAGAATGGATTCACCACTATGATGTCGCAGTCGTATGAAGCACAAATGTGGCTGTATTTCAACTCCACTTTGCTTGGAAATGGATTATAGGATGACACAGCACAGAAGGAGGCCATTCGGCTCATCGTGCCTGTGCCAGCTCTTTGTAATTAGTCCCACTCCCCCGCTCTTTCTCCATAGCTCTGCAAACTTTTCCTTTTCAAGTATACATCCAATTCTCTTTTTAAAGTTACTACTGAATCTGCTTCCACCACCTTTTCATCGAGGTACTGCCTAACTTGAATAATCCAATCTCACGCTCCGTTCAATCCCTACCCTGATTATGAGCAAGCTCTACTTCACTGATGTTCGGTATAACAACTGGTAGGAATTTGATTCCCTGTGCGGTCAACAATTTCAATCGACCCTAACTTTTGATTGAAGCACAATGATCTTGATAAAAACCCCAAGGACTCCATTCCAAGGCAGGTATTCTGTCACCCCACCTACTTCCTCAGATAGTCAAAATAGACTGTCCATGAGAGGCAGACAGCAAGGTTCTCTTAACAGGTCGCTGTGAACAGGACTTACCTGGGTTACTGGCCCAGCCATGGAAAGGCAGCAATAAGGTAGGTTTTATGGTATCACCTGCCATGAGGGCATAGTGAAAAGAAAAAAGCATGAACATGCAGTTATATATTTCAAGACCTCAGGATGACCCAAAGCGCTTTACAGTCAATGAAGTACTTCTGAAGTGCAGTCACTGTTGTAATGTAGGAAATGTGGCAGCCAAATTGTGCACAGCAAGGTTTCACAAACAGCGATGAGATAATAACCAGATAATCTGTTTTAGTGATGTTGGTTGAGGGATAAATATTGGCCAGGACACCGGGGACCCCTGCTCTTCATAGAATGGCGCCATAAGATCTTTTATGTCCACCTGAGAGGGGAGATGGGGTCTCGGTTTAACATCTCATCCGAAAGGCGGTACCTCTGACAGTGCAGCACTCCCTCAGCACTGCACTAGAGTGTCAGCCTAGATTACGTGCTCAAGTCTCTGGAGTGGGACTTGAACACACATACAGAGAAGGAAATCTTTAAACACAGGTTACAGAAGCATCAATGAGGGCATTCTGGGTAAACAGGCAGACAGATCTCCACATTAGCGGAATGTAGCGGAGACGAAGGGGGAGATGAAAGGAAGCCAGGAGATACCACAGTGAGGAGAGAAGACATGAAACTAGTCATATTCAGGAGCCTGAGTAACTTTCTGTGAACTTTAATGTTAAATCTGGTGGGGTGCAGAGAAACACCTTAAGAGATGGGTTTCCTCAACCTGCCAGAGGCACAGAGCAGCTCAGACGAATGCAAATTGTGGTTGGCCACCATAAGATGCTGCTGGGCACCATTTTTTGATAGCCGCAAGCAGGCGGATCATTCACCAACCTTCGCCAGACATGAGTGAGTGCCTGCAGGCCTGCAAGTCGAAGTCACAAACTCAACACGCACACATTGGTAGTTTTATCTGGAGTGCAGCATAAATTGGGCATATTCCAAATGATCAGAAGCCAAGACAAACTTCTATTTAAAGTGATATGAAGCCCTAACAAAAGGCCCGACAATAGAGCAAACTTCAACAGAACAGCCTACCGTACGCTATGTTTCAGAAGGCTATTTTAGAATTTATTTTAGACTATTATAGAATGTATTCCCCACCCCAACAAAGCACCACTGACAAGATAATTCATTCCAATACACCCTCCTTACTTGGGGCCCCCAATTCTTTGGTCTCTGCCGTCCATTTCCTAAAGTTGGTTGCAAAATGCACAAAGAAGTTTGACTTATTGGCCCAGTAATTCGGGTCCCAACGCGTGAGTAAGCACCGTGTACTCGCGCGTGGGCCCGAGGGAAGTGCCGGTTTTCAGCATGCACAGTGCATGCGCAGAAAACCGGCATTTCCTTTCCTCTGAACCAAGGGGTTCAGAGGTGGAACACGTGCGCGCAGGAGTCTGCGCGTGCGCGCTGAAATTCCTTTTTCTTTACAGGGTTGCCCGTGCGATAAGGCCTCCAGTTTTTACGTGAGAAAAAAGCAGACGTAAGTACTTAGTTTTAAAAGGTAAGTGGTCTATCAATTAAAGTTAGAATTTTTTTTCCACAGGTTTATTATTTTTAAAGACTTTACAGTAAGGTAAGTGTATTTTTAGACCCGATTTGTTAAAAAATTATTTTTTTCAAAACTTTGAATAATTGTTTAAATTAGTTTTTTTACAGTTATTAATAGTTCATTTAATTAGTGGGATTTTTTAAAACTTTTATTTGAAGTTTAAGTACTGTTTTGGGCACCCGGAGTTTTCATGAGTTTGACAGTTCTTACTATCAAACTCATGAATGAACTTTTGCAACCTCCGATTGGTTGCCCAGCGCTCACGTGATCCCAGCCGGCTCATCGAACTAACTACGCCGCTGGATCACGCAAGCACAGCGCGCCGGGAGCTGAACCGGGCCACTGACAGGAAATCCACGCAGGGCCAGGCTTCAACTGTCGGCGCGCTATGTAAGTGTAGGTCGGGGGCTTGCACCCGTGGGAAGCCCCCGACACCAATTTCTGGGCCAATGTTTTACCATCTTTCGGATGAGACGTTAAACCGAGGACCTGTAAAAGATCCCAAGGCACTATTTCTAAGAAAAGCAGGGGAGTTATCCCTGGTGTCTTGGCCAATATTTATCCCTCAATCAACATAACAAAAACAGATTATCTGGTCATTATCACATTGCTGTTTGTGGAAGCTTGCTGTGCGCAAATTGGCTGCCGCGTTTCCCACATTACAACAGTGACTCCACTTCAAAAGTACTTCATTGGCTGTAAAGCGCTTTGAGATGTCCGGTGGTCGTGAAAGGCGCTATATAAATGCAAGTCTTTCTTTTTTTCTTTTTAACAATGTAATCAGGTCACACCTCACCAATCCAACTCCTGACAGCGCTTAGAACCAGTTTATAGTTGATTTGAGATAATGGGAATGCACAAGGCAGACTGATAGGTAACCATCTCCTGCCTCCAAAAATGAACATTGGGGCTGCAGAAAACTGGATACAAGGTAACAAAATAGAGATAAGATAATAGAAAATAAAAGAGAGAGAAGCTATAGAAGAAAAAGGGGTGAGAAAGAGAGGAGACAAAAGTAAGGTGATGTTTTTATACCCTTTGTTATTTAGGATTTCAACTCACTTTTGTTGAAATTTTTGTCAGCTTTGGCTCAGTGGTTGCACGCTCACCTCTGAGTTAGAAGGTTGTGGGTTCAAGTCCCATCCAGAGACTTGAGCACAAAATCTAGGCTAACACCCTAGTGTAGTACGAAGCTCAGCAGCACTATCTTTCGGATGAGATGTTAAACCGAGGCTCTGTCTGCTCTCTCAGGTGGATGTAATAGATCCCGTGGCACTATTTCGAAGAGGAGCAGGGGAGTTATCCCTGGTGTCCTGGCCAATGTTTATTCCTCAACCAGTATCGCTAAAAAAAGTATCTGGTCATTATCTCATTGCTGTTTGTGGGAGCTTGCTGAGCGCAAATTGGCTGCTGCATTTCCCACATTACAACAGTGACTACACTTCAAAGGTACTTTATTGGCTGTAAAGCGCTTTGGGACGTGCTGAGATTGTGAAAGGCGCTATATAAATGCAAGTCTTTCTTTCTTCAGAACAGTAGAGGAAATTGGAACAAATGGCTGGTCCGGAAGCTACAGCATTCTCTGGCGATTCTAGCATTGCAAGGGTGAAGGGATATTAATCACAGAGATACAAAAACTGTATCAGCAAAGCCAAGATGTCTGTGCCAATAATCACGAACCACAATGCTTTTAATAGCACTGCTATTAAACAATTTCAAGGGTGCAATTTTTAATGTGCATAAAAATCTATTTAGAATGCCTCTTTGGGAGCTCAAACTCAACAACAGCAGATAGCTGGAGCAGGTCTGCATGTCTACAGGAGTCTGAGATTCCCAGAAACCAGTCAGTGTTTACAGACAGGAATTCTTGGCAATACCGATTTTTAATAAACAGAGTACTATGACACTTGGTATTTTTGCGATAAAATATTAATCTTAGCAATTTGTGGAGGGTCTTTATGTCACAAGAAAGTATTTTCTACATAGATTGCGTTTAGATAATAGTTGGCCATTGGGGATTGTAACTGAAGTACCCAGGCCGACTCTCCCTGCAAAAAAAAAACTACCCAAAGCTTTGAACTCCTCACCTCCTTCAGTCCTTCCTACAATAAGCTTTGAAGTCCCAGGTTTAGTGTCACCTCATCACTACCTTCTGTCTAGTTGTCCCTTTCCCCACCCTGTAAAGGCTGAGGCCAGTTGTAGGAACAGTACTGCTGTTGTATTTCACCACAGCGAGCACTTGGTGCTGAGCCACGCTGACCCACGTCCAGGGGCAGGCACCCGTGACAAGGGCTGCGGAGCAGCTAGCGGGTGAATGGGACCCTCAGCTCCCTTAACTCCCCCTCCCCCTCGAGGGACTGAGGCCAACTGTAGCATCCTTACTGCTGCACCAGGTGAGATCAGCTAACTGGAGATATACCGGGGAATCAGACCTGGGTCAGTGTGGCTCGGAAACTCACTGCCATATAACCAGTTGAGCTATTGGGGAAGAGGCGGTGGTGGAGGGGTAGCCCGATGATAATATTGTACCAATATCACTGAATTGCTTGCTGGGTTTTTTAAACTCGATTTAATTCTTGATTTTTCTTTTTCTACCTCCTGCTCCCTCATTTCATCATCTGTTCGGCTGTCGGTTTTCGAGTATTTTATGACTTTAGATGCTGTGTATAAGCGACATTGGATGTCATTCAAGGCATCTGATGGTGGCTATCTTGTCTACCTGTACTTCACTGAATTGGTTCTTACTGCTTTGGGCACTGGGATGTTTCAGAATATGCTCTCTATTGGTTAAAGCGGTCAACATATTTATTCTTCACAGAAATTTGAAACAATATAAAGTGAGCACCATGAGAATAAACTAGATCACCTCAAGCTTCACATGTTGGTAAAGGCAAAATTTAAAAAAATGACTGCTTACAGTACGGTCGCACATAATATATGACTGCATCCCACTTTTCAGCCAAGAAGCCTTGAAAAAACCGACCACGCACATACGAGACGCCCCCCCCCTCCGCTCCCCCCCCCCCCCCGCCACTGTCCCCCCCACACACTGCCACTGCTGTGCACTGCAAGACAGTGAGCGGGAAACCCACCCGAGAGGGGGGAGCAGGGGGCAGGGGGCAGGGGAGAGGAAAGCAGGAGACAGGGAGCTTCAGAGAGGGGAACGGGAGAGGGGAAGCTGCAGAGAGAGGGGAGCCAGAGAAAGGTGGAGTGGGAGACAAGGAGCCGGATTGACGAGCAGCATTCAAGAGTGCAGAATAGACAGGAGAACGAGACCAAGCCAGAAGTGTGGACTCCCCAGTACAACTCACATAAGGGACATCTCTCGAACAGTAAAATACATTTCTAATCTCATACACGAGTAAAAGCACTGCACATCTCACCTCACTCTTTTATTAAGGCCTCGTGTTATTGTGACTAAATCTTCCCTGAGCTGTCCCTTTGAAACTTTCAAAAGAAAACCAACCCATGTGGTTAATCCCAGGAGTGACCTATTCAGTGGGTTTTTGTCTTCACAGTGTAGACATCTTTCCTGCACAGCTCAAATGTCTTTCATCTTTTATGAATTCTATCCTATTGCTTCAGCTCACCATGGTAATGGAGCTCTGCCAAGTTCAGGCTTACTGTGTTGGACATACACAGTCAATTGCCTACAAAAGTTTTCAAAGATTGGTTTAAAGTGATGTGTGTTGACAGCTGCTGCTATTCAAATAAGTCACTTAATAAAAAAGATCATTTTGCTTTTGCCTCTGCCCCCCCCCGCATGCACACAAACATACACGCAAGCGCGCAAATACACACAAGCACGCAAACACACGCAAGCACACGCAAGCACGCAAACGCACACGCAAGCACGCAAACACACACGCAAACAAACGCAAACACACATAAGCACGCAAACACACACGCAAGCACGCAAACCCACGCAAGCACGCAAACACACGCAAGCACGCAAACACACGCAAGCACGCAAACACACGCAAGCACGCAAACACACACGCAAGCACGCAAACACACGCAAACACACGCAAGCACGCAAACACACGCACGCACACATCGACACAAGCACGCATGCACCCACAAACATGCAAATACACATGCACATAAACATGCATGCATGCAGCCACACAAACATACACACACACACACATACACATAAACAAACACACATACAAACATCAAAAAATAAAAAAGGTAAATCATGCTTGACTAATCTACTGGAATTTTTTGAGGATGTAACTGATAAAATAGATAAGGGAGAACCAGTGGATGTGGTGTATTTGGACTTTCAGAAGGCTTTCGATAAGGTCCCACATAAGAGGTTAGCGTGCAAAATTAAGGCACATGGGATTGGGGGCAAGGTATTGACTTGGATAGAGAACTGGTTGGCGGACAGAAAGCAAAGAGTTGGAATAAACGGGTCGTTTTCCGAGTGGCAGGCAGTGACTAGTGGGGTACCGCAAGGATCGGTCCTAGGACCCCAGCTGTTCACAATATATATTAATGATCTGGACGAGGGAATTGGATGTAATATCTCCAAATTTGCAGATGACACAAAGCTGGGTGGGAGGGTAAGCTGTGAGGAGGATGTCGTGAAACTCCAGTACGATTTGGACAAATTGGGTGATTGGGCAGAAACATGGCAAATGCACTATAATGTGGATAAATGTGAGGTTATCCACTTTGGTGGCAAAAACAGGAAGGCAGATTATTATTTGAATGGCAATAGATTGGGAGAAGGGGAAGTGCAAAGAGACCTGGGTGTTCTTGTGCACCAGTCGCTGAAGGTAAGCATGCAAGTGCAGCAGGTGGTTAAGAAGGCAAATGGTATGTTGGCCTTCGTAGCAAGAGGGTTCGAGTACAGGAACAAGGATGTCTTGCTACAGTTGTACAGGGCCTTGGTGAGACCGCACCTTGAGTATTGTGTGCAGTTTTGGTCGCCTTACCTGAGGAAGGACGTTCTTGCCATGGAAGGAGTGCAGCGAAGATTCACCAGGCTGATACCTGGGATGGCAGGAATGACGTATGAGGAGAGATTGTGTCGATTGGGCTTATACTCACTGGAGTTTAAAAGATTGAGAGGGGATCTCATCGAAACCTATAAAATTCTGTCAGGCCTGGACAGACTAGATGCAGGAAGGATGTTTCTGATGGCCGGGGAGTCCAGAACCAGGGGTCATAGTCTAAGGATAAGGGGTAAGCCATTTAGGACTGAAATGAGGAGGAATTTCTTCACCCAGAGTGGTGAACCTGTGGAATTCTCTGCCACAGAGGGCGGTGGAGGCCAGTTCATTAAATATATTCAAAAAAGAGTTGGATATATTTCTTAAGGCTAAAGGGATCAAGAGATATGGGGAGAAGGCAGGGACAGGGTACTGAGTTTGGATGATCAGCCATGATCTCATTGAATGGCGGAGCAGGCTCGAAGGGCCGAATGGCCTACTCCTGCTCCTATCTTCTATGTTTCTATGTTTCTATAAAGCGGTGGACAGGCCAAACTGCAGTGAGCTACAGCGAAATCAGTTTCACAAGTCAGCCGCTGCTGCAGTGGAAAGTGAAAACAGGATTTGCTTCTGTCCCCAATGAACGGTTGGAGCTGTGATCCAATCATTTGTGAGCTACATGCTGACAACAGAAGCAGCCAACTGATCACCGATGGCCCTCAAGAAAGAGGTTGAGCAGAATTTCAACAGCGTTTAATATCTTCTGATGATGAAAAACCAAAAGGAAATTAGAGACTTTTAGAAAGTTCCTTTAGTGGAACACAAGCAGGAAACGAGACATTAATCCTTTCTCACCTTCCCAATTATTAAGATAATATTGGTCTGAGATTTTGTGGCAAGATGTTTATAAAAGTTATGCAGGCAGTATTTAAAACTTGTGTTCTTAAATTAAATGATAGCGAGTGATAGCTTCCTGCTGCAGCCGAGAGGGCGAACATTCTGATCTTTTATTGCTAACTAGGCCAAGACTTAGGCTTCAAGAAGACAAAGGCAGGCTGGTGGAATGGGCAGACACATGGCAGATTAAATTTAACGCAGAAAAGTGCAAAGTGATACATTTTGGTTGGAAGAACAAGGAGAGGCAATATAAACTAAAGGGTACAATCCTAAAAGAGGTGCATGAACAGAGAGACCTGGGGGTATATGTGCACAAATCATTGAAGGTGGCAGGGTAGGTTGAGATAGCGGTTAAAAATGCTTACGGGGTCCTGGGCTTCATAGGCATAGAGTACACAAGCAAAGAAATTATCATGAACCTTTATAAAACACTGGTTTGGCCTCCACTGGAGTATTGTGTCCAATTCTGGGCACCGCACTTTAGGAAGGATGTGAAGGTGTTAGAGAGGGTGCAGAAATGATTTACAAGCATGATTCCAGGGATGGGGGACTTCAGTTACATGGATATAGACTGGAGAAGCTGGGGTTATTCTCCTTAGAGCAGAGAAGGTTGAGAGATTTGATAGAGGTGTTCAAAATCATGAGGGGTCTGGACAGAGTAGATAGAGAGAAACTGTTCCCATTGGTGGGTCGAGAACCAGAGGACACAGATTTAAGGTGATTGGCAAAAGAACCAGAGGCGACATGAGGAAAAACTTTTTTACGCAGCGAGTGGTTAGGATCTGGAATGCACTGTCTGAAAGGGTGGTGGAGGCAGATTCAATCGTGGCTTTCAAAAGGGAATTGGATAAGTACCTGAAGGAAAAAAATTTGCAGGGCCATAGGGAAAGGGCGGGGGAGTGGGACTAGCGAAAGTGCTCTTGCAGAGAGCTGGCATGGGCTCAATGGGCCGAATGGCCTCCTTCAGTGTTGTAACCATTCTATGAGTCTATGATTTATGCACTGAAGCTAATTCCACAGAAAACCTAGTTTAGAGAATTAACAGCCCCAACTAAAGTGATAACAAGGTGTACTTTCCACTCATTGGGAAGTAATCCTTGAAAACCAGGCATAATTTCCCTTCTCGTCCTCAAACAACTTCAATCGCCAAATGAAAATTGAAGTGTTCAAGTTATTTAGGAGGCCATTTTGTCAGGCCCAATACTGTGCATTCAGCAGATTCTTTGGGGTCTAAATTTAACATCATTGCACTCGTTTTATGGGCCTAAAAACAACTTAGCAGGGCAGAGACCCCAGCTCGATCAGCACGGGCATTTGGACCACTGCTAAATTGGTTGGGGTCTTTTTTTTTGGCGCTCGTTTCAGAGCCTGTTTGGTAAATTGTTTTGCCCTAGTTGGATCTTGCAACCTAACCAGCGGCCTTTAAAAGAACCACTGGAGGCCACTCAAAGGAGGTCCAAAGTGTTTCCTTCTTGTGGAGTCGGTGTGCTCCTCCTGGGTCCACAAATCGACTGTGGGCCGCTGCTGTCCCCCCCTCGTTTCCCCGCACCACCCCCCCCCAGACTTACTCTAGGCCTTCGGCGTGCAGTGAAATTGGTTAGGCCCTCACACAGCTCGCCTGATTTATTCTGATGAAGCCCAAAGATGAATTTACTTCAGTCCTCGGGCCACCTCGTTCCAGTGCATTGCTCTAATCACATCCGAGTTGGGTGCAAAGGATTTTAGGCATTTCAAATTTTCCTCCTTCTGCTTCCATTTTATATTATTTTGAACACAAGAATCATACACTACTTTACATACTGGTAGAGTTATGACTTTTGATTACTTGGTATTTATAGGAACTGCGGCAGAAGCAGGACTTCGTCATGCACCCAATACGGAAAATTATATATATTTGATATATCTTTAGATAGACTGAGTGATGGGAATTAAAAACTTTTGATTGGGTACAACTTTAAGAGACTGCTCTTGACTTGTGACTGGGATGGTGTGGAGGTTGGGGGGAGGAGAGTGTCGCCAATACATGGAACTTTCTAGAAATCAGATTCTATGACAGATAAGTGTCTACACGAGAGCAGGCTGGCCTGATATGCAGTTCAGCCAGAATAAGCTAGCTTGTTAATTGATAATTAAATTAATAGCCTCTGTGAGGACAATGGACGTTTTTATTTGCAGATTTGAATCAGACATTAAAATCGCTTTCTGTTGCAGTAAGGTGCCAAAAGTAACCAACAGTAGCCAAGAGACTGTAGCCAAGAGCAACGTTAGTGAGCTGGGTCAATATTCTTGGCGTTTTCAGGTGGTGGACCCCCCTCTTGAATTGGCCTGGGCCTCCATGTGTGTGTTGTGAAATCAGTGAGGGGAGCCCTATTGTGTGAGCCTCCAGTAAGAAGATCCAGGCGGGTAATTGTTCCTATCCCTGAAGCCAGATGAAGAAACTGCCAACAGGGAGAAAACAAACAGGTGCAGACCCCTTTTAGAGAGTCAATCTGCCCTGTTGTCAACCGGCTTATTTTTTCCCACAGACCATATTGGCAGTTCTTTACTATAAGTAACAGTGAATAAAGTCAGGCTGTCAATCATGGCTCAGTGGTAGCACCCTTGCCTCTGAGTCAAGAAGGTTGGGGGTTCAAGTCCCACTCCAGCGACTTGAGCACAAAAATCTAGGCTGACACTCCAATGCAATACAGAGGGAGTGCTGCACTGTCAGAGGTGCCGTTTTTCAGATGAGACGTTAAACGTCTGCCCTCTCAGGTGGATGTAAAAGATCCCATGGCACTATTTGAAGAAGAGCAGAGGAGTTCTCCCCAGTGTGCTGGTTAACATTTATCCCTCAACCGACAGCTGAACAAAAGACGATCTGGTCATTTTTTAACTGCTGTTTGTGAGAGCTTGCTGCGTGTAAATTGTCTGCCACATTTCTTACATTGCAACAGCGACTACACATCAAAAGCACTTCATTGGCTGTAAAACGCTTTGGGATGTCCCCAGGTTGTGAAAGGCGCTATAGAAATGCAAGTGTCTCTTTCTTTCGAAATCTGGTATTGTCCCATTTTTACTACTGAAGTCAGTTAAAGACCACGGTGCTTTGGCAGCAAGACTGTTCTTAGTGAACGCCAACAGCAAAGTTGAGCCCAGTGTCTCCACCCATAGTGCGATGTCAATTGGCAATTTTGAGCAGCCCATACTGTTCCGTTTTGTTTATTCCAACCCAATTACACTGTGCAGCCTATAATGAGTAAAGGCAGTCAAATCCCACTAATACATGCTAAATGACTATAATTCAGTGCAAAAGTACATCATAACTGTTCTACTGCAAAAAAACACTGTTCCTTCAGTTCTATGCTGGCAGATTCGCTAGCAAGTTAAATCGAGCATTCTCAACAAATCTGTGGTCGCTTCAGAAATAGTGTATTTACTTCTCTGCGAATTTTCTGCTCATCAAGCTGAGGCATGTCAATGCCGGGAAATGAAACATTTCCACTTCAGGCAGCCAGTGACAGCAGCAAGCAGTCCTCAGTCGGGTGTTCCATGCTTTGATGCAGATAATGATCATTCCACTCTGCCCCATCAATGTACCTCAGGCGAGCACCAGTGTCACGTTTTCCCATCTTCCACAGTTAACATTCTATGACCTCCTGATGTGCCAAATAACTGCCTGAATCCATGAGGTTAAAGCTTAAAACTAAAGGCTTTTATTAAGTAAGAACACGGCATCAAGTTAACACAGGGCAACCATCATTCATCACCGACCCAGCCCTTGGTAGAACATTCCAGAAGAGGGGCGGGGCTAGGGAGGAGCATTAGTGGTTACACCGGTGGAACATTCCAGACATTAACAAGTGCAACAACAACAACAACAATACAAATGCCAGAACACAGAGTTATTTCATCACATTCACCCCCTGCTATAGATTCAGTCTGTCAGGAGGTCTGATAATCTTCTGGGCATGACGTAACTCTTGCTGAGGCTCCTCCCGGAGTACTAACTCCGGTTCATTCGAATTCCCAGAATCATCAGTATTTTCCACACTGAGGGTTTGTGTCTCTGAAGGTCCAATACCACGATTGAAAACTCTACTCTCAGAGTCGAACTCTTTTCGAGCTCCAGCAGGTGCAAGATCTTTAATAGAGACCGTATCCTCTCGCCCATCCGGATATTGAATATACGCAAACTGGGGATGAGCATGGAGGAGTTGTACTTCCTCCACCAGTGCATCAGTCTTGTGGCCTCTCATATGTCTGCGCAACACAGGGCCCGTGGTCGTCAGCCATGTGGGTAACATTACTCCATTAGTAGCTTTTCTTGGAAAACTAAACATCCTTTCATGAGGGGTGGCATTCGTCGCTGTACACAAAAGAGACCTTATGGAATGCAGCACGTCTGGCAGGACATCCTGCCAGCGAGAGGTCGGCAGGCCTCGCGACTTCAGAGACAGTACAATAGCCTTCCACACTGTCATATTTTCTTTCTCGACCTGCCCATTACCACGAGGGTTATAGCTGGTAGTTCTACTCGTTGCAATCCCTTTCGATAGCAAAAACTGTCGCAATTCTTCGCTCATAAAGGAAGAACCCTTTTCACTATGTACAGTATATAGTTAGGCATGCCAAACAAGGAAAACAGTTGGCAGAGGCATTTAATTACAACAGCACTAGTCACATCCGGACAGGGGATAACAAAAGGGAGCCGAGAGTACTCATCTATAATATTAAGAAAATAGACATTACGGTCACTCGATGGAAGGGGACCTTTAAAATCGAGACTCAAACGCTCAAATGGTCGAGTTGCTTTAATAAGATGAGCTGGCTCGGCCGGCTTATAGAAGCGGGGTTTGCATTCAGCACAAACACGACAGGTTCTGGTCATTGTCCGGACCTCCTCAATAGAGTAGGGTAGATTGTGGGACTTAATGAAGTGGTTCATTCTGGTAACCCCAGGGTGGCAGAGTGCGTCGTGGAGACTTTGAAGCTTATCTATACCTAGACTAGCACATACTCCTCATGACAAAGCATCCGATGGCTCATTAAATACTCCAGGCCTGTACTGAATATCATAGTCATATGTTGACAGTTCTATTCGCCATCTTAAAATCTTATCATTTTTGATCTTGCCTCTCTGCTTAGTGTTGAACATAAAGGCCACGGATCGCTGGTCAGTAATGAGCGTAAAACGTTGGCCAGCGAGATAATGTCTCCAATACCTGACTGCTTCGATAATTGCCTGTGCCTCCTTTTCCACTGAAGAATGTCGAACTTCTGGTCCTTGCAATGTACGAGAGAAGAAAGCTACTGGTCTACCAGCTTGGTTAAGAGTTGCTGCCAACGCAAAATCAGATGCATCACTTTCCACTTGAAAAGGGATCTTCTCATCCACGGCACATACCACTGCCTTCTCAATGTCCCGTTTGATATTAAGGAAAGCCTCCTGAGCTTCCGCTGATAGCGGAAAAGACGTCGACTTAATAAGAGGTCGGACTTTATCTGAGTAGTTAGCCACCCACTGGGCATAGTACGAGAAGAATCCCAGACACCTTCTTAAAGCTTTTACAGTGTGAGGTAAAGGTAATTCCTTAAGTGGGCGTAATCTTTCAGGATCTGGCCCGATTACCCCATTCTCCACAACGCAACCAAGAATACACAAACGTGTAGTATTGAAGGTACACTTGTTTTCGTTGTAGGTCAGGTTTAACCTCTTTGCAGTCTCTAGGAACTTCGCGAGATTTTGATCATGCTCCCGTTGGTCGCGCCCACAGATAGTAACATTGTCGAGATACGGGAATGTTGCTTCCAACGCGTATTCATCCACCATACGATCCATCTCCCGTTGGAAGACGGATACCCCATTCGTCACTCCAAAGGACACCCTAAGGAATTGGTACAGGCGCCCATTAGCTTCGAAGGCCGTATAAGGTCGGTCTTCTATTTTAATGGGGAGTTGATGGTAGGCAGACTTTAAATCAATGGTGGAGAACACACGGTACTGAGCTATCTGGTTCACCATCTCAGAAATACGAGGCAAAGGGTAGGCATCTACTTGGGTACACAAGTTTATAGTCTGGCTATAATCGACCACAAGTCTTTTCTTTTCATTAGTTTTAACCACCACCACCTGGGCACGCCACGGGCTATTACTGTGTTCGATGATTCCCTCCCGTTGAAGCCTTTCCACTTCCTCTTTTATAAATGTTTTATCTTCTGAACTATACCGTCGACTCTTAGTCGCTATAGGTCTACAATTAGGAGCAAGGTTCGCGAACAAAGAAGGCGGACTTACTTTGAAAGTAGAAAGGCCGCAGACTGTGAGTGGAGGCTGAGATCCACCATACTTAAGGGTAACGCTCTCATGCTGACACTGGAAGTCCAAGCCTAAAATTAAGTTCACACACAACTGAGGTAATATGAGGAGTTTAAAGTCCTTATACTCCGTATCCTTAACGGTCAATGTGACTTTACAAGATCCAGTTACCTCCGAAGTAAGGGACTTGGATGCCATCACAATTTCACTTCGAGTAGGATACACCTTCAATGAACAGGAGTTAACAAGGTTGGGGTGTATAAAACTTTCAGTACTGCCACAGTCTATCAAACACCCAGTAGGACGACCATTAATCTTGATGTCCATCATAGATTTCGACAAGGAACACGGTATGGTCTGGTCAACCGTAGCTGAGGCTAGAGTAAAACGATAGGCAGCAGCAGAGAAGACATCGGGTACAGGATTACCCTTACACACTTTACTAAAATGTCCCTGTTTCTTACATTTAAAACAGGTAGCCTCTCTGGCTGGGCATCTTTGCCTGGGGTGTTTAGATTGGCCACAAAAATAACACTTAGACCCATGGGGTACAGCCGCAACAATAGGATTAAGTGGAGGCTCCATTGGTGTTATGGATGCCTTCATACTCGGAACACACAAAGCTGAAAAAGACGCATGGGCTGATGCATACACTTCTAAATTCTTCTGGGCTACATCTAACGATCGAGCAGTAGCGACGACCGTTTTTAAACTAACGAGTCGTTCTCGAGGAGTCTCTGTCTAATATAATTAGATCAGAGGCCAGATATGAAAGAATCGCGGATGGCTTCTTCCTGATACACTATGGCAGAGACAGTCTTGTAGTTGCAATCCTTAGCCAAAGCCTTAAGGTCCTGCAGGAAATCGTCCAGAGATTCCTCGGGTAATTGCCTGCGAGTAGACAAAAGATACCTGGCGTATACTTCGTTAACCGACTTAAGGTACTGGGCCTTAAGGGCTGCGAGGGCCTATTCATATGTAGTAATATCTTCAATTATCGAGTAAGTTTGATGACTTACCAAGTTGGTTAGAAGACCCAACTTGTTAACCGTCGAATCGACCGATGCGATGAAGTGTTCAAAACATCGAAGCCAATGCATAAATTTCTTCGACGCGTCTGCCGAATGGAGATCGATATCCAGACGCTCTGGTTTCAAAAATCAATCCATCTTCCAAAAGTTGTTACTTAATAAAATTGATGTGCCAAATAACTGCCTGAATCCATGAGGTTAAAGCTTAAAACTAAAGGCTTTTATTAAGTAAGAACACGGCATCAAGTTAACACAGGGCAACCATCATTCATCACCGACCCAGCCCTTGGTAGAACATTCCAGAAGAGGGGCGGGGCTAGGGTGGAACATTCCAGACATTAACAAGTACAACAACAACAACAACAATACAAATGCCAGAACACAGAGTTATTTCATCACACCTCCCTAAGTCTCTTCCCATTTTTTGTTTAATTAAGGACAATCTGCTACTGTGGTTGACAAGAGCAGACATTCATCCCGTCAGCCCGGGTTGGATTTGAACTCAAAGTCCTAGAGGTGAAAAGTCAGTGTCCAATCTCCTGCACCACACTGTCCTCAGTTTAAATCCTGCACGCTTTACTCCAGTACAAATGAAAAAAGGGCAACTATTCTGTGACATATTACAGACAACATTTTTTTTTGTGTCTTCCTCGTATTGTGACGTTATTTTACTTTCTCCGCCTCCTCAGGTCCTCCCAAGTCACACATCGTTCCCAGCGAAGGGACCGGGTGGATGTGCCTCTAGGCCTCTGTCAGTGTTGCCCTTGAGACTGTTGTTGGGAGGTGGGCGTGCATACTCCCATGGGCGGCTCCCACGCTCCCTTCCCCTCTTTTACTTCCTATGGAGAATTGCGACCCCACCCTTCAGTAACACCGTTGAGATTGGAAACTCACTCCGTGCAGCGTCTTGCTCATGAACCTCTGCCCTAGCAAGTTGTATCGCAGCACGTAGAAACACAAGCATCATTTCAAGCTTCAGTTCTAAAGTCTGAAGTCATTGTCTGCTCTACTAAGACTTAAGCCACTATTTAGCCAAATGGACATCAAAATATCTTGTCTGTTTACCAGTCAAAGTCATGGCAGTCACATTGTGTTTGCCTACCTAAACCGCACCGCAATTCAAAACTAATTCATTGTGTGAAATACTTGGAGATGTTTTAACAACATCTTGCATTTATATAGCGCCTTTAATGCAGTAAAGCGTCCCAAGGCACTTCACAGGAGCCATTAGGACAGATGACCAAAAGCTTGGTCAAAGTGGTAGGTTTTAAGGAGTGTTTTAGAGGAGAGAGAGCTGGAGAGGATTAGGGAGGGAATTCCAGGGCTCATGGCCTAGACAGCTGAAGACACGGACATCAATGGTGGGGCGAAGGAAGTCGGGGATGCACCAGAGGCCAGAGTTGGAGCAACGCAGAGATTTCGGAGGATTGTAGGGCTGGAGGAGGCAGGGAGCTATATAAATGCATGTATTTATTTACAATTACAACTAATTTAATGCAAATGTTGCGCATTACGCATCATAAGACTACACCATTTCTGATGGCCAAAGTGTCAGAAGTTACTATGCAAATAAAGGAGGTTAATGAAGGGAATAACTATACTGTACTTACATCATTAATGATAATGATTCAGTATTTCAGGTAGTGCTGGGCTGCACTTTATATTGTTATGGATATACTGCCACCCTGTAATTAGGCCAAACAATGAAAAGAAAGCAATTTTTACATGATGTACCCATCATTAACAATGGGTTATGCCACTGGTCTCCTAAGGTTGCTCTGTTACAAGAAGAATGCTTCTTCTGCCCTTTTTTGTCTAATGGAAGTGTGCACTCTGCTGGCCAAATGAAGAGTCGGCATGGATACCAAGACTATTGAACACACAAGCACGTGCACACGCACATAATCAATACAGTATTACACGGCTTGAAAGCACAGGTTAAGTGTATAGCTGCTGTAAGTGTGTCGTCGGGGCAATCCAAATGATAAATCCCAAATTGATTGTAAGTATTAAAAGATTAATAACGGTATAAAGTATTGACCTGGGCTCTCGCATTCACTCGCTGGTTGGAAATGATATATGGAGAAATGGAAGGGATCACCATTAGAAAGTAATTCCAATAATCATTGCAATCCTTTGTTGTAATCAAGCTGTCTTCTACTCCTTTCCCAGGGCCCGTGTACTGCGGAACCCCTAACTCCCTCATACTCTTCCCATCTCCCTAAATTCTAAAGGGGTTTGAGGCCCAAGCTAAGTGTCACCTAATCACTGCTGCCTGATATACCTTGTCTTCTCTTCTATTCTATGTGGTTGTCCTGCACTCTAATTTTGTCCTCACCCAACGCCCCCCTCCCCCCACCCCCACAAGCACGTTTCCAGCGCAGTTCACAGGATAGCGATCTGGAGGAAGAACACTGACTGATTTCCCATCCCCCTCTCTAACTCAAGGAAGCCCAGGCCAACTGCAGCCCCTCCATCAGTAGGCCTACCTGGTCTGTACGGTTCAGTGGCTCCCTGCTTTGGAATCGAGTCACTGAGGGGACCTTATATAAAATATCAAGTTTATTACTCTATATTTTGTTATTTTATATAGTAATAAAATAGAATTTCCAAATGGAAGACATTTGGGCCTAGAAATTGGGTATAGCCCCGCTTGGGGCGTTAGACTTGGCACTGCGCAAAGTTTTGCGCTTGGCGCAATTTAGCGCCACCTAGCGCGATATTGGGTCGTAGCACCCCTAAGTTGATCGTGGCGCGAAATCAGGCGTTGCACGGTAGACTTAGGGTGCTAACATGGCGGCGCTACTCAATATCGGGGCGGCCGGGTGCAGCGCAGGTGCAGTCAATCATCGATGATCACGAGAGAGTCAGGAGCCAGCCAGCTCTTAAAGGGGTGGGTCCAGAAGGATCAGCAGCCACACTCTGCGCCCTGCAGAGCTGAATTTCGGCGCTATGTTTTGTTCTGCGCTTCAAACTTTCTGAGGATGGAGAGGGCAAGGCAAAGGGCAGAGCGCTTCACGGAGGATGCATTGGTGGGCGGAGTGCAGCGCCGTCGAGCGGTCCTGTACGCGGACAATGGCAGGAGGCCTAGTCTGCAGGATTACCGCAGAGCATGGAGGGACATCACTCAGTGGGTCAACCCCAGCAGCCTGGTGGTCAGGACTCCATTGCAGTGCCACAAGAAATTCAACGACCTCACTCGGGTCGTCAGGGTGAGTGTTTTTTTGCCAGTCCTATTCATGCCTTCATCTGCACCTGACTTTATGGCCAACAGGTGCGCCATGCCCCAGTGGCCATCTGCGAGCACGCACCCATGGCCCTTTCTGGGAACACACTTGCACAGACAGATGACGCAATGATGCCAGGGCTAATCCACCAAGGGGGGCATGACATGACAGATGATGCCATGATGTCTCATCATTTCCTGTCCTTTCTCTTGCAGTACAAGCTGGCAAGGAACCGGCGACAACAGATCCAGACCGGGGGAGGACCTCCAAACCTCCAGAACCTGACGGACCTGGAGGAGCGAGTGCACCAGATTGTTGGCGGCCGCCTGACTGGTCCTGTCACCACTGGAGCAGCCGACCCCATTGTGCACGGCGATGGTAAGGTTATGACCTTTTTGATCTGTGTCCTTCCACTTGTGACCCCCCACCGGCATGCTTTTTCACTGTGGACCCATGTCATAGCATTGCACCAATCTTGCATCCCTTGCTGTCAACCTCTCCTCTCGCTAAAGCCACTCTTCAACCTCCCTGCTTTCGGATGCAGCATCACCAGATCGGGAGCAAGGCCCTCAAGCTGCCAGTCCCACTGAGTCCGGAGGCGACCAGCTGGAGGAAGCCGGACCTTCCGTGCCAGTCTCAGGGGAGGCACGGCAGCTTCAAAGTGGGGATAGATCTTCCCTGGAGGGGAGCGGGGGGGGGGGGGGGGGTGCCTCTGATGAGGAGCCAGCTCCAGGAACCAGCGGGCTGCACCAACACAGGGGGGTAAGGGAAGTTCGGGGGCCGTCTCCCCGGAGGCCGAGTCAGGCCACCATGACTGCTGCACAGAGCGCAGAGGAGGTTCGGGCCCTAGCTGAAATGAGCGCCCAGGCTCGGCTCAGGCACAATGAGCTGATCGCTGCAGTGGGAAGGCTGCCTGAAGCCATTGACACAATGGGAGGGAGTCTCCAGGACTTCGGTGCAGCACAGGAAAGGAGTGCGCAGGCCTTCTCCGCTGCACAGGAAAGGAGTGCGCAGGCCTTCTCCGCTGCACAGGAAAGGAGTGCGCAGGCCTTCTCCACTGCACAGGAAAGGAGTGCGCAGGGCTTCTCCGAAGCACTGAAAGGACTGTCCAGGGCTTCTCCGAAGCACTGGAAAGGACTGTCCAGGGCTTCATTGAAGCACTGGCACCTGCCACGCAGTCACTCGCTGGCCTCATGCAGGCACAGATTGAGGCCACGCGAGCACTGACTGCTGCCACCGTTGAAGGATCAGGTAGGATTACCCGGGGCCCTTGCAGCACCACAGCAGGGCATCAATCTGTGGGCCAGCCGATTGGGGCGCATGCTGCGCTGCTGCCCCGTCAGAGTGCCAGTGTGTCGCACGCCCACGGAGCAGGTGTCCGCTCTCAGGATGTCAGCATTCCTGATGCCACCACTGGCACGTCACCACTGCAGCTGCCACCACCTGCAGGACAGACTGCATCTGCCCATGAGCAGTTGGAGCAGTCAGCTCCCGGGCCCTCCAAGCCCAGAGGTCGTCCAGCCCGTCCCTCAGGGGCTTCTGCACTTTCGTCCACTCAGCAGGCCTCCCCCAGCCTTGATGCAGCCACTGGGGTCCAATTACGGAGGAGCTGCAGGGAGGGAAGGGGGCATTCCAGAATGAGAAGTCGAAGCCCATCAAGGGGTCAAAAGTAGAGGGAGCCTCGTTGACGGCGAGGTTGAATATTTCAAGGCCCTCTACAGCTCTTGTGAATGATGGGGATGTGTTGGTTAATGTCGCGGGTTTGGCAGACATTAAAGTTGTTTTTCCTTGCTGATGTGTTAAATCCTTAGTTATGTGTTAAGCCGTTACTTTTGTGTTAAATCCTTAGTTATGTGTTAAGCCGTAACTGAAGTGTTATCTCGTTAGTTTTGCTTTCTGTTGCAATTGCTTTATGAAGTTGGAAGGCTCCACTTTTTTGAAAATAAAGACATTTTTTTATTTACACTGTATATCTAAACTATTTACACTTAATCTGTCCTTCATAGGCTTTGGGTGAACCGGACGGTCCTCTCCCAAACACACCAAGCAATCCATCAGTGGGGCCTAGAAACGAGTCGTTATGAGCCTCTGACGAATGGCCCTTCCACTTTCGGGAACCCTCCCATCTTCCTCCTCCTCCTCCTCCTCCTCCTCTGCTGGGCCTTCAAGCTCGGCTGGTATTGGCTGGGTGCGTTGGATGGCGAGGTTGTGGAGCATGCAGCAGACAACGACGATGTGGGCGACTTGCTCCGGCGAGTACTGCACGGCGCCCCCCGAATGGTCGAGATATCGGAACCGCTGCTTCAGCATGCCGATTGTGTGCTCCACAGTGTTTCAGGTCGCCTGATGGCTGGAGTTGTAGTTCTCCTCTGCCTGGGTGCTGGGCGAACGTAGCGGGGTCATAAGCCATGGGCACAGAGAAGCCAGCCTCGTGGGTGAGCCGGGGCCTCGAAAAGGTCTGCCACTGTGGTCTGACGCAGGATGAAAGCGTCGTGGCTGCTGCCAGGGAATTGTGCGTTGACTGCGAGGATCAGCAGCCGGTGGTCACACACCAGCTGTACATTAAGGGAGTGGAACCCCCTGCGGTTGCGGTAATCCTCGGGATTGTTCACAGGCGCCTGCAAAGCCACGTGCGTACAGTCAATGGTGCCCTGCACCATGGGAAAGCCAGCTATTGCCGCGAAGCCTTCTGCACGCTCCTGCTGCTTCTCTGGTGTGAACGGGAACAAAATAAATTGCCGCCACCTGTTATATAGGGCATCTGTAACTTGGCGGATGCAGCAATGCACCGCAAACTAGGAAATGTTAGCTATGTCCCCAGTCGCGGCCTGAAAGGAGCCGCTGGCAAAGAAATTGAGGGCAACAGTAACCTTTACAGGCACCGACAGAGATGTCCTGCACCGTATGCGCGGCAGAAGATCATCCTGAAGCAGCTGGCACAGCTCAGTCACCACCTCCTTGTGGAATCGCAGCCTTCTGACGCACTGCTCCTCCGACATGTTGTGGTAGGAGGACTGCTGTCTGAAAACCCTCGCTGCGTAAGGTCTGGTGTGGCGATGTCTGTTGGCCCTCCTCCGTCTGGCCACTCCTGGCCCTCTCTCCCTCCGTCTCTGTGCCCTCTCAAGATGTTCTAGCAGCAGGTTGTTCCCTTGCAGAGCAGCCCCCATAATAAGAGTGATGAAGGTAAAGGTTGTAAGCTCTTACCAGCAGCTAGGTAATGTTGACAGGGCTAAAGGTCCTCTGGCACCGCTGGTTGAATGGCAATAAGGCTCTAGCACTTCAGCTGCTCAACTGTATCAAACCAGCCAACAAGTTGCGTTCACAAAAGGGCTGACATTTTCAGACCACTGGTGTCCCCTTTAAACAGCGCCCCCCTACTCCGTGAGTGCCTGGGGAACGTTCCAGTGAGCTGTCACTATTAGCGCCAGGCGCAACAGAGGTGGGCGCCACCCAATTTCCGGTCCGGGGCGCTAAAAAGGCGTTGCACCATGGAATGACGTCATGATCAGCCTGCGCCCGCGAGCGCACGCTAAGATTTAGCACCGGCGCAAAATGCAGGGTCAATATGGGGCGAGGCGCTAGGTTCCCTGCGACCGCACAGAAATTGGCTATCGCCCCAGTTCTCGGCCTCTTTAGGCGATAATCGGTGGCGCTAACAACCCAATTTCTCCCCCTTTAAGTTTGATTTAAGTAACTAATCTATACCCAAATCCCTCCTCTCCACATTCATGTTAAAATAACAAGCTATGAAGTGCATGATGTATACTGCTGGCTTTCAACAGAAGTAGAAAAGCAAAGGAAAATAATATTTTTCCATTTGTTTAAAAAATTTAATATCCTTTCAGTGCAATGCCCATTCATCAGGTCTCCGAAGTATATTTTGTGCAGAATGTTCAATTTCGACTGCTATAAATTTTCTATTAAGTGCATGTTTCATTTCACACAAATCCACTTTCACCAGTTTAGGTTGAAAACTCTTGTTGTTCAACTGTTGCTCAGTGATAAATCATTAAAACTGGAGCAAGGGAAACCGAGCTTTCCTTTCTGCGGGATCAGAGTTTACAAAAGGAAATGATCATGCGCTCATGACTGCTACTTATTCTACCCAAGTGGTTACTGTGATATGGCAAGGGCAGCAACAATAACAATCAGCTTCTGAGTGACCTTCAGAGACCTCTGACCTTTACTCCCCTCCATGGGAACACAGTGGGGTTGGACAACTTTCAGCACCAATGTCTAGCTGCAACATGGCATATAAAAGTGCTGTGTAAAATTAAACTTGGGGCGCGCCAACTCTTGGGAAGGATTTCTTCAAATCTATAGCAAACTATTTGCAATCTTAGCTGGGGCCCCATTAAGTTTCATTTATATTTATATAAAAACTAATCCACGATGGCGCTCCCCAATGCCTCAGTTGGTTACGACAGGGAGTAGATGTCCCAGGCTGTGCTGCATTAACCGATCTCAGCTGGGGAAGTGGCAGCACTGCGCTTCACCTCAGCACCCCTGGATTAGCCCGATGAAATTCAGCCAGGCTTCCCACTCCTGATCGCTATCCAGCAATCTCTGCTGGAAGTGTGACTCTCTGGATGTCAGGTGAGGACATCAATGAGCCTTATTGGGATGAATGTCCCATTGGCACTCACTGTCCAGGCTCACAAATTATTTATGGGCGTTTGGACCAGGTACCAGACAGCCAGTGGCTATGGAACCAAACCCCAGTGAGGGCTTAACAACTTGTGGGCAGGAGTAAAGAGGAGCTTATCTGAAAAAGCAGTGGATAATACATCCACAACAGTTAATAGGCCACCAAGTGAAAGAGGAGGGTTCATTTGCAAGCTGGGAACAGACCTGTGTTCTTTTCTGGCATAAACTTTACCAATAAGGCCCCCCAAATCACCAAGATAATATGCATGAGGATGAGCCTTTAGCCCTTCCTACTTCACTATCCTAAAGAACTCTACATCCTCCCCATCACAGCATCTGTCTTTTCAGTGACCCCAAGACGTCAGCCTCCATTTCAAGTGTTGATTGCTCTTTGTGAGAAGAACATCCTGACTTCAGTCCTAAATTTGTCTTTCACCATTTTGAACCCATGCCTCGTTTCTCCTGCTCCACTGTAGCACTGCAGCATTTATAACGTGGCACGCAACAGTGAACCCTGATGGTAATGGGGATTCTCCTGCCCGCACTGAAACACTGGCAACTTTTTGAAATAAAAACTCTTGTTGGACGCAGCCCAACAATGACAGCACAAAGACTAGGGTGGCCACCTTCAGTTCTTTCGATCCTACGTACTGTAATACTTCGTGCCATCATGAATTATTAATTTAAATCAAACTCTAGCTCATTTATTTGCAACCATCCAAGAAGTTCCTCCTGATTTACAGGTGCTGGAATTTGACACACAAATGTAGGTCTAATCACAAAGATGAAGAGCACCCTTCAACACATTTGATCTCATCTTGCCAGAATACAGTCTAGTTGTTTTTGTTTTAAATGGGTCCAGTGTTCTGGGCTCAACAAGTCCTCCTGGACGCTCACCACAAGTGTTTATACCCCTCTGTGTGAAGAAAAACTTCCTGACACTGGACCTAAACTTTCCCTTCAAAAAGAAAAAAAGACTTGCATTTATATAGTGCCTTTCACGACCTCAGGTCGTCCCAAAGCACTTCACAAGCTTGAACCTGTGCCTTGCTGCATCTCAAATTGCTGCTTAGGGTTTACTTTCTCTATCCCATTAAGGACCTAGCTCTATAATATCCCCTCTGAGATCATCCCTTTTCAAGGATGGATAGCTCCAGCTAATTAAGCTGTTGCTCGCACTTTTGCCTCTGATGTTGCTCATAGTTCCTCCCTCTAAACTCTTGACTGTACCAATGCCCATGTGTATTTGTAGACAATCACCAATAATACTTAAACAAACCATCCCTCCAGTAAGGGCTAAAACATAAAAGACCTAAGTTGATGGACAAGCAGTACGGGGGAAGGAAATATTCTCTCACTTTCCATTCATGAGCTATGCTATTAAAATCGGAGCCTAATCTGCAAATTGACATTCTCCTTTCCAGCTTTGTAACAAAGCAAGAACGTGGTGAAGCTCCAAGTTTCCATTTTACCATTCACAAAACATTTACAAACCAACTCTTCTCCAATTAGCTCCAAGAACTTGAAGCTTATTTTTGGTTCAGTCTACTGAAGCCTCCCTGTACAGATAAAGTCAGGCCACAATCCCTGATGTGTGTTCATCCCTCCTATGAACTTCGTATCTAGTGAGGATCAGAAGCAAATGCAAAGCTTTCCAATAATGTAACCTCAACTCCCAATCTCTGAAGGGTGCATTTCTTTATCTCAGATTCCTCATGGGTCACAGCTGTGACCTTTCTTTAATGCGATAGGACCTCCACCGTCACCCTGACTTGCTTTTTGCTGACACTACGCATAAAAACAATGTTATCCAGTTACTTAGTTAAAAAGAAACTTAAAATAAACTATTTGTTAGATTTATTAATATTGCATTTACATCAAACTGAAACACTATCAAGTTAAGTTATCATTTTTGGGGTGGTCCTGGAGTTACCACAAATTCCTATCTCTGCTACACACAGCGCTCATTTGATATTATTTATCTGTATTTATATCAAGCTGTGGGTCTGTAGATCTACTGGATAAAGTGTTACATTTTTCAAGTTTAAATAGTCAGCCTCTCACAGCTTGCTGTTATGATGCATCTGGTACAAAGCCAACATGACATTCCACTTAGTTTACAGAATCACATCCAATAACAAGAGCACAATCAGAGAGAACAACCATGTGCCAGTGCTGTCGGAGGCACCTAATCCCTCCTCGTGACCCAACGTCCCTGGGTGTTAGGGATGGCGAAGTTGAACAGTTGCTGCCGATGGCACTGGTCAGGTCTGCCATCTTGGATCTAATCATGGGCTTTCACTATTGCTGGCCTTTATGGATTTTCCCCTCACCTCAAGGAAGGTTCCAGCCAGATTGTTAAAAGTCGTAAATGGAATATAATGCGGGTGTGCAATTAGCCTCTCCTGATGACCTCACAGAAGATGCAAAATGCTGAGCTGAGGCAGTTTCGGTGCTGTTATACCGCATATACTGAAATGCTTCATAGCCACCCAAGCAGGAACAGTACTGCAGGATTCTGTGAATCTGTACAAAGTTACTACATGAATGAAGGGTTTGCTGAGCAGCAGGTTGAATCGTGGTTGAAATCTTTGCTTTGTTTAGCAATGGATTGAAACTGAACGACATTATTTGACACCAAGGTAAATGGAGTACGTGGTTAAAGCGCATATCTCCTAAATAGGAGATCATAGGTTCAACTCTGAGCGGAGCCTTTGTCCGGCACAGACACAAGGGCCGAATGGCCTCCTTCCTATGTGCTGTAAACTTCTACAATTCTAAGGAGCATGGACCTTATAGATAAAATTCCAGTGTGAATCGTGGGTATTCAGAATTTTCCCTTTTCCAAAACATTAATAACGTGGTAACCTACAGATCTTTTAAAGTCAGATGCAACCACCTTCAAATACTGGCATTTAGGGTTAAACCTACATGGTCATTTATGTGGGAGATCATGTTGCCAATGTTGTATACAGGGAAATAAATAGCAATGGCCAACATTCCAATGTCACTTGTAATAATCTACAGGATGCCTGTAATCTATTTAAAGAAAACATGGAGTCAATACACAAGTAAAAGAGGAACAGTTTAAGCTGAAGCTCCCATTGTTTTATCCAATGGGAAAGAAAGCTGACATTTACCCTTTGTGATATAATGGAAAAAATATTTGTAACACCATCTCAACTTCCTATTTGTCCTAAGGTTTCTCACAGGAATATTTCCCAGTTAAGATAAGAAGAAAAGAATTAGGAGCAGGAGTAGGCCATACGGCCCTTCAAGCCTGCTCCGCCATTTAATAAGATCATGGCTGATCTTCGACCTCAGCTCCACTTTCCCGCCCGATCTCTCTATCCCTTGATTCCCCTGGATGCCAAAAATCTATCAATCTCAGTCTTGAATATACTCAACGACTGAGCATCCACAGCCCTCTGGGGTAGAGAATTCCAAAGATTCACAACCCTCTGAATGAAGAAATTCCTCCTCATCTCAGTCTTAAAAGGCCGACTGACCCCTTATCCTGAGACTATGCCCCCTAGTTCTAGGCTCTCCAGCCAGGGGAAACAACCTCACAGCATCTACCCTGTCATTCCCCCTCAGAATTCTATATGTTTCAATGAGATCACCTCTCATTCTTCCAAACTCCAGAGAGTAGAGGCCTAATCTACTCAATCTCTCCTCATAGGACAACCCTCTCATCCCAGGGATCAATCTAGTGAACCTTCGTTGCACCGCCTCTAAGACATGTATGTGTTTTCTCAAGTAAGGAGACCAAAACTGTGCACAGTACTTCAGGACGGTCTCACCAAAGCGCTGTACAATTGTAGTATGACTTCCTTACTCGTGTACTCCAACCCCCTTGCAATAAAGGCCAACATGCCATTTGCCTTCCTAATTGCTTGCTTAACCTGCATGCTAACTTTTTGTGTTTACTGTATGAGGACACCTAATATCTCTGAAAACCAACATTTAATAGTTTCTCACTATTTAAAAAATATTCTGTTTTTCTATTCCTCCTACCAAAGTGAATAACCTCACATTTCCCCATATTATACTCCATCTGCCACCTTACTGCCCACTCACTTAGTCTATCTATATCCCTTTTGTGTCCTCCTCACAGCTTACTTTCCCACCTAGCTTTGCATCATCAGCAAACTTGGATACATTGCACTCGGTCCCTTCATTTAAGTCATTAATATAGATTGTAAATAGCTGAGGCCCAAACACTGATCCTTGCGTCACCCCACTAGTTACAGCCTGCTAACCAGAAAATGACCCGTTTCACAGAATCACAGAATCACAGAAACCCCACAGTGCAGATAGAGGCTATTTCGGCCCATCGAGCCTGCACCGACACATATCCCACCCGATCCCTGTAACCCCTACACCAACACATACCCCACCCTATCCCTGTAACCCCATGTATTTAACCCCCTAACACTAAGGGTCAATTTATCATAGCCAATCAACCTAACCCGCACATCTTTGGACTGTGGGAGGAAACCGGAGCACCCGGAGAAAACCCACGCAAACACGGGGAGAATGTGCAAACTCCACACAGACAGTCGCCCGAGGCCGGATTCGAACCCGGGTCTCTGGCGCTGTGAGACAACAGTGCTAACCACTATGCCACCGTGCTGCCCTTTTATCCCTACTCTCTGTTTTCTGTCTGTTAACCAATCCTCTATCCATGCTAATATATTACCCCCAACCCCATGAGCCCTTATCTTGCATAGTAACCTTTTATGTGGCACCTTATCGAATGCCTTTGCGGAACACCTCCGTTCAGTCCGTAAGGGTGACCCCGAGCTTCCGGTCGCCTGTCATTTTAATTCACCGCTCCATTCCCACTTGGACCTCACCGTCCTTGGCCTCTTGTATTGTTCCACGGAAGCTCAACGTAAACTCGAGGAACAGCACCTCATCTTCCGATTAGGCAGTCTGCAGCCTTCCGGACTCAACATCGAGTTCAACAATTTCAGATCATAAGCTCGGCCCCCATTTCATTTTCGCTTGTAATTGTTCCACTCCTTTCCCCCCCCCCTTTCCTTTTGTTTCTCTCTCACACCTGGCAGCTATCTTTTGCCCTGCCAGTACACTTTACACCTAATCCCAGCCTATTACCATCTCGTCTAGCTTCTAATCTCTTTTACTTCTTTTGTTTCTTTTATTCTTTTGTCCGATCGCAGCCCTGCCTCCGATCTAGTTTCTTTTCTTTCCAGTTTTGAAGAAGGGTCCAACCCGAAACGTCAACTCAAATTTCTCTCCACGGATGTTGCCTGACCTGCTGAGTTTTTCCAGCATTTTCTGTTGTTATTTTGGATTTCCAACATCTGCAGTATTTTGCTATTATACTATATCCACTGGTTCCCCTTTATCTACCCCACTAGTTACTTCCTCAAAAAACTCTAATAAAACTGTTAAACACAATTTCCCTTTCATAAAACCATGCTGACTGATGTCAGGCTAACTAGCCTGTAGTTCCCTGTTTTCTCTGTCCCTCCTTTCTTGAATAGCAGGGTTACATTTGCTACCTTCCAATCCGCTGGGGCCATTCTAGAATCTAGGGAATTTTGGAAGATCACAACCAATGCATGAACTATCTCCTTTTGATTCCTAGGATGCCGGCCATCAGGTCCAGGGGATTTGTCGGCATTTAGTCCCATTAGTTTCTCAAGTACTTTTTCTCTACTGAAATTAATAACTTTAAGTTCCTCACTCTTATTAGCCCCTTGGTTCCCCACTATTTTTGATATGCTTTTTGTGTCTTCTACAGTGAAGACAGATACAAAATATTTGTTTAAAGTCTCTGCCATTTCCTTATTCCCCAGTACAATTTCTCCTGTTTCATCCTCTAGGGGTCCAATGCTTACTTTTGTTTCTCTTTTCCTTTTTACATACTTGTAGAAGCTCTTACAATCTGCTTTTATATTTCTTGCTAGTCGACTCTCACATTCTATTTTCTCCCTTTATATCAATTTTTTGGTCATCCTTTGCTGGTTTCTGAAACTCTCCCAGTCCTCAATACTGTACTATTCTTCGCAACATTATAAGCCTCTTCTGTTAATCTAATACTATCCTTAACTCCTTTAGTTGGCCTCGGATGGCTCACTTTTCCCCTGAGGTTTTTATTTCTCAATGGAATGGAATGAGGATTTTGGAATATTTCTTTAAATGTTTGTTCCAAAGGCCTCGTCAACAAGCATTTGTTTAAAAAAAACATAATTTTTATCCTAACGCTCTGAACAATGAGGCAGAGTTCATGTGTCGAGGCCCAGTCTGCCTGTAGGGAATGCCTTTGATTGCACTCATTCATGTCAAACTCTTCTGTGATTGTATGCAATTCTCATTGGAGTGATTGGCCTGGTCACATCTGTGATGCAACATTGACATTCATCACAATCAAAGCTCTTTATTGGCTTGAAAACCTGGCACTGAGTGTTGCCCCCATCTACAGACTAGGAGAGCTTAATCAGGCAGTTTAAACTTTTAATTAAGTTGGAAAAGCTTTAGAAATAAAGTGAAATTGGAGTTATTTAAAAAAAAGAGACTGAATCGAGCAAAAATAGGACAGGAATTGGACAACAGGGTGAGCAGCAGTGAACCAAGTCCGAATGTTTGAGGACTGTAATATTAGTGTTTATTTCAATCCCACAGTGCTTGACCCAAAAACAAACAAAACTAGTCAGTCCAATGAGACAGGAGTATGCCAGCAGTTTAAGTATTTTTTAGCTGAATACTCCAGAATAATAGCATTTTTTGGCAATACTCCTCTAATATCAGTTTAGACTCATACCCCAAGTTGGCATCTACCATAGAGGTTTGACCATGAATTACTTCAACAAACCTGCTCATGAAAATCCTTTTAGCAGCTGTTTCTAATACACCAATCACAATGCAGCCACGCAGTAATGGACTGTGTCAAAGGACACAATCGGAAAACACGTCACGTCCCCCCGCTGTACTTGCAATGCTGCAGCTCCACATTCAGAATTAACAGCTGCTGTTCCAAACAGCTTTAGAACCAATTTGGGGCAACAATCAAGTCGGGCCGGCACGCTTTGTCAAATGTAAAACTTGACGAAAGATAGTGCAGCACAGGGGTGGTGGGACCTGGCTTGGGGTGCTGGGATCAACTATTGGGGTGCTGAGATCATGGATTAGGGAGCTGGAATCAACTATTGGGGTGCTGGGGTCATGGTTTAGGGTGCTGGGATCATGGTTTAGGGTGCTGGGATCAACTGTTGGGGTGCTGGGATCAACTGTTGGGCTGCTGGGATCATGGTTTAGGCTGCTGGGATCAACTGTTGGGCTGCTGGGATCATGGTTTAGGGTGCTGGGATCAACTTTTGGGTGCTGGGATCATAGTTTAGGCTGCTGGGATCAACTGTTGGGCTGCTGGAATCATGGTTTAGGGTGCTGGGATCAACTGTTGGGGTGCTGGAATCATGGTTGAGGGTGCTGGGATCAATTGTTGGGTACTGGGATCATGATTTAGGTGCTGGGATCAAGTGTTGGGGTGCTGGAATCATGGTTTAGGGTGGTGGGATCAACTGTTGGGGTGCTGGGATCATGGTTTAGGTGCTGGGAACAAGTGTTGGGGTGCTGGGATCATGGTTTAGCGTGCTGGGATCAACTGTTGGGGTGCTGGGATCATGGTTTAGGATGGTGGGATCATGGTTTAGGATGCTGGGATCAAATGTTGGGGTGCTGGGATCATGGTTTAGGATGCTGGGATCAAGTGTTGGGGTGCTGGGATCATGGTTTAGGATGCTGGGATCAAGTGTTGGGGTGCTGGGATCATGGTTTAGGATGCTGGGATCAAGTGTTGGGGTGCTGGGATCATGGTTTAGGCTGCTAGGATCAACTGTTGGGGTGCTGGAATCATGGTTGAGGGTGCTGGGATCAATTGTTGGGTGCTGGGATCATGATTTAGGTGCTGGGATCAAGTGTTGGGGTGCTGGAATCATGGTTGAGGGTGCTGGGATCAATTGTTGGGTGCTGGGATCATGATTTAGGTGCTGGGATCAAGTGTTGGGGTGCTGGAATCATGGTTTAGGGTGGTGGGATCAACTGTTGGGGTGCTGGGCTCATGGTTTAGGGTGCTGGGATCATGGTTTAGGATGCTGGGATCAAGTGTTGGGGTGCTGGGATCATGGTTTAGGATGCTGGGATCAAGTGTTGGGGTGCTGGGATCATGGTTTAGGGTGGTGGGATCAACTGTTGGGGTGCTGGGCTCATGGTTTAGGGTGCTGGGATCAAGTGTTGGGGTGCTGGGATCATGGTTTAGGATGCTGGGATCAAGTGTTGGGGTGCTGGGATCATGGTTTAGGATGCTGGGATCAAGTGTTGGGGTGCTGGAATCATGGTTCAGGTTGCTGGGATCAAGTATTGGGGTGCTGGAATCATGGTTTAGGGTGCTGGGATCAAGTGTTGGGGTGCTGGAATCATGGCTTGACTTCCACTGTTTGCTTATGAAAGTTCATCGAACCTTAGTAACCTCAACAACTAATGCTTCACATTAGAAGACACTGAAGAAAATTTAGAAAAATCTGTTTTTAAAACCATACTCTTGGTGGCCGGTTTCTATTTTTAGAAATATTTAAAAATCTGCTCCAACACGCAAGGCCTTAGAATCAAGATGGTACCTTTCCTTTTCTTAAATGCGGCGATTAAAATTGATTCCTTCGCATTGTTCTCTCGTTTATTAATTCAGCACTCCTTCAGAAAGCACCTAAATATATTCCTACCTCTGACAATCAGGTCTGCGGAGGCGGACGTGCTGTCGACGATGGTTTGCGCGGTGCAGGTGTATTTCCCAGTGTGCCTCAGCTGTGCGTTTTTAAAGAACAATTCTCCACCGGCTCCATTCTGTGGGAAAGAACACACAAACAAAACGCTTTAGCTCCTCTGGGTGCTTGGTCTGTCATTTCCCTGCTGGGATTTATCGTGGGATCTGCTTATTATCTTGAGCACCATGGTACATAACAGATGGTGACAGATGAATTGTAAGATTGGTTGAAATTGGCATTTTAAGGAGAAACCTGGTAAATGTCTTCAAGTCAAACTGGAATGTACTCAGCGCGGGTCCAACAGTGGCCAAACAATAGGCATTTATTCTGAAGACAGTCATGTGGGTCGTTTTTTCTGAACTGATGTATTACTTAGGACAGGAGATAGGAAGCACAGTGCAAAGTAATAAAACATATTGCTGGGCACTGAATGCATCCACACACTAGTGCTAATCCTTACTTGGCTCTCACATAGCCCAGTGTGACAAGAGGGCATGGAATTCAGTGCACTGTCGCATCAGAATAACCTACACTGTTTCCATTTACTTTCGAACAAGTAAAGCATGACAAATGTACAATTATATAATGGTGGGTTGTCAATCAACATGGGTTGGAGCTTTGCATGGCATGGTTTCCCTTGCATGCTGAAAGAGGCCTTTTATAAGTCAATTGCACTGCAGTTCGCTGAAGAAAGGGTAGAGATATAAAAAATGACAAATCTGCTAATTGATAGCAAATGTGCTTGGTATCTGGGAGGATGGTCGGGTTGCTATTCTGGAAAGATGTAACAATGGACTGGAGGGCCTTCATCAACCAAACTCTGTTGTGATCTCGTGTTGGTGAGTCTACCCAGCTGGCCAGCAGTAAAAACCCTTTATCATTCAGTCTTTTGATGGACAATAAGGGAAAGATTGGGTAGGGCACACTGGTTCCAAGTCAACGTTTCATTTGTTCCTCTCAAGACATGGCGCTTGAATTCAGGGCAACCACATGGAAGCTCCCGCTGGTGAGAGTGTGCCGTATTTCACCATCAAATGTCTCACTTTTCTGCACTCACCTCATCTCATTTTCTAAGAATTGTGCAATTAATACACGATTACACTGTGGTGACCTTTTTTTGGGGAGGGGGAATGTTTATTGACATGTGAAGGCAACTAAATTATAGAAAACAAGTGAGTGTGAGAATTTGTTCGGTTTTTCGTAAACAACCTTACTCTTTCTTGTTGGATTAGAGAACTGGAAATGTAATTACTGGATCCCACATTGAACGTCAGAGACAATGGACTAATTGATGCCCAGTCACCTGATGCAAATGTAATGAAACCAATCAACAGATCAGTCTTGAATAAAGTCATGTGCATTTTTTTTTTATTACCAACTCTCTTTCAGATTTACTCCAGGTTTATACGAACATACGAATTAGGAGCAGGAGTAGGCCACTCGGCCCTTCGAGCCTGCTCCACCATTCAATAAGATCATAGCTAATCCGATTACTCCACATTCCCGCCTACCCCCATAACTTTTCACCCCCTTGCTTACCAAGAATCTATCTACCTCTGCCTTAAAAATATTCAAAGACTCTGCTTCCACCGCCCACTGAGGAAGAGAGTTCCAAAGACTCACGACCCTGTGAGAGAAAATTTCTCCTCATCTCTGTCTTAAATGGGTGAGCCCTTATTTTTAAACAGTGACCCCTAGTTCTAGATTCTCCCAAAAGAGGAAACATCCTCTCCACATCCACCCTGTCCAGACCCCTCAGGATCTTATATGTTTCAATCAAGTCACCTCTTACTCTTCTAAACTCCAGCGGATACAAGCCTAGCCTGTCCAACCTTTCCTCATAAGACAACCCGCCCATTCCAGGTATTAGTCAAGTAAACCTTCTCTGAACTGCTTCCAACGCATTTACATCCTTCCTTAAATAAGGAGACCAATACTGTACACAGTACTCCAGATGTGGTCTCACCAATGCCCTGTATAACTGAAGTATAACATCCCTACTTTTGTATTCAATTGCCCTCGCAATAAACGATAACATTCTATTAGCTTTCCTAATTACTTGCTGTACCTGCATAGTAACCTTTTGTGATTCATGCACGAGGACACCCAGGTCCCTCTGCATCTCAGAGCTCTGCAATCTCTCACCATTTAGATAATATGCTTCTTTTTTATTCTTCCTGCCAAAATGCACTTCACATTTTCCCACATTATACTCCATTTGCCAGATCTTTGCCCACTCACTTAACCTATCTATATCCCTTTGTAGCCTCCTTATGTCCTCTTCACAATTTACTTTCCTACCTATCTTTGTGTCATCAGCAGATTTAGCAACCATACCTTCAGTCCCTTCATCAAAGTCATTTATATAAATTGTAAAAAGTTGAGGCCCAAGCACTGATCCCTGTGGCACACCACTCGTTACATCTTGCCAATCAGAAAATGACCCATTTATGCCTACTCTCTGTTTCCTGTTAGCTAGCCAATCTTCTATCCATGCCAATATGTTACCCCCTACACCATGAGCTTCTGTTTTCCACAATAACCTTTGATGTGGCACCTTATCAAATGCCCCCTGGAAATCTGGTCACTTGTGATGTGTAGAAAATGTTACTCAGCATTGCTGCAATTAACCCGACGCTCCTTCTGAAGGGTTTCCTCACAGCTACACTGCCAGATTATTGCACTTCAAAGTCATTTTTTTTTTTAAACTGAGGAATTTTGGTGAAGGGTCGAGGCCTACTAGAGCAGAGTCCCACCAAGGTTGGAAATACTGGGGGGGGGGGGGGGGGGGGGGGAACATTAACTTTTGGTGATGGTTTATACACCTTTCCTAATTTTCCAAAACTAAATTCATGAGAGGTGTATAAAGGGTGGCTGATCCGATATCACCCACATCGGCAAAAGTTAAAATTACCTCCATTAAGAGGGAAAACAAAGGAAATCAGTAAGTGGGAATTAGGTATTGTGAATCTTGGGTTTTAAAAGCCCAACAAGATAGCAAGAGGAAGGAAAGACTGGCCGGAAGATGAGTTAGGAGTGCAGTAATCTTGAATTCCATCTCACTTGTATTTACTGTTTACCCTCAAAAGGCAAAGTTCTGCCAATCTGAAGCCCACCTGTGGGATTGCTAAGCAAAGGAGCACCCCAGCAGATCATGGATCAGTGTAGATGTTCAACCCTGGCATATCTACCTTTCCAAGCAAGGAGGTTGCTCAGAATCAACAGATTAACTGGGAGAGAGAAAATCTTTGTGGAAAAACATCAAGTGGGGTAAATCTCAATTCCAATTAAAAAGAGCAGGCTAGATCTCTGGGATGGACAAAGGTCTACAGCATTTATTTTGTCATCTGCATTCAGTGAAGCCTAAACAGGGTTCTCCTGTGTAGCACACCAGCGAGTGCCATGGGGACTCCTTATACCTTCAGCCCAGATTAAGTTCAAGAAAATGCTTAAATATCAGAAGCTATGTCCATTCCAAAATGTCAGGGAATTCCGGCCCACTGTCAAAATGTCGGCGATTTCCTGCTCCCGGCAAAATGTCAGGGAATTCTGCCAGCTGTGATAAAAATCAAGGACATTCCAGGCCACTGTAAAATATCACAGAAATCCACCAGCGGTCAAAATGTTAGGGAATTCAAGCTTCCATCAAAATGTCAGGGATTTCCGGCCAACAGTCAAAATGTCAGGGAATTCTGGCCAGAAGTTAAAAAGTCAGGGAATTCTACCCACCTGTCAAAGCATCAGGTATTTCTCGCTCCCGTTAAAATGTCAGGGAATTCCAGCCAGTCATTAAAATGTCAGAGAATCCCCATTCACTGTCAAAATGTCAGGGAATTACCACAAGCAGTTGGAATGAATTTTGAAAGCGTGATTGTCAATTGACAGTTGCTTTCCACTTCACAGGTGCCAGAATCAATTAAAAATAAAAATTAAGACTTTAAACCTTATCGGCAACAACCTGTTACCATTCAAGATTTATAACAGGCAGCAGGAACTGAAGCGGCTTGTTCCCATGATCTGAACGCACTACTGTGCAGTGCTGGTGTCAGTTTACAACATCCTGAGGAGACAAGTCAGCTCCGTCATTAAGCTCCTTCCCGTTCAGCAGAATGTCTGGTATAAAGCTTTGTCCAGACAACCCTTTGGGGAGAATTAGGAAGGCGGGTAATTGGAGTGTGGCCAGTGCAGGGCACACTGTACCAACTACGATATTGCCTGCTGTCGTAACCGTTGGCAACGGAACAACATGAAAAGACAGTTCTGAACAGAGATTGTGAACAGCCACATGCATCAAATGCGCCGATGTACTTAACAATTACTTTCCCTCTCGATCCATTAAGCTCGGTTTTACCATTCTAGGAATTTCACTGAAAACGGGCGTTAAAGTCAACCTGTGTTGCCCATCAGTTCACACAATGAATCTTAAGTTTAATAAAGAACTGCCAAATGCGTCAGCTTTGAGTAATTTTTGTGATTACAAGAAAAGGATTGAATGAGGATATACTTTGTTAACTGGCCGGTCTCGATTGTGTATTGGTTGTTTGGAGAAGCAATATGGCACTACTCCGCAACTAGAAACAACAGTCACGTTTAAGTAATTGTGAGGGATTAGTACAGGAGAGATATATAGAGCCCTTCCAGGCAGAAAGGTGCATATCTAACTGCAGCTGCAGAGAAGTGATGCTGAACAGTCTCTCTCTGGGTGCAAGGCTGCTACCAATGTTGGTGTTGCCAGTCTACAATCATCACTGTAGTGCAGCAATGGAGTTTGGAATCAGTGCGATCAACGGAGCCTGCAGAATATAGCTCGCAGAAGCAACACACCCCAATCAACCCTTCTATTATCCATGCACAAAGCTGTCAAATCAGCTACACCATCGTCACCAAGACAGGAACAGGAGGAGGCCATTCAACCCCTCGAGCCTGTTCTGCCGTTCAATTAGATCACAGCAGATCTGTACCTCATTGCTCCATATCCCTTGATACCCTTAACTAACAAAAATCTATCTATCTCGGTCCTGAAAGCTCCAATTGGCCCAGCGTCCGCAGACTTTTGGGGGAAGAGAGTTCTAAATTTCAACTGCACTTTGTGTGAAAAAGATCCACAAAATAAATGGCATGCCAGTGGAACTTTGTTTTTTAATGTTGTTTTTGGGATGTGGACGTCACTGGCAAAGCTACACTTACTGCCCATCCCTAGTCGCCCCGAGAGCAGAGCGGAGTGGGACATGACTGTTTGTACATCTCAAGTGACTTCCTACTCCACTTCAGATTGCATTAACAGGCAACCACATAGTGTGGACTAGTCACATATAGGGCCAGACGGGGTAGGGGTGGCATATTCCCTTCCCTGAAGGACATTTGTGAACCAGTTGGGTTTTTGTAACAATTCAGCAGTTATCATGGTCAATATTCCCATTAAGCTGCGTGGCCATCTCCCGCGCAGCCAGCTCGCCGGCTTTTCAATGTGAAAAACCCTGCATGTGTGGTATTTTGAATGGGCCGCACAGCCCCTTAAAGGGGCTGGGCACCCCAAAAAAATAAGAGGGAACATTGGACATTTTTTTTTAAATGGTGCCAGCACAAAAGTTACCAGATTTATTGAATCCAATTTCACAACTTGCCGTGGTCGGATTCTGAACTCATGATTTGCAGGTTGCTAATCCCTATGCTGACAGTGTGGGTGCAGTGCACCGAATGTGGTAGAACAAGTGGAACCAACATTCATCCAGAATACAATGCATGTCATGAGCCACTGCTAATTGGCACAATTGCACCTTCCTTTGGGAAGGCAGGTTGACTCTAGTATGTGGGTATAGCATGAATGCAATGTGGTGAAGCAGGCCTCATGCACTGGGCACTCGGGCCGTCTGGAAACTGCGAAGCACCACTCCGCACACCTGGGCATGTGTACATGACACAATGCAAACTGCCACCCTATGTTTCAGAGGAAACCAGAAGTCACTGTGTATCAGAGGCCTAATTTGGGCAGCTTGAGTGAAACATTTATTTGTTACCTCTGTCACATCTACCATAAGTATAACATTGACAGCGAGCGAGAGATTATGTTCTCGTGTCAATCGAGTCTGGTTAAAACACTGAATGATAACAGTCAGCGTATGCCTCACATGGTAAGTATTTAACTCACACCTTTGAAAGTGCGTGGCGTTCAAGTGACAGCACTGTGTAATCTGAAGTCTGGGCTGGACTCTGCCTTTGATCTCTATTACTTGGCTCCAGCTATCAGGAGATATGAGTGTCAGGTCTGCACTCTCAGATATCCCTAAGATGCAACAAGGCTGGATTCTAAGGTCCGAGGGCCAGCGGCAGTGAATAACCTCGGAACTACTCCCCCGCCATTATCTTAGTAAGCTGTACTGCTACCTGTCAGGGCACAAGTGTAAATGTGACACCACTGAATCAGCGGTCAAATGACACAACCCATCCACTCACAACCTTTTACTAATAGCTTTTCAAAAATTGGCTGCGTGAAGGGGTTCTCTTTTCTTGTCTAAAAGATACCAATCTTCTCGGCAACACCTGAGCTCTGTCGCTGTTATGTTCTACTAACAATTATTTCAATCACCTTAAGCCTATACCCTTTCAGGGTGTAAATACAGCGGCAGAGGGACTTGGCTCACGCACTGGAAACTGTGATGGGAGAGGCTAATTTACTCCAATCACATCTTTGGTTAACCACGAGTTAATTGCCTTACTTCAACAGAACTGCACTGTCAGCGCTGAGACCCTTTAACCTCAGTGGCAGGAACGGGGCAGCAACGTGCAACGATTCCAATGAAAGATGTATTTCTTGCCAGTTTCTTCTCCTCTCTTCTGAAGGTGCTGATTCGGTTCCGGGCTATTGGTCAATGGGAAGAATGCTAGCAAAGTTTCTGGTAACTCGATGAAGAATTCATTTTTCACAATTATGTCTAGACAGCAAGTGCCACCTGTGGCGAACATCACAACCAAGCCCGATCCAGGAGTCATTAGATATCACTGCTCACTTTTCCTCCTTTCTTGACCAGTGCATGAATGCTAATGATAGTACCTCAACTGCTGCCCTGGCTGCGATCACCTAACTCAGCATAGTCCAGGGATGCAAACTAGGACCTTCTGGTCTGGATGCTTCAGTCCCAGCACAAGCCAAATCTTCCGTTTCCAGCCGTGGCTCAGTGCGTAGCACACTCACCTCTTAGTCAGAAGGTTGTGGGTTCAGGTCCCACTCCAGAGACTTGAACACATAAAGCTAGGCTGACACTCCAGTGGAGTGCTGCACTGTCGGAGGTGCCGTCTTTCAGATGAGACGTTAAACCGAGACGCCGTCTGCCCTCTCAGGTGGATGTTAACGATCCCATGGCACTATTTTGAAGAAGAGCAGGGGAGTTATCCCTGGTGGCCTGGCCAATATTTATCCCTCAAACAACATAATAACAACAGATTATCTGGTCATTATCACATTGCTGTTTGTGGGAGCTTGCTGTGCGCAAATTGGCTGCTGCGTTTCCAACATATAACAGTGACTCCTCTTCAAAAGTACTTCATTGGCTGTAAAGCGCTTTGAGACGTCCGGTGGTCGTGAAAGGCACTATATAAATGCAAGTCTTTTTTTCCATCGACTGTTGCTGCTTACACAGCTTGCAATGCAGAACGTATCTCCACTTCACACACATTTTCACAAGTTTTGCGTTTAATCAGTAGTTCATATGGATTCTCAAACCACAGCAAATGTACCACAGTGCTTTTTGAGGGCACTTCAGTCACCATCAGTTAAAGCTTGAACATGCTCCCCCCTCTGCTCTTAATTGTTTAGTGAGTGTTGCATTCGTTGAGGTGAGGGAGATTAATGTTGATCAATGGATGCCCAAAATGACCCAGTGTCAAGCCCTACCGTGTCGGGTAAATAAGAATTTAAGTTCCTTGTACTCTGTCCGCTACAGTGTGCCTTAGGCTGCAGTTATACTCTGAGCTTGACATGGCATCATAAAGGAAATGGTTTTTGGGGAAGCATTAACGCCAAACTGGCACTATAACTACAAAACATACTAATGCCCTGAGGTGTGAGACCCTCTGTAATAGACCAGGTCACACTGGTGTGGGCTCACAATGAGTGTAGGAGAAATCTAGCGCTGGTCCCAACCTCAGATAAGCAACAACAACAAATTGTATTTATATAGCGCCTTTAACGTAGCAAAACACCCCAAGGCGCTTCACAGGAGCGTAATCAGACAAAATTTGACACTGAGCCATTAGGACAGGTGAGGTAGGTTTTAAGGAGCCTATTAAAGGAGGAATGAGAGGTGGAGAGGTTTAGGGAGGGAATTCCAGAGCTTAGGACCGAGATGGCTGCAGCCACGACCACCAGTGGTGGGGTGAAGGAAGTGGAGGGTGCACAAGAGGCCGGAGTTGGAGGAACGCAGAGTTCTCGGAGGGTTGTAGCACTCCTTAGTGCATCAGTACAAACATCTCAATTTCTCACACAACCCAGCACTGAAGCCTCTCTGAGCTACACTGCCAACATTGCACCAATTGGTGCCAAGTTAGTACCTATTTTTTTTTTTACAGTGAGCCCACACCCACTTGGAGAATGGAGTGAGGCCGACCAATCTACTTCAGTTTATGGCCAGCATACGGATCAAACTTTCATTCCATCAGTCTGCGGTGGATTAGAACCCAAGTTTCAGAGTGAAAGGGCAGTCTCCTAACTCAATTCAACACATCATTACATTTTACACATAGTAAAATTAAAGCAGCTTATTCTGTTGAGCTTCTTAATCAAAGGTAAAGTCAAGCCTACAAACTGCTATTTTATACGTGTTGCACTATGTGTATCTATTCTGCTTCCTCTTAACTACATTTTTACTAAAAAAAACAATTAAGGATGTTATCTGCCATAGTGGAGTGCCCCTTTCCCCAGTGGATGATGGATATTGGCGATTTGTCGACACTCCCCAAATGTTGGTCTTACCCTCGCTAGCGCTATACAAATATTGAAGAGACATTATTTTTATTTACTAAGAAAAGGAGATGAAATACAAACAACAAAAGGAGCTGTGCACTGAGGTGACTTCTGGTGAAAGGCTGTCTTGTGAAAATTCTGGCAAATAATCAGGATTGTGGATAACGGAAATTTGATTGTACTATTGCGGTGAAGAGCAAATCATTAAACCATGTTATTACTGAGTGCAGCACACACAAACAAGACATCACAGTACAGAGAGCCTGTCGTTCATCACTCTTCAGTCCACACCCTAAACATATCTTGGCTCATGCCTTCCCTGTCAGGTGGGTGTAAAAGATCCCATGGCACTGCATTGGCTGTGAAGCATTTTGGGATAGGACGTGACAGTTGCCAATGAAATGAAGAAGTTGCGCAAGGGCAGCTTCAGTGATTTTTTTAGGTTCTTCGTTAACTGAAAAGAAAATATTGTCACCATCACAAAGAAAACACTTCCAGAGAGAAAGGAGGGGAGGGGGTGGGAAAAGAGCGCGCTAATGCCAAACAGAGCCGCATCATGAAAAGAAAATCTGCGCCAGCAAAACTCAGCAAACATCCATTTTTATTTATTTTATTCTTTCCCTTCACACGGAGCTCGCACGCCAAACAAATAAATCTCCGCTACCCTCCCCCCGCGAAATTATTATACATTAATTCTTAAACCCACCCGTGATATTATTATACATTATTATTAACCCCACAGGAAAAAAGTGGTCCAACCGTGGCTAACAAGAGAAGTTAAAGATAGTATTAGATGAAAGGAAGAGGCTTATAATCTTGCCAAAAAGAGCAGTAAGCCTGAGGATTGGGAGGATTTCAGAATTCAGCAAAGGAGGACCAAGAAATTGATAAAGAAAGCGAAAATGGAATGAGAGTAAACTAGCGAGAGACATAAAAACAGACTGTAAAAGCTTCTAAATGTATGTAAATAGGAAAAGATTAGCGAAAATAAATGTGGGTCCCTTACAGGCTGAGACAGCAGAAATTATAATGGGGAATAAGGAAATGGCAGAGAAATTAAACAAATACTTTGGCCTAGAAATTCAGTGGGCTGCGCCAGCCGTTAGTGCCTTAAGAGGGCGCTAAGTGGGTCAGAAGCCATTGGCCATGCCTCCCGCTAAATTCAACGGGACGCTAATGGCGGCGCTAGCCGTTAGCGCTGCGCCGCTACCGATGACGTCATCGGTGTGCGCAGCGCCCCGCTAACGCCCCAATCGCGATATTTAGATGCGCCCCCTGCTTTAACGCCGGGCGCTATTTGCGACCGGTTCAGGGGGGCCTACCTGCGGCGGTAGAGGCGCTAATTACAGGAGAGGTGCGGGGCGGCCATTTTTTTTGCTGGCTGCCTGCCAGCACCTCTCCGCGCTACCGTCCCTGGCCTCCTGAGCCGCCCCCCCCCCCACCCCCACGGAGTGCCGACTGCGTTCCAAGAGCCCGGCACTTCTCCTCGGTGCCGGGCTCTTTTGCCGGCACTCGCGATCCTCGATCGCGCTGCACAAGGCCCCTCCCCTTTAAGAAGGGGAGGAAGGCCTGCAGTACCACAGCGCGCCGTGCCGCAGCGTGTGGTGCTGCAGCATGTTGCGCAGCGATATTCAGCTGTAGCGCCCCAAGAGGGATGCGGGGCGCCTCCAGTAGCGCTGCGCTTCCCTCTGGGGCTCACAAACTGAATTTCCGGCGGGCGGCCGCGACTGCTTCCGGGGCGCTACTTTTAGCGTCCTGGCGAGGCTGGCGCCCCAAACGGGGCTATAGTGAATTTCTAGGCCTTTGTGTCTGTCTTCACGGAAGAAGATGCAAAAAACTTAGTGGAGAACCAAGGCTCTAGCGAGAATGAGGAACTGAAAGAAATTAGTATTAGTAAAAAATTAGTACTGGAGAAATTAATGGGATAAAGCTGATAAATCCCCTGGATTTGATGGCCTACATCCTCGGGTTTTGAAAGTGGTGGCAATAGAGATAGTGGATGCATTGGTTGTCATTTTCCAAAATTCCATAGATTCTAGAATGGTTCCCGCAGATTGGAAGGTGGCAAAAGGAGACAGAAAACGGGGAACTACAGACCAGTTAGCATGACATCAACAGTAGGGAAAATGCTAGAATCTATTATTAAGGACGTGGTAACAGGGCACTTAGAAAATAATAAGAAGATTGGGCAGAGTCAACACGGATTTATGAAAGGGAAATCGTGATTGACAAATCTGTTAGAGTTTTTTGAGGTTGTAACTAGCAAAATAGATAAGGGAGAACCAGTGGATAGGGTGTATTTGGATTTTTAGAAGGCATTCAATAAGGTGCCACACAAGAGGAAATTAAACAAAATTAGGGCTCATAAGAGGTTGTTTCGCAAGATAAGGGCTCATGGGGTTGGGGGTAAGATATTAGCATGGATTGAGGATTGGTTAACAGACAGAAAATAGAGAGTAGGGATAAACGGGTCATTTTTGGTTTGGCAGGCTGTAACTAGTGGGGTAATGCAAGGATCAGTGCTTGGGCCTCAGCTATTCACAATCTATATCAATGATTTGGATGAGGGGACCAAATGTAATATATCCAAGTTTGCTGATGATACAAAGCTGGGTGGGAATGCAAGTTGTGAGAAGGGTGCAAGAAGGCTTCAAGGGGATATAGACAGGCTAAGTGAGTGGGCAAGAACATGGCAAATGGAATATAATGTGGAAAAATGTGAAGTTATCCACTTTGGTAGGAAACATAGAAAAGCAGAGTATATTTAAATGGTGAGAGATTGGGAAATGTTGGTGTTCAGAGGGACCTGGGTGTCCTTGTACACGAATCACTGAAAGTTAACATACAGGTACAGCAAGCAATTAGGAAAGCAAATGGTATGTTGGCCTTTATTACAAGAGGATTTGAGTAAAGGAGTAAAGACGTCATACTGCAATTATATAGGGCCTTGGTGAGACCACACCTGGAGTATTGTGTACAGTTTTGGTCTCCTTACCTGAGGAAGGATATACTTGCCATAGAGGGAGTTCAACGAAGGTTCACCCTACTGATTCCTGGGATGGGGGGATTGTCCTATGAGGAGAGATTGAGTAGACTAGGCCTATATTCTCTAGAGTTTTGAAGAATAAGAGGTGATCTCATTGAAACATACAAAATTCTTACAGGGCTTGACAGGGTAGATGCAGGGAGGATGTTTCCCCTGGCTGGGGAGTCTAGAACCAGGGTCACAGTCTCAGAATAAGGGGTTAGCCATTTAGGACTGAGATGAGGAGAAATTTCTTCACTCAGAGTGTGGTGAATCTTTGGAATTCTCTACCCCAGAGGGCTGTGGAGGCTCAGTCATTGGGTATATTCAAAACAGAAGTCGATAGATTTTTGAATATTAAAGGAATCAAGGGATATAGGGATAGTGCAGGAAAGTGGAGATGAGGTAGAAGATCAACCATGATCTCATTGAATGGCAGAGCAGGCTCAAGGGGCCAAATGGCCTACTCCTGCTCCTATTTCTTATATTTATGTTTATGTTCTTAAACCAACTCAGAGCTCCACAAATTCCACAGGTTTATGCGATATTACAATATTATTATACATTAATACTTAAACCACCACAGATTTATGCGCAGAACGTTTCTGCACAGCTTCCGGCTGTCGGCAGCTGTCACTCTGCTTGGGGTATCATGAGGATGTGAAAAGTGCAATGAAGTGGACCTCTATCGCCATTCTTTCATTGTCACTGGGTCAAAATCCAGCACTGTGGGAGTACCATCACCACACTGCAGTGGCTCAAGGCGGCGGCGGCTCACCACCACTTTCTCAAAGGAAACTAGGGATGGGCAATAAATGCCAGCCTTGCCAGTGATGCCCACATCCTGAGAATGAACTTAAAAAATAAAATGCAACTTCTTTCTTGTTTCAATAAGGGTAAAATCATTGATCTTTTGCTCCCAGCAACAAGGTGCGCTCAGGGAGCACGGTTTGAAGATTTCAGCACTATCGTGTTGGTATCGTGAACTCTGACCTATGCTCCCTTTGAGCACAGGTTCCACTCAGGAGTGTGGGATCCATGATCTACTCGACAGATTCCTAGAACAGACCAGGCTGAGCAATCACCAATATTGCTTTAGATACATGTGCACAGCACCATCTGCTGAGTGCTGGGAGAAGTTACTGACTCAGCAATATTGTGAATCAGATGTTCATAGTTGTAAAATAACTTGGCCGGGGGTCGACACCCTGATGACTGACCTGCCTGGCTATCAAAGCGAGGGAAATGATTTTACTTTTTTAAATTCAGTGGCCTAGAAATTCGCTATCACCGCGCCAGGTCTTTAGCGCCCGAAAGTTAGCGCATGCCCGGATTCCCGTAGCGCCCGCCTGAAATTCAGTTGCAGCACCCCAAGACGGAGGCGGGCGCTATTGCAGGGTTTGGCCGCCTCCGCTTGGGGCGCTGAAAGTCAATTTCAGGCGTCCAGCTGCCGCAACGCCACCCGATGCGGTGCGGCAGGCTGGGGTACTGCAGGCCTCCTCCTTCTCTTAAGGAGGAGCTGCCTGCAGCCGTGAGATTGCCGCTGGATTCCCCCGGCAAATGAGCCCGGCACCACGGAGAAGTGCCGGGCTCGCGGGGGTCAGAGACCAATGCCGCGGGGGGGGTGGTGTGGGAGCCCGGGGAGGAAGGTGCGGCCAGGCGGCCGCCGGGAAAGCGGCCGGCCGCACCTCCACCTTTACGCCCCGGCCTCTCGGAGCTGCAAGGCCCCGTTTTACAAACGCTCTTTGCGGCCGCTACAGGAGAGGCGGCCGCAACTGAATTTGGGCGTCGGGCCGGCATTGCGTTGGAACCGGGGCGCTGCGCACACCGATGACGTCATCGGTGCCGGCGCAGCGCTACCGGCTAATGCCGAATTTCGCCCAGAACTGAATTTCAGGCGCAACAGCACTTCCGGCGCAAAACACCTCCTCAGGCGCTAAGTGGGCGCAAACGCCACTGAATTTCTAGGCCAGTGTTTTTTCAATAGAAAAGAAAGTGCTTGCATTTATATAGCACCCTTCATGACTTCAGTACATCCCAAAGCACTTTACAGCCAATGAAGTACTTTTTTGAAGAGTAGTCACTGTTGTAATCAATGTTCTCGCTAATTTTTATTTCCTGCATGGGCCCTTTAAATTTGCTGCGCTGCAGCGGATGTGCAGTATCTCTTCCAGTGGCAGCTGGTGAGCTGATTGACTATCACCTCCTTGCTTTTGTAGATGTGTGTACTTGTACCCCTAGATCTCTCTCTCCTTTCCACAGAGATTACAATTGATGCTTTCCCTACCCCCTCTCTGCCGATCACACCTCCCCAGAGGTCTGTGTCCTTTCCAACTCTGGCGTTAAAGTCGCCAAGGAGGACCAGCTTGTCACCCGTTGGGACTCGGGACAGGGATTGTTCGAGGCTGGAGTAGAATTCCTCTTTGGTCTCGTCTGTGGCTTCCAGTGTTGGGGCATACGCACTGATGACCGTAGCGCACTGATTCTGGGCTAGGGTGAGCCGTAGTCATGGGGCGTTTGTTTATTCCACAAGGGGAGTCTCTGAGACGTTCAACTAGCTCATTTTTATGGCAAAGCCTACCCCATGGAGGCAGCGTTCTTCTTCGGGTTTGCCTTTCCAGAAGAAGGTGTAACCACCGCCTTGCTCCTTGAGCTGGCCTTCCCCTGCCCGCCAGGTCTTGCTTAGGGCGGTGATGTCTATGTCAAAAAGTCTGAGCTCCCAGGCAACGATAGAAGTATGGCGTTCCAGTCTGTTGCTGTTGGGGTTGTCCATGAGGGTCCTGACGATCCAGGTCCCGAACTTCATTTTAAAGGGTGGAAGATGCCTGTGCGTGAATTCTTTTAACGTGGGGTGGCCGTTGCACACCAGCTACCACACGGGCTTGACAGAGCAAGGTCTTAGTCCAATGGCAAGGGGATCCAAGACGATTGGAGACCAGGCTCTGCTACATCGGCCTAGCACACACACACAAACATACTGCTACCGTCCTCCTCCCTCTTTCCCGCAGGTCCTCTCTGCCTGAGTTTCATAGGCTGCAGTGTGGTCCTCCCGACCCCGCTGCTGGTCCACGCTGCGCCACTCCTGGGCCACAATATGCGGCCGGGCACCTTAGGGGGAAAATTGGTTGTAATGTAGGAAACATGAAAGACAATTTGTGTACAGCATCAAACAGCAATGAGATAAATGACCAGATAATCTGTTTGTGCTGTTGGTTGAGGGATAAATAATGGCCAGCACACCAGGAGAACTCCCCTGATCTTCTTTGAAATAGTGCCGTGGGATCTTTTACGCTCACCTGAGAGGGTGGACGGAGGCTCGGTTTAACATCTCCTTCGAAAGACGGCACCTCCAACTGGAGTGTCAGCCGAGATCATGTGGTGAGAAGTGGGTCTTGAACCCCAAATCTTCTGACTCAGAGGCAAGAGTGCTACCACTGAGCCATGGCTGACACCTTTATAAAATGAGAAGCGAAACTGAATAACTGGGCAAGAAGCCCGCATTCTCCAATTTAGCGGCCAAAGTAAATATAACTAGTAACAGACCAGTGAAAGCTGCTTCAGCCTACAGTTTGTTCCATCTCGACTGTTAAGATAAGCACAGGCTGAAAGTTGCATTATTCTAGGTTTGGATTTTGACTCATGACTTCTTAAAGCAAGCTCTGTTAGCATCCTGAGCTCGAGATTCATCATAGTTTCCTACTGCAACTCAAAGGATCAATCATAGATTCTTACAGTACAGAAGGAGGTCATCTGACCCATCATTCCTGTTCCAGCTCTTCCATTTGTTTTTTGTTGTTGCTGTTCTCTCGCTGAGATACTAGGATCCTGTGGAGGCTTGAAATATAGAGCAATTATAAAACACAAGCTGCCCAACTGTAAGGGTGGTGATGGGGAGGAATCACAGTCGAGCCTGATCCCATCCTCACCTTGATCCCATCTGCACTTCCACCCAGGGTGGCTGGATGACAATCAGGAGCCAGGAACCCAGGCTGACTCCTGCCCTCCATAACCCAGGGGCACCGACGCCCATTGTAACGCCCCAGTTAACAGCGCAGTTTGTGGATCAATCCCGTGGCCTTCTGCTCAACATGCTTCAGTTATTTGAGGTCTGAACACTTGCTCCAATGAATGTGGTGCTTTTCATTTTAAGTCTCTCATCACAAGTCGATGCTTTTGCCTCTGTATCAACCTAGCAACTCTCTGTTGATCCTTTGCATAGCTCCAATATCTGTTTTACAAAGAAGTGCCCCAAACTGCATCCAGCTCTACCTAACCAATGTCCTGTACTAATTGACTATCACCTCCTTGCTTTCGTAGATTTGTGTACCTGTACCCCTCGATCTCTCTCTCTCCTTTCTACAGAGATTCCACCATTAAGGTTCTAGTTCCATTCTGTGTTGTTCTCCCAAATCATACTCTTGACATTTATTTATGTTGAATTGCATTCAGCGCATATCTGGCCATTGCCAGGACTGTCTATGTCCTCCTGCAATCGTCTGCAATCCTCACAGTTTCCCACGCCCTCAATTTGGCACTGTCTGCAAATCTGATACAAATCTCCCTCTGCCCTGTCTAAATACACATGGAAAACAAAGGGAGGTCCTTCACACATCCCTCAGGCACACCACTAGCTATATCTGAGGAACATCTGTTCACTCCTACTCTCTGCATTCTATCCTGCAACTATCCCCCTATTAATGCCAACACTTCACCTTTAATACCAGGGGCTTTACTCTCTCAGTTGGCACTCTGTGAAAAGCTTTTAGAATATTCAAAAGTACTAAATCTACTGCATTCCCTTTATTGACATACTCAGTAATGTCTTTTAAGAATTTACTCAAGCTCCCTCCCTCAGTCTTTTATAAAATCGGTGGGTAAATCTACCCGGGGTATCAGGCTGGGTCACCAGGGGTTAAATCTACCCGGGGTATCAGACTGGGTCACCAGGGGTTAAATCTACCTGGGGTATCAGGCTGGGTCACCAGGGGTTAAATCTACCCGGGGTATCAGGCTGGGTCACCAGGGGTTAAATCTACCCGGGGTATCAGGCTGGGTCACCAGGGGTTAAATTTACCCGGGGTATCAGGCTGGGTCACCAGGGGTTAAATCTACCCGGGGTATCAGGCTGGGTCACCAGGGGTTAAATCTACCCGGGGTATCAGGCTGGGTCACCAGGGGTTAAATCTACCCGGGGTATCAGGCTGGGTCATCAGGGGTTAAATTTACCCGGGGTATCAGGCTGGGTCATCAGGGGTTAAATTTACCCGGGGTATCAGACTGGGTCATCAGGGAGTAAATCTACCCGGGGTATCAGGCTGGGTCACCAGGGGTTAAATTTACCCGGGGTATTAGACTGGGTCACCAGGGGTTAAATCTACCCGGGGTATCAGACTGGGTCACCAGGGGTTAAATCTACCTGGGGTATCAGACTGGTTCATCAGGGGGTAAATCTACCCGGGGTATCAGGCTGGGTCACCAGGGGTTAAATCTACCCGGGGTATCAGGCTGGGTCACCAGGGGTTAAATCTACCCGGGGTATCAGACTGGGTCATCAGGGGGTAAATCTACCCGGGGTATCAGGCTGGGTCATCAGGGGTTAAATCTACCCGGGGTATCAGGCTGGGTCATCAGGGGTTAAATTTACCCTGGGTATCAGACTGGGTCACCAGGGGTTAAATCTACCTGGGGTATCAGGCTGGGTCATCAGGGGTTAAATCTACCTGGGGTATTAGACTGGGTCACCAGGGGTTAAATCTACCCGGGGTATCAGACTGGGTCACCAGGGGTTAAATCTACCTGGGGTATCAGACTGGGTCATCAGGGGGTAAATCTACCCAAGATTCCAGATCAGGTCACTCAGGGGTGAATAAGCCAGGTTTTTAGCTCCTGATCTCTATCCAGTGACCCCTGCTTACAAGTGCAGCTTGTGTATTTTCAGTGAGGCGGGGTGGCTCTGAGCTCAGGTGCATTTTACAGGTGAATAGCAGTCATGGGACAAACACGAACAATGGCCAGAGGGTAAACAGGGAGAAAACACAGGAGAGAGGAAAAAGGTCACTGAACGACATGCTTGTAAGAACCAGTTTAAAAGCACAGATGTCGAGTATCCCACTGAAGTGAATGAAAAATGAAATTTAATCCAACAAGGTCTGAAATCTTCTGGCACACAATTCATTGCGTGTGCGCACCGATTTTTGTTCAGTTCTGCCTCATCTCCAATCAGCCAACATTCAAAATAAAGAAAGGTGTCTATTGTGTTCCTGACAAAGCTAAATTAAACCAAATGATGCACACATCAAGCTGCCGAGGGGCACAAACTGAGCAGAACCAGCTGCAAATGGGCACACTTTGTTTGAAGCTAAACATGGGACAGTGTTGATGTTTCCAAAATGGATGCCAACTGGCCCATGTCACCACGTGTTGTAATTCCGATCTGGCCCTTTACTCTGCTTCCTGGACTTTGAATGCAAAATCGGTGGAGTAGGTGACATCACAGTCAGTGAGTGAGGACATTTGCCGCAGGGCGATGTGTTGAGCCAAATCACTTGCCGTAATCTGGTGGTGATGTCATCAATTTGCAGCTGTACCATCAATTGATTGTCACCTTGCATCAAAAAAGAGTTTGCTTCTAAATCTATTAAATGCCCCAAACATCCAACACTTGTCTGTTTGAAGTTTTCTGTTGCTCACTCTGATACAGAGGACAAACGTATCTGCTCTCGGATTTGGCTGCATTTGCTGGACTCAATTCACATTCTTCTAAGAGTTACTGAGAGAGAGAAGATGACAGGAGAAATAAAGCTTCAGTTTCCTGCTTCATCGCTGCAGTTTGGTGGAGGACCTACAGGAACTTCCCCGTCCTTAAAGGGGCAACGGCATGTCCCCCCTGATGGCTAGGTGGGTAAATGTGCACCATCTGATGCAGCACTGAACCGTACAGGCCAGAAGGCAACAACTGGGGGACTTCAATTGATGCCGTGGGATATGGAAATGGGAATAAGATCAGTTCCCGACTGCTATCCAACGTTGGAAACTGCACGTGAGTGGACGTCAGGTGATCAGAGCCGGTCAAACATGCAACTGCACGGGATAGAGGGGGAGCTAACAGCCCACCATGAAATGAAGTCAGTGCCCGAACAGTAATCTCGGACATACTGCCCTTTGCAAAGGAGCTCAGTCTCCTGAGGTCTTTTGAGAACAGCACACACGTACGCACAGGGGCAGCTTATAAATACATTCAAATGCCTTCCGTCAGACAGCAAAAGAGAGAAAAAAAACTGTGAAGGAGAAAGCGATGGCAACCTCTGAAGAATGGCTGCATACTTACAACTTACCAAGGAGGGCAACGAGATCCCTTGAAGAAATTTGGACATGTTGGTGCCTGCTCCTTTAAGGAGGACTAAGTAAGGCCGACGGAGCGAGAACAGTGATAAAGTGAGGGTAACAATCATAAGTTGCTTTACAAAGAAACATTTCTGTATCACAAGCTCTGTATGGATTTTTTTTTTTTAAGTGATGTTAAATTGCCCCCCGCTGGTAAGAGAGAGAGCTGCAACTGGTGGTCAAACCGATGGATGCTGGAGCTGCATTCCTGGGGAAACCTTCAGCTGACACAAGGACATAGGAGAGTTCAGGGATGAGAAAATCGTCTAGCACATCAACTCTTCCATAATGAAATCTATTTTAAAAAAAGCATTGTTTTTGCCTTTATTACCTTGCTTGATGGAACATTCTAGACGTCGGCACTGATGAGTATTGGAGTTTATCCTGGATTCTGTTCTAAATTACTTTTCATTCATTTTGATTTATTCTGTCTGGTTCCATTTTCTTTTGTGTGCTTTGAAATAATAATGTGGGATTATTTTATCTGTTCCATTCAATATTTTGATGAGGTTCCACCTAATGACAGTCTATCCAGACTGTTAAAAGCTTAAGCTTCTCCAGTTTTTCCTCACAGCTCATCCTCTTCTCACTTGGGATCGTTCTCTTTGCTTGTTTGCCGCACCCTGCCTAAATCAAATGCTGTGGATGTGACGACTGAAACGGAACGTGACACGAGGTACAAGCGCCAACTGTCCGTGACTGAGACTGAGCGGCAACTCGAGGCCTCGCCTGCCCGGGAATCACTCTGCCCGGGATGTCACGTGTGAGGTCGAAGGTCGCAGTAACTGAAGGCTGTACTAATCTGGCCTCGACTCACGAGGGGCATCCCCGAGTTTCTTTTAAAAATGATGTTGTTGTGCACAGATTGGTACAAATGGGCTTCCACAGTTCAGTACGCAATAGCATGGATCAGATGGGAATTACTGCTGGCTTAATTAGAATGCCCACAGCAGTGGCAAAGCCTTGGGGGCCCATGGTCCTCCCTCCCCCTTGGCATTTTCATGTGTGCTGGCTGCTTTATTAGCTGTCAGCTTAGTGCTTAAGGCACTGGACTAGCAACCATTAACTGGATTAACTCCCACCATGGCAAGTGGAGAAACTAAATGGAATAAATTGGGTAATTAGTGGGCTGGCACCAGAAAGAACTGGTTCCCCAATGCCCATCAGGGAAGGGAACCTACCACATCCCAAGCCAATACTGAACTTCATGCAAGATTCAAACAGTGCTGAAACTCAAAATGGTCCAGTGTGGCTTTAAAAATGGCCACATTCCAATGGGCGCATTCCAATTTCCACCACCATGGGTCCAAAGTCACCTGGTTCTCCCAAGCACGCTCCACTTACCACATCATGTCTCAAATTATTATTTTCTGAAATTTGTATTTGAATGAGTCCAAGATTTGAACGAATAAGAGAGCCTCACCCAAAGCATCGACATGCATTGCCAGCACTTTCGGTTCCCAGCGCAGCTCTCCGGGTTTATCTTTTAAACGTATAAATGTGGCACTGATCCAGACTGAGTTCAGATGGCGTTCATGAACCACTTCAAATCACAGCTTATGACACCATAGGGACCATTCCCCCTTCCCAAAAATGGGATGACTAACCTCGGGATCTACCCAGCTTCCATTACCGCCACCTACAAATCTTCTGCTTGGGTATTTATGTTGTACGACCGATCTTGAGCAGGGCTGGCGACACATATTCTAGTGACTCGGAATCTGCCAGCTAATCATCAGGTCCCATATGCTTCATATGTGAGAAATGAAACCAAACTACAAGAAGCTGCCAGAGAGGCACAAATCTCATCTATTTGATTAACAGGTTATTTGAAAGACAGAGAAATAAAGGGTTTGTATTTTGATTTAAATCACAGCATTTCTCAGATCCAACCAGTCAGCACGTTCTCTTTCACCTTTGTGTTCTGCAGTTTATTCATTGATGACAGTGCACTCTCACAGGAAGTGAGCGGGCTCTCAGATAAGAACATTTAGATCGCGATTTTCCCTACCCGACGGGTCCGTGGCAGGAGACATCGGTGGCAGGTCGCAGCCTCGCTGTTGGCTCCATCCAGGCCTCCGACATGACTTTCCCCTGATTTGGCTTGTTAAGCCCGCCCAGCGTGTTTCCCGGCTAAGGGGAGGAAGCGGGTCTGATGACGTCATTTGATGACGCGTCATCAGCCGGTTTTCTTAAAGGGACCATGTGCAAATTTAGTTTGACATTTGTGCTGTCAGTGTTCTACAGCACTGAGGTGATGCAAACATTGACAAGCACTGCAACGAGGTGCATGGCTGCACCCAAGCTCCCCCATATGCTTATGGTGGGAGTCACAGCACGCAGGGAGGTTCTCTTCCCGTCCAATGGGCGGAAGAGACCTCCCCAGGAGACCAGCGCAGCCTGGTTGCACATTGCACAGGAGGATACAAGTAGGGATGTCGTTAGGAGGACCAGGCTGCAGTGGCACAAAACCTTTCAATGATCTCATATAGAAACATAGAAGGTAGGAGCAGGAGTAGCCCATTCGGCCCCTTGAGCCTGCTCCGCCATTTAATGAGATCATGGCTGATCATCCAAATTCAGTACCCTGTTCCTGCCTTCTCTCCATATCCCTTGATCCCTTTAGCCTCAAGAAATATATCCAACTCCTTCTTGAATATATTTAATGAATTGGCCTCTACTGCCTTCTGTGGTAGAGAATTCCACAGGTTCACCACTCTCTGGGTGAAGAAATTCCTCCTCATCTCTGTCCTAAATGGCTTACCCCTTATCCTTAGACTGTGACCCCTGGTTCTGGACTCCCCGACCATCGGAAACATCGTTCCAGCATCTAGTCTGTCTAGTCCTGTTAGAATTTTATAAGTTTCGATGAGATCCCCTCTCATTCTTCTAAACTCCAGCGAGTACAAGCCCAATCGTCCCAATCTCTCCTCATACGTCATTCCTGCCATCCCAGGTATCAGCCTGGTGAATCTTCGCTGAACTCCTTCCATGGCAAGAACATCCTTCCTCAGATAAGGCGACCAAAACTGCACACAATACTCCAGATGTGATCTCACCAAGGCCCTGTACAACTGCAGCAAGACATCCTTGTTCCTGTACTCAAACCCTCTCGCTGCGAAGGCCAACATACCATTTGCCTTCTTAACTGTCTGCTGCACCTGCATGCTTACTTTCAGCGACTGGTGCACAAGGATGCCCAGGTCTCGTTGCACTTCCCCTTCTCCCAATCTATTGCCATTCAGATAATAATCTGCCTTCTTGTTTTTGACACCAAAGTGGATAACCTTGCATTTATCCACATTATATTGCATCTGCCATGCTTCTGCCCAATCACCCAACCTGTCCAAATCATACGTTACTGCAAAGCCACATTCAACCTTATCCTGCTGTGCCACTCATCACATCCCCATCACTCTGCCTTCCCTACCCTCCCTACTCCTCCACATCCTTACTCACACCAACTTACCTTGCACCTCCACCCATCCCTCTCTATCTACATTATCACTTCCCCATCTCACTAGCCACCCCTCACACTCACCCTCATCCTAGTATAATCATACTAACTAACAACACACAAGGGTAGGCACCTGGGTGTTTTATGCAATGTTCATGTGATGTTTCTGTGAATGTGCTGTCAAACATTGAAATCTTTATTTTCAACACTTTGCATTCTTGGACAGATTTGTGTGCACCTTTGGAAGTGGCTTAATGAGTTGCAGTGAATGGTGAGAAATAACGGTACCCCCCGCAATTGTGATGAGTGTGAAAGGAATGGCTTGGGCATTGCAGGGATGCGTTATGGTGTTGGTGTGGGAGCCAGGGTGTGCAGCGTCAAGTGAAGTAAATGTGGCCATGGTGAGGCCATCCCATGCAGCAATGTGCTTTGCTGCAGATGCCCTCTGTCCTGTGCAGCATCAGGTGACTGCGGAGAAGGTTGGTGCTGTTGTTGGTGCTGCTGGTGTGCCTGGTGATGGTGGTGTTGGGGCTGACTGTGGTGGGATTCTGAGGACCAAGGTGAGAGAGTATAAAGTGCACCCATGCTGATGTAAAAGATGGCACGTGAAGTAGAGATGACAGAAGCGATCTGTCAATGGTGAGAGAGGTAATGAATTCAGACTGGATGGAGACTTGTGTAAAGATTTGCAGCATTCTGAATCTGTAGTGGAAATGCAGTTTAGAGAAGCCAGTGGCAAAGGGAACATTTCTCATCAGCTGGGAGCTTTGACTTGACATTTGAAGCTGACAACTCATCAGCTGATTCAATGGCCACTGACCTCCCAGCTCAGCTTCACAGACGAGGTCTAGGCACAGCGGGAAACCGGTGGGCGACCTGTCAAATTCGAAAAGCTGGGAAAAAAAGGATTGTTAAGTGGCTGTAAACAAGCCACTAATGATTTGAACTGGGTCCCCCGCTGCCGCCTGTCAGGTCTGCTCAGTGCTGGAAATGCAGGTGTGCGCGTTTTGACAGCGGGTTCCCGACCTGCTGTCAATCATTTTAAATTTCACAGCTAACCCGCCACCAATCGGGTCTGCTGAGTGCCAGCAAAATCATGGCCTTAGTGTCGAGAAACAGCGATCACAAGTAAACGCGACGTGCACAGAATTTGCACAAGGGCTCTTCCGATCTCCTGCCATAACTTCACTTCCGCCGTTTCTCCCGGTATGTTTTTTGCCGAAGTTACAGCTGGAGACCGGGAACTCTACCGCTGAAATTCTCTCTCATATTTCCTTCCTAACTTCATTTGGAAGTTGCTGTGCAGAGTTAGGAAAAGGGGAAAACAAACACAAAATAAACAGATATAGAACATAAAAAAAACATGAATAGGAAAATCACCAGAGGAAGTTCTGGGCACTGGAGCAAGTATTCCCTTTAATTGGTACTACAGGAAACTTTACCGGCACCTAAATAACCGGAAATCTCTGTTAACCGGCAAAATTCAGGAGTAAGTTCAGGTAAGTTTTACTTCATATCAGTGGCCGTTCCTGGATCTGTGGCCCTGTAACAGTTGCATAGCAACAGGGACGCCTGGATCTTGAGGCAGGGGTTCCTGCACCTTTTGCATAGCAACAGGGACTCCTGGATCTTGTGGCCAGGGTTCCTGCACCTGTTGCATAGCAACAGGGACGCCTGGATCTGTGGCTCTCGTACCTTTTACAATACCTCTCTGTAATCCGGACTTTTTGATAAACCGGCACCACGCCGGTCCTGTCGGTACCGGATAAAAAAGAGTTTCCTGTACTGTGAATAAGGTGTGCACTAATTGGCATGTAATATTCAATGGCAAATATCTTTTTTCCTATGAACAGACCTGTAGAGGTAACTTTCTTTTTCCAGCTTTCTCTCCATTGCATCTTTTCTCTCCTGAAGTCATTGCCAACTGCTTTGCAATGGCGTCAAAAAATGGTGGGCAAATGGATGCACTCACCAGCACTGCCAGACATGGACCTCCCCCCACCCCTGGTGCTGTTAGACACATGCCCTCACTCACCCACCACTGGACCAAACCTCACATTTAACTCTCGTGTCATTCCAAACCCCAGGTTTCCCTTCCATAGCTGAGCCCATTCAAAGGGACCTGTTCACGGTGCCAAACTCCAGGGCCCTCACCAGGTCTGCCAACCCCACCTCTATCTCCTCAGTGTCACCAACCTCCCACAGTACTGATAAGTACAAGATAAGTCCTTTCAACAGGTACATCTTACAGACCCTCTTGCTGTCTACTCTTGTTTTTTTTTTTAAATGTTAAGGGACAAAAATTAAATCCATAGGTAAACAAATATATATAAAATAAAGGCCACTAATTTATCATTTTCACAGTATAATGAAGAGTTCCAGAATTAATCCCAAATCACCAGAAAAATCTCAGAATGCCCTGCAGATGAAAATGGCATTTAGCTAATTGAGTCTCTGTAAATCAGCGGTCCTGTTATTCCCCTATATGTTATAAACAACAACAACTTGCATTTATATAGCACCTTTAATGTAGTAAAACACCCCAAGATGCCTCACAGGAGCGCTATCAAACAAAATTTGACACCAAGCCACAGAAGAAGATATCAGGACAGATGTCCAAAAACTTGGTCACAGAGATGGGTTTTAAGGAGCATCTTAAAAGGCGGTGGAGAGGCAGAGAGGTTGAGGGAGGGAATTACTGAGCTTTGGGCCTAGACAGCTGAAAGCACGGCCTCCAATGATGGAGCGATTAAAATCAGGGATGCGCAAAATGCCAGAATTGGAGGAGCGCAGAGATCCCGGAGGGTTGTAGGACTGGAGGAGATTAGAGAGATAGGGAGGAGCGAGGCCATGGAGGGTTTTGAAAACAAGGTTGAGAATTTTAAAGTTGAGGCATTGCCAGACTGGGAGCCAGTGTAGGTCAACGAGCACAGGGGGTGGTGGGTGAACGGGACCTGGTGCGAGTTAAGATACAGGCAGCAGAGTCCTCGATGAGCTCAAGTTTGTGTAGGATGGACGATGGGAGGTCTGCCAGGAGAGCGTTGGAATGGTCAAGTCTAGAGCTAACAAAGGTAACAGAGGATTTCAGCAGAAGATGACCTGAGGTGGGGGTGGAGTCGGGCGATGTTACAGAGGTTGAAGTAGGCGGTCTTGATGATGGAGCGGATATGTGGACAGAAACTCATCTCGGGGTCAAACACAAGGTTGCGAACGGTCTGGTTCAGCCTCAGACAGTTGACAGGGAGAAGGATGGAGTCGATAACGAGGGAACAGAGTTTATGGTGGGGACCAAAGACAATGGTCACATGAGGAAATCCTGTGTCCATCGCACCGCACATTAATAAAGTATTTTAAAAGGGAGAATGTAATCCACTCATTTCCTGCTGCATTTTTCAGACCTCTGGGAGGAACCAGGCATTTACAAACAGCTGCAAATCCACGGGGAAACAATTGTCCTCCAAATTGACCTCAGGACGGATCAGAGAGGATGTAGCCTCTAGCTGATGTCAGGAATGAGCCTGTAAAAGCAAGTGTGGCCTTAAAGGAGCAGGCTTGACAGACTAGCTGGTCTTTTCCGCCCCGTTAATTTTGTATGTTCGCAGGCCAGTTATACATAGCTCCACTCAACAGCAGAATAATACATTGCCCGTCCCCTGGTATAGTGTACCTGTCATTATAAAATGTATCCACCAAATTACGCTGAGGAATGCATAAGGGAGATCTAATGGCGGTGGTTCCACATGGAGGCTGTCACAGAGAACCATGGATATTTTGTATTTCAGGCACAATCACAGAATAAACTACATTAAGGGAGCATAAAAAGTACTCTCACACCTACAACTGATCCCACATGTAGCATTTTCCTCCTCTACACTGGAAGGGTTCAGTTGCATCTCTTCCAATTGGCCTCATAGTCCAATAGCAATACGATGTTCCCTAAACTGTAAGGAATTGGGCACCTATTAATGGAACCAGCTGTAAACTGCTAGTTTTGGAAGGTGTGAACCCAGGTACAGATGGCAGCAGCTATCCGGCACCTGGACGATATGGAACATTACAGCAGGATCTTACACAGAGACATGCTTGCATCCTGATTGTACATCCAGAACAGCACAAACAGCAGTGGCACAAAGCTGTGCAGGCAGGTGCAAATTGGAAGAGGTACAAACTGGGCCAAATACTCATGACAAGAGGAGACAGAGCAGTTAACAGCCACAAAATCATGTGTTGCTCATTGTTCCCACGGACATATGAAAATGACAGGCAGGAAAAGACCAGTTGATCCACCAACCTTGATCCAAACTCACGATAGGTGGAACATCATGACTGGACACTTTCTACCCCCGCAGCCTCCTGGGAGAGGCAAAAAAACACAGAAAAAAATCCTAGGCCCAATAAGGGAAAAAGAAACTCTGGAAAATTCCTGTCTGATTCCCTCAGATGATCGAAACCAGTGACCATAACGTTGACTATGAGTATGTAAAATTGTAATGTGCCATGTTCTGGCACTAGACGGAAGGTACTGATCTGGCCTTCAATTACAGTTCCAACTTGAGATAAGAATGTTGTCAAACTGTAAAGAGTACAGGAATACATTAGCTATGGGCATTATATTGGTCATTACCACAGCTCACTTACCAGTACGTTGCGTTCCATGTAGTCTTTCTCTTTGTCAAAGTCGATAGGGTAGCCATTTGTTGACCAGACGAAGGTAAGGTCCAGTGTGGCATCGTGAGATGCATGGCACTCCATGGTGCCATTTTCCCCCATGGTGATGTCGATGTTCGATGGTTCAAGGGTGATTTTGGTGGGCTCTAGAAAGACATGGAGAGGAATAAATTCACAGGATTTACAACAGCTCAACATCTTGAAAACTCCCTCAAGTAGCATCCAAAGCATAATGTGAAAGTGTAAGGCACGCTTCACTGTAATCAAGACAGTTCTGGATACCTGCGAGTAACAAGGCCAACATTAACTTTGAGATTCAGATGTCATACATAACCACAAGAGCAATAGCTGTGCTTACGGAGGGGTGACAATTATCCTCAGCATCCCTGACATAGGGATAGGGATAAGATAGAAATTGTTCAATAATATTTGCTGGGAGAGAGCAAGAGAGAGATAAATTAAAGAACAACCTTACATGTATATGTCCCAAAGTATTTTACCAGCAGTGGACTGTTTTTGAAGTGCAGTCAGTGCAAACACGGCTGCCAATTTACGCACAACAAGATCCACAAACAGCGACTGAATGAACGACTCGTCAATCTGTGTATTTTTTGGTGTTCATGGTTGATGGAGGAACATTGTCTGGCATACTGGGAAAACTCCTTGCTCTTCTTCCAATAATGCCATACATCCACCTGAGCAGGCAGATAGGGCCTCAATTTCATATCTCATCCAAAAGATGAGGGAGCGTATGCCAGGCAAGGGCCAGGTTAGCCTACTCCGAGACTGTCCTAGATTCGAATATTCTCCAACAGGGCAAGATGGCTTATTTAAACATTTACTTGCTCTCTGTGTTCAATTGTTCAGGAGAAAGAGATTATGAGAACCCATTAAGAGATACTGCAGATCTTAAGATCTAATTGTAGGGTTTACAGACAAGCTCTTTACTCTCCATTACCATTTTAATATTTACTTTATCCATTTACTACTATGGTCATTGCTTCTCTGAACATTGCTTCTTGTTGCTCCTAAGCCTTTGCACTATAAAGTATCTACTCCCTCAAAGTAACTGTGCCTGCACTCCCATTTTGCCAGGATTTGGCCAATGGCCTGATGATGCCACGTGCTTAGTGTATCATTACATTGCACCATAAAGTGGCAGGAAGTGGCTTTGGAATTCCTACATGGTGAGTTCCAAACCAGCTCAAAGAGTTGGAATAGTACTGGCAAAGCATGCCATCAGAACAACAAAAAATTGCATTTATATAGTGCCTTTAACATAGGAAAACATCCCAAGGTGCTTCACAGGACCGTAATCAAACAAAAATTGACACAAAGGCAAGGAAAAGAGATATTAGGATGGATGACTAAAAGCTTTGTCAAAGAGGTAAGTTTTAAAGAGGATTATAAAGGAGAAGAGAGAGGTTTTGGGAGGGAATTCCAGAGAGTACAACCTATACGGTTGAAGGCACGGCTGAAAATGGTGGGGCGAAGGGAGTGGGGGATGCATAAGAGGCCAGAGTTGGAGGAACCAAGAGTTCATGGAGGGTTGTAGGGCTGGAGGAGGTTACAGAGATAGGGCGGGCCGAGGCCATAGAGAGATTTGAGCACATGGATGAGAATTTTAAAATCAAGCAGTTGGTGGACCGGGAGCCAATATAGGTCAGCGAGCACAGGGGTGATGGGTGAGCGGGACTTGGTGCGAGTTAGGAGACGAGCAGTGGGCAGCTAAGCTAATGTGGGATGCTCTAGTCCAGTGACCTGTTTCTCACATTTGGTGGCAAAGTTCTGGGAACACATCACGTTACTATCCTCTTACGTGGATGCAGTGTAACTAACGCCCTGATCATCTTATGAACCTGTTTTGTATAAATGGGTTCAGGGGACAATTAATTGTGTTTCTGGAGAGAAGGGTACAGGGATATGGTGAGAAGGCAGGTAGGTGAGAGGGAAGAGATGGCGAGAGAAAGATCTGAGGGATGGGTTGAGAAGTTGGATAGCTGGAGTTAATCTATCAAAAAACGACATGCTTGCCACATTTACTAGCCTTTGGACTGAAGATGCAAGTTGCACGAATACTGTGACCATTAATCTGAACAAACATCCAGGATAAAGCAGCCCGCTTGATTAGCACCCCATCCATCACCTTAAATATTCACTCCCTCCACCACCAGCCCACCATGTTACACCCTGCAGTGTGTAACATCTACAAGATGCACTGCAGCAACTCGCCAAGGCTTCTTCGACAGCACCTCCTAAACCCGCGACCTCTTCCACCTAGAAGGACAAGGGCAGCAGGCGCATGGGAACACCACCACCGGCAAGTTCCCCTCCAAGTCACACAGCATCCTGACTTGGAAATATATCGCCGTTCCTTCATCGTCGCTGAGTCAACATCGTGGAACTGCCTCCCTAACAGCACTGTGGGAGTACCTTCACCACACGGACTGCAGCAGTTCAAGAAGGCAATTAAGAATGCTGGCTTTGCCAGCGACGCCCACGTCCCGTGAATGATACACTGAAAATATTCCCAATGGAGCAGAGAAGGCTAAGAGGGGATTCAATAGAGGTTCTAAATATTATGAAGGATTTTGATGGGGTGATTAGGGAAGGCCTATTTCCTCTAGGCCAAAAGGCAATGATGAGGAGTGACTAATTTAACATTTTCAGTGAGTGAGGAGAGAAGTTAGAAGAAATTTCCTTACACAGGCGGTTTTTGGAGCATGGGCTGCTTTGCCTAGGGAATTGCTGAAGGTAAACAACATTGCATCTTTTAAGGGAAAATCCAATAAATATTTGAAGCGGACATAGATAGAGAGCTACAGAGAGTGAAAACAGGATTAGATTTAGATTGCTCTTGCAAAGAGCTGGCGCAGACAGCCATCGAATGGCCTCTTTCTGTGACATAAACATCTTATGGCTCTATTGCGTGAACAACAATGAATGACAAGTCAAGCAACAGCCTGATATAATCATACTCATAGAATCATACCTTTCAGCCAATGACTCGGTAGCACCACTACTGACCGAGCTGGTCGAGTCCTGAAGGACATAGCTGCCAGTCTGGGCCTGCGACAGGTGGTGAGAGAACCAACACGAGGGAAAAACCTACTTGACCTCGTCCTTACCAATCTACCTATTGCAGATGCATCTGTCTATGACAGTATTGGTAGCAGTGACCACCGTACAGTCATTGTGGAGATGAAGTCCCATCTTCACACTGAGGACATCCTCCGCCATGTTGTGTGGCACTACCACCGTGCTGAATGGGATAAATTCAGAACAGATCTAACAGCTCAAAACTGGGCATTCATGAGGCGCTGTGGGCCATCAGCAGCAGCAGAATTGTATTCCACTACAATCTGTAACTTCATGGCCCGGCATATCCCTCACTCTACCATTACCATCAAGCCAGGGGACCAACTTTGGAGTGTAGAAGAGCATGCCAGGAGCAGCAACAGACGTACCTAAAAATAAGGTGCCAGCCTGGCGAAGCTGCAACACAGGACTACATGCATGCTAAAAAGCAGAAGTAGCATGCTATAGACAGGGCTAAATGATCCCACAACCAACGGATCAGATCAAAGTTCTGCAGTCCTGCCACATCCAGTCGTGAATGGTGGTGGACCATTAAACAACTAACGGGAGGAGGAGGCTCCATGAATATCCCCATCCTCAATGATGGTGGAGCACTGCACGTGAGTACAAAAGACAAGACAGAAGTGTTTGCAACCATCTTCAGCCAGAAGTGCCGAGTGGATGATCCATATCGGCCTCCTCCTGAGGTCCCCACCATCACAGAAGCCAGTCTTCAGCCAATTCGATTCACTCCACGTGATATCAAGAAACGGCTGAGCGCACTGGATACAGCAAAGGCTATGGGCCCCGACAACATCACGGCTATCGTGCTGAAGACCTGTGCTCCAGAACTAGCCACGCCTCTAGCCAAGCTGTTCCAGTACAGCTACAACACTGGCACTTTTCCGACTATGTGGAAAACTGCCCAGGTATGTCCTGTCCACAAAAAGCAGGACAAATCCAATCCGACCAATTACCGCCCCATCAGTCTACTCTCAATCATCAGCAAAGTGATGGAAGGTGTCATCGACAGTGCTATCAAGCGGCACTTACTCACCAATAACCTGCTCACTGATGCCCAGTTTGGGTTCCGCCAAGACCATTCAACTCCCGACCTCATTACAGCCTTGGTCCAAACATGGGCAAAGGAGCTAAATAACAGAGGTGAGGTGAGAGTGACTGCCCTTAAAATTAAGGCAGCATTTGACTGAGTGTGGCATCAAGGAGCCATAGTAAAACTGAAGTCAATGGGAATCTGGGGGAAGACTCTCTACTGGCTGGAGTCATACCTAGCACAAAGGAAGATGGTTGTGGTGGTTGAATGTCAATAATCACTGCCCCAGGACATCGCTGCAGGAGTTCCTCAGGGGAGTGTCCTGTGCCCAATCATCTTCAGCTGCTTCATCAATGACCTTCCCTCCAACATAAGGTCAGAAAGGGTGATGTTCGCTGATGACTGCAAAATGTTCAGCGCCATTCAGAACTCCTCAGATAAAGAAGCAGTCCATGTCCACATGCAACAAGACCTGAACGATGTTCAGGCTTGGGTTGATAAGTGACAGGTAACATTCGCACCACAGCAGTGCCGGGCAATGACTAGCTCCAGCAAGCGAGAGTCTAACCATCGCCCCTTGACATTCAACGGCATTACCATCGCTGAATCCACCACCATCAACATCCTGGGGGTCACCATTGACCAGAAATTTAACTGGACCAGCCACATAAATACTATGGCAACAAGAACAGGTCAGAGGCTAGGTATTCTGCAGTGAGTGTCTCACCTCCTGACTCCTCAAAGTCTTTCCACCATCTACAAGGCACAAGTAAGGAGTGTGATGGAATACTCTCCACTTGCCTGGATGAGTGCAGCTCCAACAACACTCAAGAAGCTCGACACCATCCAGGACAAAGCAACCCGCTTGATTGGCACCTCAACCACCACCTTAAACATTCACTCCCTCCACCACTGGCGTACAGTGGCTGCAGTGTGTACCATCTACAAAATGCACTGCAGCAACTTGCCAAGGCTTCTTTGGCAGCACCTCCCAAATCTGCAACCTCTTCCACCTAGAAGGATAAGGACAGCAGGTGCATGGGAACACCATCACCTGCAAGTTCCCCTCCAAGTCACACACCATCCTGACTTGGAAATATATCGCCGATCCTTCATCGTCGCTGGGTCAAAATCCTGGAACTCCCTCCCTAACAGCACTGTGGGAGTACCTTCACCACACAGACTGCAGCGGTTCAAGGCGGCGGCTCACCACCACCTTCTCAAGGGCAATTAGGGATGGGCAATAAATGCTGGCCTTGCCAGCGATGCCCACATCCCATAAACGAACAAAAAAAAAGTTAATCTGTTGTATAGGTTAAGGGAGGAATCTTGACCAGGACACAGAAAATTTCCTGTTTTTGTTCACATACTGCTGTGGGATCTTTAACATCCATTTGAACAGGCCAAACCTGACAATGCAGCACTTCCCCAGTGTTGTATTGGAGTGTCAGGCTGGATCATGGAGCCAAACTCCTGGGATGGGACTAGAGTCCACAAGCACACTGACCCAAATGCAGGAGTGCTGCCAAGTGCAAATAAGTAGACTTTTGTGTGTAATTGAGTCACAGGCGACCTGGGAGTGTAGTCCGATCCCAATAGAAGTTTTTGCACATCAAGCATTTAAGGTCTGCTTTCAATAATCCTGGAAAAAGAGTTATACGAGCTAGCATAGGGACTGTATTATGGACAGAATGAATAGAAATCAGCTCTTCTGTGTTTGAAAAAGTTACTCCATCAGACTATTAGATGCCTGGCTGAGGGAATCACAACTCCTGCACATTGTCAGGAGGCATCTAATGACCTCACTCAGAAATGCTATCCATTGCAGAATACAAAGCATGAGTTTCATCAAGTCTGACGGGAAAACCATTACTGCAACAAATGAATCACTTTCTCCACCTATCCAACATTATCAGTGAGCAGTTCAGTTGTTTCTTTGCTCCCTTCTCACATGCCAGCTTTCTCCGCCAGCTATCTGCCGTGCCCCCCTCTCCCGGGGTTTATTTTCACAGACGTTGGCTGCACACCAGAAACTTGCCGAATAGGGTCATTATTTGCAATTGATCATTGACTTTGGGTGCCAGCAGGCGATTTGACTGTTGGGAGAGGGGGTGCGGGCGAGGTGGATAAGGGCGACATCACAGCCTAACCTAGTACTGTTGTCACCTGATATCCATACACAAGCACATCCAGCAGCAGGTTGGTGGATAATGATGGGACTCAGCATCCTGACCATCTTTCCCCTCCTATCTTGCTACCGTGGTCCAGATCAGAGACTCGGGATCAAACCTAGGCCCTTTCTGGACCGGCAATGCCTCGATTATAAAATTCTCATCCTCGTTTTCAAATTCCTCCATGGCCTCGCCCCTCCCTATCTCTGTAACTTCCTCCAGCCCTACAACCCTCCAAGATCTCTGCGCTTCTCCAATTCTGGCCTCTTGCCCAACCTCGACTTTAATCACTCCACTATTGAGGACCATGCTTTCAGCTGCCTAATAACTAAGCTCTGGAATTCCCCGCATAAATCTCTCCGCCTCTCTTACTCACTCTCCTCTTTTAAGACGCTGCTTAAACCTACCAATGACCAAGCTTTTGGTCATCGGTCCTAACAGTTACTTATGTGACTCAGTGACAAATTTTGTTTAATCATCGCTCCTGTAAAGTGCCTTGGGACGTTTTACTTCGTTGAAGGCATGATATAAATGCAAGTCCTTGTTGTTCTAATTAACAACAGAAAATGCTGGAAAAACTCAGCAGGTCAGGCAACATCTGTGGAGAGAAATTTGAGTTGACGTTTCGGGTCGAACCCTTCTTCAAAACAGACTTGAACGGGTTTTGAAGAAGGGTTCGACCCGAAACGTCAACTCAAATTTCTCTCCACGGATGTTGCCTGACCTGCTGAGTTTTTCCAGCATTTTCTGTTGTTATTTCGGATTTCCAGCATCTGCAGTATTTTGCTATTGTACTTGTTGTTCTAATGTTCAGCTACTCACTGGATAAACTGAATGATCCACTGGGTTAGTTCACTTCAGTTAATTCAATGAATGGCAGCCCCAAAGTCAACTGGTTGAATGAAGGATTCCCACCCTCATCCTGCCCTCACTTGACATCCAAACGTGAATACTTCTCCAATTGGGAATCGCTGCTTGTCAATCTGAAGTGGGTCGATTTTTCTGCTCCCCAGTGCAGGACACACAGGCCAATTGTAGAAACTACCACCACTACAGCACAAATCAGTCAAAAGAGGCCAGGCATTGTAGGATCGATTCCTCCCCCCACCCAACGGTAAAAATATTGGACTATGAAATACAAAAACCCAGAACTGCAGAGCCCGCAAAAAGGGCTCGGCAATAAAGGGTTAATTCAAACATTGCAGCCGAAACTACGACTGGATCACAGACAATCTAAAATCTGAACAAGAACATTTGCATATTCATGTCCCTTAAGGGCTTACATTGTTCACCTCAGACCATGGGCCCCGAATAACTAGTATCAGTGCAGTCCTAGACAATGGGCCGGGCCTTGAACTTTTGAATACAAATGCTAACAGAAACCAACAACTTCGCATATGCAGTCACTTTGGGATGGTTGCATTGTCAGAAAGGTATCTCTAATCAATGGACAATACCAGGGACAATTCACACATTTTGAAATGAATCGTATGCTCAGGAGGGGGCCAGGAAATGTCTGTCAAGAGATACTGCAAGTTGGTTTTGGTTTAAAGTAAGGTCACTTCGAAGACAGTGGTGGAAGCCGACAGCAGAACAGCGAACAGAAAGATTCAGGCCTACAATCAACTCTTAGAGACAGCCGATCGGGAGTGGTGATTGTATGTTTCAGTCAAATCATAGAGGGGGCTTTTATGATTGAGTCTGAGTAAGTTTGTGAGTTTCAGTCAGATCACAATAAGGTTTTTGTGATTGAATCTGGGCAACTTTATATGTAACAGTCAAATCGCGGACGGGTTTAACGGTGTCATATTGTGTTGATGCAAATGACCCTTGCGTAGGGGTTTGTATTTTGGGGTCGTTAGCCTGATATAAATCGTAGGGATTTATACTGGGGAAGTAATTGTGTGTGTGTTCAATAAACAAACAAAGCAATGGTTGAGCCAAAACCCTGTGCCATGTGTATTTTGTTCTTATAAATCCTGACGTTCAAGAACTGTGTGTAACGGGGGACCAGTATCGGAGAAAACACCTTACAGGATTGAACCAGAGACCTACCTGGAGTGTACAGCTCAGTCTCAGGTGGTTCATTTACCTAGTCCTAGTCTAGTTTGCAAAAGCACAGAGCTTGGAGACAGAGCTGGGAGAACGCAATTGGAGTGTCTCGTAAGCAGAGTGGAAGAATTTGGTGAGAGTAGGAATCGGTGGAGGAGGAGGAAGTGGAGCCACAGAACCCAAGGACTCTAAGTTAATAGGCATGAGAGCGGACCTGCGGGAGAGCGAGAGGCACGGCCGCAGATAGAGGTAGGCCCCAGAGCCCGGAGGGAGCACGAGCATCAGGGAGTGACGTAAGAAACTGAACGCGACGTCAGCACAAGGGAAGGAGCCGATTGGTGAGTAGCTCATAATTTTTTTTTTAAGTCTTGAGTTTATTTCTGTTAAGTTAGTTAATAGTCTATTAAGTAGAGGCATGGCAAGGCACCTCAGTCCCGTGGAATGCACATCTTGTTCCATGTGGGAACTCCAGGATGCTTCCGTATCCTGGACAACCACGTGTGCAGGAAGTGTGGTCAGCTGGAGGAGCTCAAGCTCTGGGTTTCGGAGCTTGAGCAGCAGCTGGCGTCACGGCGGTGCATCCGTGAGGCTGAGAGCTTCGTGGATAGCACGTTTCAGGAAGTGGTCACCCCGCAGTGTAAGGGTGTGCAGGCAGAGAGGAAATGGGTGACCGTCAGACAGACAAGGAGGACCAGGCAGGTAGTGCAGGAGTCCCCGGAGTGCATCTCACTCTCTAACCAACTGGTGAGGGTGATGGTTTCTCTGGGGAGTACAGCACCACAGCACCACGGGTGGCTCAGCTGTACAGGGCGGGAGGAGGAAGGTCGGGAAAGCAGTAGTGATAGGAGATTCGATAGTTAGGGGAATAGACAGGCGTTTCTGCGGCTGCAGACGTGATTCCAGGATGGTATATTTTCTCCCTGCTGCCAGGGTCAAGGATGTCACTGAGCGGCTGCAGGACATTCTGAGGGGGGAGGGTGAACAGCCAGAGATCGTAGTCCATATCGGTACCAACGACATAGGTAGAAAGAGGGATGAGGTCCTGCAAGCAGATTTTAGGGAGCTAGGAAAGAGATTAAAAAGCAGGACCTCAAAGGTAGTAATCTCCGGATTACTCCCGATGCCACGAGCTAGTGAGTGTAGAAATAGGAGGATAAAGCAGATGAATGCGTGGCTGGAGACATGGTGCAGGATGGAGGGCTTTAGATTCCTGGGGCATTGGGGCTGGTTCTGGGGGAGGTAGGACCTGTACAGGCCGGACGGGTTGCACCTCAACAGGGCCGGGACCAATGTCCTCGCGGTGGCTGGGGGTGGGGGTGGTGAGTTTGCTAGTGCTGTTGGGGAGGGTTTGAACTAATTGGGCAGGGGGATAGGCACCAGGATGTAGCATTAGAAAGGAGAAACGAGGTGCACAAAGGATTGGGGGAGACAGATAGCACTAGGGTATTAGCTGGGATCAGACTAAGAGAGAATACAAAAAGGTCTAGGATAGGTTTACCGTGCATGTGGGTAAATGCACCAAGTGTGGTAAATAAGGTTGGTGAGCTGCAGACACAAATAGCCACATGGGATTATGATGTTGTGGCAATAACGGAGACCTGGCTCAAAAAAGGGCAGGATTGGGTACTAAATATTCCTGGATATAGGGGGTTCAGGAAAGGCAGGGAAGGAAAAAAAGGAGGTAGGGTGGCAGTATTTGTCTAAGGAGAATATTACAGTACTGGAGAGAGAGGATGACCTGGAGGGGTCAAGGACAGAATCGATTTGGTTAGAGTTAAGAAACAATAGAGGTACCGTCACACTACTAGATGTATTCTGTAGGCCACCAGCTAGTGGGCAAGATAATGAGGAGCAAATTTACAACGAAATTACAGAGAGGTGCAAGAACTATAGAGTAGTGTTAATGGGGGACTTCAACTATCCTAATATAGACTGGGATAGTAAAAGTGTAAAGGAAAGAGAGAGGAAAGAATTTCTGAAGTTCTTCTTCTTCTTATCGTGTCCACGGCCAGTCTCTACATAGCCCAGCCAGGATTGGACACATTTTTGCACCTTGTTGTTGAATTCGGCAAGATTTGCAACAGTGCAGGGTTCCTCTAACGATGGGCATTGCAGGAGATGTTGCATAGTCTGTGCCTTAGTTCCACATTCACAAGTTGTCGGGCTGGTTGAATATCCCCATTTGCTTAGTGACGCCTTTGAGCAACCTACACCGGTCCTAAGTCTGTTAAGGCACTTCCAGATTGCCCAGTTGCAATTAGCTCCTGGGGGAAGGCTTTCATCAGGTAAAATTTCCATCACTGGGGGTTGTTCAAGACTGGCGAGCCGGTCTTTCCAAAAGGCGATGCGGGCTTCAGAGGAGGTTGATTGTAATGGAACAACACTGTTCATGAAGCTCTTCCTTGACTTTAGGCGGCTGGGTGTAGGTGTATGACAATGCAGAGGGTGCCTCTCATCTGATGTTTGACGGAGTCGCTTTCTTGCTGGCTACCGTTCTTCTTATATCAGGGGGAGCGATACTCGCCAGGATATATAGGCTGTTGGTGTTTGTTGGTTTTAAGCAACCTGTGATAAATCAGCAGCTTGCATTCAGAACGGCATCCATCTTCTTGGCATGAGTAGACCTTTCCCATGCAGGGCAGGTGTATTCGGCAGTGGAATCGCAAAGAGCAAGTGCACTGGTTCACAATGTTTTCGGGCTTGCTCCCCATCTTGTGTTAGTGAGCTTATTCAGGATGTTGTTTCGTGCGCTCACTTTTGCCTTTGTCTTCTCGATGTGGTTCTTGAAGGTGAGGCATCGGTCAAGGGTGACTCCTAAGTAGATAGGGTGCTCGCAATGCGTCAGTGTTGCTCCACACCAGGTTACTTTCAGCTGGCATTTGGCTTCACGGTTTCTGAGGTGGAATGCACAAACTTGCGTCTTTGATGGGTTTGCGCGAAGGTGGTTTTCTTCATAGTAGGATTTTAGTCCCTCCAAAGCCTCAGAAAGCGTTTTCTCCACGGTGTTAAAATCAGTGCTTTGGGCAGTGACACATAAGTCATCAGCATATATAAAACGGCGTGTGACACCGTCTATAGGTTGGTCATTCGTGTAGATGTTGTACAGCAGCAGTGCAAGCACGCTTCCCTGAGGAAGACCATTCTTCTGAATACGCCACCTGCTGCGCTTCCCACCTAGTTCAACATAGAACCGGCGATTCTGAAGCATGCTTTCTAAAGTGTGTTCAGGGGAACTTACTTGATCAGTACGTTTCCGCCCAACAAGGAAGGCGGCATTGCTGGATCTGGTACTGGGGAATGAGGTGAGTCAAGTGGAGCAAGTGTCAGTAGGGGAACATTTAGGGAACAGTGATCATAGTATCATAAGATTTAGATTAGCTATGGAAAAGGACAAGGAGCAATCTAGAGTAAAAATACTTAATTGGAGGAAGACCAATTTCAGTAGGTTGAGAACGGAGCTGGCCCAGGTAAATTGGAATCAAAGATTGGCAGGCAAAACTGTAATCGAACAATGGGCTGCCTTTAACGAGGAGATGGTTCGGGTACAGTTGAGGTACATTCCCACAACAGGGAAAGATAGGGCAACCAAAGTCAGAGCTCCCTGGATGGCAACAGAGATAGAGAGTAAGATGAAGCAGAAAAAGTGAGCGTATGACAGATGTCAGGTTGAGAATACAAGTGAGAACCAGGCTGAATATAGAAAGTTCAGAGGGGAAGTGAAAAAGGAAATAAGAGGGGCAAAGAGAGAGTATGAGAATAGATTGGCATGTAACAAAAAAGTGAATCCAAAGGTCTTCTATAGGCATATAAATAGTAAACGAGTAGTAAGAGGAGGGGTGGGGACCGATTAGTGACCAATATGGAGACCTACGCATGGAGGCAGAGGGCATGGCGGAGGTACTAAATGAGTACTTTGCATCAGTCTTTACCAAGGAGGAAGATGCTGCCAAAGTAATAGTGAAAGAGGAAGTAGTTGAGATGCTGGATAGGATAAAAATTGATAAAGGGGAGGTATTTAAAGTACGTAAGTCACCAGGACTGGATGGGATGCATCCTGGAATGCTGAGGGAAGTAAAGGTGGAAATTGCAGAGGTACTGGCTATAATATTCCAATCCTCCTTAGATACAGGGGTGGTGCCAGAGGACTGGAGAATTGTAACTGTTACACCCTTGTTTAAAACCCAAGTTTCAGTGTCACCTATTCATTACTTCCCGATTGATCTCACCTTCTTTCCTGCCCTACAACCCTCTGAGATCTCTGCGTTCTTCCAACTCTTGCCTCTTGTGCATCCCCGCTTCCTTTGCTCCACCATTGGCGGCCATGCCTTCAGCCGCCAAGGCCCTAAACTCTGGAATTCCTCCCTAAACCTCTCCACCCCTCTCTCCTCCTTTAAGACCCTCTTTAAACCTGCCTCTCTGACCAAGCATTTGGCTACTTGCCCGAATGTCTCCTTCTTTAGCTCATGTCAATTTATGTCTGATTGCGCTCTACTGCATTAAAGGCACTATATAAATGTAAGTTGTTGTGGTGGTGACGGTGGTACTGGAAAACTGCTTGGCCAGCAGGCAGCGAAGCCCAGTGTGACGACAAGCGCAACATCTGAATGCAGCGGCTACCAGTGACATGTTTGGAGGTTTTATCCATAGCTTCAGTGTAACATTTCTCTCCTCGAGTTATGCTTACTACTTGATGTGACTGCGCATCTTTCCATGGCTGCTGCAGGCTCTTTGAATCACACTGTATGCACCTTGCTGTGCAGTAAAAGGTTTGCAAGAGAAAAACTTACTTCATCGTCTCAAAATTCCCACGGTCATGGCCTTGGATTTTTTCATTTACACTTATTTACACTTCAGGAGCTATGGCAGACTGTCATTTTCTCCTAAGTGTCTGACAGCAGTTACTGCACAGATCACTACGATGGCTTTAATTTGATTAATAAAAACTGAATGCTGGAAATCTGATCTAAAACCACAAAGTGCTCCAAACAGACAGCAGGTCAGTCAGTTTCTTTTAAAAAAAATTAATTCTCAGGATATGGGCATCGCTGGCTGGGTCAGCATTGATTTCCCATCCCTAGTCACTGAGAAGGTGGTGGTGGTGGCGGGCCTTCTTTTTGAACTGCTGCAACCGAGGTTCGATACAACTGAGTGGCTTGTCAGGCCACTTCAGAATGCAGTTAAGAGTCAACCACGTTGGTGTGGGACTGGAGTCACATATAGGCCAGTGTGTGTAATTTAAAACCAACTTTCTAATTGTGAAACCTAGGTAAAAGGACAAAGTCCAGAACCATGAATGGAAAGAGTAGGAGAAAAGAGGAGGTAAAACAAGTCATGGTGGTTTGGTGCCCCAACTATAGCAGGTACCTTAGTGTCATTTCCAGGCCTTGGCATGTGGATTGTCAATATAAACACTCCTATCTTTGCTCTTGTGGTTCACCTCAAACCCTTCATTGGATTGTTGCTTATTAATCACCCCAAGGTCTCCAGGAGTTTCAAGATATTTCTACTCTGGTTTGATTTTGTGTTGGAGTTATGTATCAGAAAGTAGCAGATTGCCAAGATTTTTCATGAACCATAGGGTTGTGTCGGTCTACCCGTTCAGTTTGTAACTAGCTCAAGGGGATCTTGTAAATGATGCAGTAGTATTTTGCAAACTATCAGACAAGGCTTTTTCAGGGAAAGATAGCCAGCAACATTCAGGAAATGGAAGGGAGGGAGGAACTTAAGAAAATTATAATCACCAGGGAAGTGGTACTGAGCAAATTGTTGGAGCTGCGGGCTGACAAGTCCTGATGGACTTCATCCTAGGGTCTTAAAAGAAGTGGCTAGTGAGATAGTTGGTTTTAATTTTCCAAAATTCCCTAGATTCGGGGAAGGTTCCATTAGATTGGAAAATAGCGAATGTAACTAATTTATTCAAAAAGGGGGGTAGACAGAAAGCAGGAAACTACAGGCCAGTTAGCTTAACATCTGTCATAGGGAAGATGTTAGAAGCTATTATTAAAGATGTTATAGCAGGGCATTTAGAAAAGTTCAAAGTAATCAGGCAGAGTCAACATGGTTTTGTGCAAGGGAAATCATGTTTAACCAATTTATTGGAGTTCTTTGAGGAAGTAACATGTGCTGTGGATAAAGGGGAACCGGTGGATGTACTGTACTTAGATTTCCAGAAGGCATTTGATAAGGTGCCACATCAAAGGTTATTGCGGAAAATAAAAGCTCATGGTGTAGGGGGTAACATATTGGCATGGATAGAAGATTGGCTGGCTAACAGGAAACAGAGAGCAGGCATAAATGGGTCATTTTCTGATTGGCAAGATGTAACGAGTGGTGTGCCACAGGGATCAGTGCTGGGGGCTCAACTTTTTACAATTTATATAAATGACTTGGATGAAGGGACCGAAGGTATGGTTGCTAAATTTGCTGATGACACAAAGATAGGTAGGAAAGTAAATTGTGAAGAGGACACAAGGAGGCTACAAAGGGATATAGATAAGTTAAGTGAGTGGGCAAAGATCTGGCAAATGGAGTATAATGTGGGAAAATGTGATGTTGTCCATTTTGGCAGGAAGAATAAAAAAGCATATTATCTAAATGGTGAGAGATTGCAGAGCTCTGAGATGCAGAGGGATCTGGGTGTCCTAGTGCATGAATCACAAAAGGTTACCATGCAGGTACAGCAAGTAATTAGGAAAGCTAATAGAATGTTATCGTTTATTGCGAGGGGAATTGAATACAAAAGTAGGGATGTTATGCTTCAGTTATACAGGGCATTGGTGAGACCACATCTGGAGTACTGTGTACAATATTGGTCTCCTTATTTAAGGAAGGATGTAAATGCGTTGGAAGCAGTTCAGAGAAGGTTTACTAGACTAATACCTGGAATGGCCGGGTTGTCTTTTGAGGAAAGGTTGGACAGGCTAGGCTTGTATCCGCTGGAGTTTAGAAGAGTAAGAGGTGACTTGATTGAAACATATAAGATCCTGAGGGGTGGATGTGGAGAGGATGTTTCCTCTTGTGGGAGAATCTAGAACTAGGGGCCACTGTTTAAAAATAAGGGGTCGCCCATTTAAGACAGAGATGAGAAGAAATTTTTTCTCAAGAGGGTCGTGAGTCTTTGGCACTCTCTTCCTCAGAGGGCGGTGGAAGCAGAGTCTTTGAATATTTTTAAGACAGAGGTAGATAGATTCTTGGTAAGTAAGGGGGTGAAAAGTTATTGGGGGTAGGCGTGAATGTGGAGTAATCGGATCAGCCATGATCTTATTGAATGGCGGAGCAGGCTCGAAGGGCCGAGTGGCCTACTCCTGCTCCTAATTCGTATGTTCGTAACATTTTTTTTAAAGAGGTTGGAAGTGTTCAGTTGAAAATGCCAATACATGGAGGACGTGCAATGGGTTGTGTGGCAAAGCTTTGGCCCCCCTACCTGTCACTGAAAGAGTGCCGGTGCTGTTTGCTTTTCCTCTGTTGTTCTCTGCAAAACAGGTGTAGCTGCCCTCGTCAGCCTTAGTCACACCTCGAATCTCCAGTGTGCCGTTGTACCAAATGGACATTCTACGAAAAATGTAGAGAACGTAGCAAAATTACAAACATAAAATTACATAGAATTTATAGCACAGAAACAGGCCATTCGGACCAACAGGTCTATGCCGGGTTTATGCTCCACACGAGCCTCCTCCCATTCTACTTCATCTAACCCCATCGACATATTCTTCATTCCTTTCTCCCTCATGTACTTATCTAGCTTCCCCTTAAATGCATCAATTAGGAAAAAAACAATCATCATCAAGCATCCGTTTGGGAGAATGAATTAACAAATTGACCTGATCTGTGGCTTTTTTAGGATTGAGTCATTTTTACATGAAACCTATTCCAGCACAGTAAAATTAGGTTTATTTAGGGTGATGACATGATTCTATGCTAGCGTCACTTCCAGGCCTTGGGGTTTGGATGTCAATATAAACTATGCAGGCTGCAGTGCCACAATGTTGTTTTATGAATGGCGTCCCTCCCCCTTTCTTTCCACCAGTTTTCTCCCCTCCCTCTTTCCTGAAAGCAGATACTCCTCGTCTCAGAGAAACCTCATCAATGTAGGCCCGGTGTGCAAATAGAAAAGCAAATTTTGTACTTGGCGGCCGTGCCCATGAGTTACTACTACATTCGTATGACGGGAAAAGCTTATTATGGGATGTCTAGCTTGGCTATCCATTCGATGGCCTCCCGAGATGCCGAGTGGAGAAATGAGCCCATGAGCCAATGGGTGCCAGCGACTTCACCTCTCTCTGCTAGAATGCAGTGCTTTCTGACCGCTCGCTCCCCAGTTGAGGGCTGGGTTTCAACAGAACCCGCTGCTCCACCTCAATTCAAAGAGGGACAAGCTTAACAAGAGGGAATCTCAAAGCTTCATGTGCCATCTTCACCAACTTGTTAAGAGTTAGGAGCATCGTAGGAGCAAGGATGGTTAGAGTAGCCTGGCATCAGGAGCCCGTGTTCAGCCGGGATTGTGAGATGCATCAGCTTGGCTTGTGCCTGGTTAATGCATTTTATAACAGAGTTGACTGATCTCTGCAATCATTGGTAGCCTTTAGTAAACAATTCCAGTTCACATAAAAATCAGTCCCATTCACTAGAACCGGCAAGACCAGCAGCTTAAAACAGATTTACAACAGAGAACTCATACCCATTCTTATTCCAAACTATAGGTCAGGCCTTATTTTTGCTGAGTGAGCTCGGATTTTTTATTTTACACGCACACACATGCACAGTTCACCTCCATGGCATTGCTTACTGGAAGTCACAGGACATGGAATTTTGTAAGGAAGTGGATGCGTGTGGTGTTGCGCGTGGTGAATCGGAGAGAGTGCAGAGATGGACAATATAACACACAATATATATTGTAAATAAAAATAGAAAATGCTGGAAACACTCAGCAGGTCAGGCAGCATCCGTGGAGAGAGAAAAACAGTTAACGTTTCAGGTAGATGAAGAGTCATTTCAGATTTCCAGCATCCGTAGTATTTTGCTACAGAATATATATTATCAAAGACACTAACTAATGCATGATGACTGAGTAAAAGTATATTTTGATTGCACAGTATTGTCACTGGATTTTCAGATTGTAATTCCGTGAATATATAAACTGTTTCCATGGAAACTATCATTCCGTTGCTTATTATGGTATTTTTTTTTCTGATGAGAGGATGCTGCGAGACGGCTCGGACAATAGGCCTCATGCAGGACGCCATGGTCGGCTCAAACAAGAGGCTGTCCAGGCTTAGAGATAGAGATAGAGATGGGTGGCATTTTTTGGGAGGTCAGCAGGCGCGTTTGGTGGCGGGTTGGGTGGAGACATTTTTTTTTCCACAGCGGGTCGGGAACCCGCTGTCAACCCGCCACCACGCGACTTTCCCAGATGTCGGGTCTGTCAACGTTAAACAGACCCGACACACAGCGGCAGGGGAGGCAATTTAGGTCATTATGAACTTGTTAAGAGCCACTTGAAAAGTATTTTGAGCTCACCTTTAAATTTTCGAGGTCGCCCACGGGTTCCACGCTGTTCGGGAGTTGTGACACCATGAAATTATCTCTTTATTTGACAGCTGCAAATGTGCTATAAAAGCTCCCATCTCACAGCTGTCTACTTTCCAAGCTCAGAAGCTGTTGCTTACTGCATTTGGAAGACAGATTGAGCTTTATGCAGGTTCTAAGTGTTTGGAGTAAACTCTCTATCCAGTGTCACCTCATTGGAGCAGCCTCTCTCCCCATTGACAGATCGCTTCTGTCAGCTCTACTTCACTAGCCATCTATTACATCAGCATCGGTGCTGTTAAAACTATCTCACCTTGGTCCTCAGAATCCCACCACGATCAGCCCCAACACCAGCAGCACCAACAACAACACCAACTTTCTCTGCAATCAACTAATTCTGCACAAGACACAGGGCATCAGCACCCGACCACATTGCTGCCCAGGAGGCCAGGGATGGCCTCACCATGGCCAGATTTACTTCACTTGACGCTGTACACCCTGGCTGGCGCATGATGCGCCAGGTTGGCACCACCCCACACCAACACCATAAAGCATCCCTACAATGCCCAAGCCATTCCTTTCACACTCATCACCATTGCGGGAGGTACCATTATGTCTCACCATTCACTGCAACTCACTAAGCCACTTCCAAAGGTGCACACAAATCTGTCCAAGAATGCAAAGTGTTTAAAATAAGGATTTTAATGTTTGACACCACATTAACATAAATTTCACATGAACATTGGCTAAAACACATAAGTGCCAACCCTGGTGTGTTGTTAGTTGGTATGCTTGCAGTAGGATGAGGGTGAGTGTGAGGGGTGGCTAGTGAGATGGGGACGTGATAATGTAGATAGAGAGGGATGGGTGGAGGTGCAAGGTAAGTTGGTGTGAGTAAAGATGTGCAGGAGTAGGGTAGGGAAGGCAGAGTGAGGGGGATGTGATGAGTGGCACAGCAGGATGAGGTTGAGTGTGGCTTTGCGGTAACGTTTCGTGATCGACTGAGAAAGGTTTGCGCCAATGCAGCCTGGTCCTCCTGATGACATCCCTGCTTGTGTCCTCCTGTGCAATGTGCAACCAGGCTGCATTGATCTCCTGGGGAGGCCTCTTCCGCCCAGTGGAAGTGAAGGGGACCTCCCTGTGTGCTGTTACTCCCTCGATAAGCATATGGAGGTTGTCATGGGAGAGGCTGGGTGCAGCCGTGCACCTCTGTGCAGTGCTTGTCAGTGTTTGCAGCACCTCAATGCTGTAGAACACTGACAGCACAACTGTCAAAATCAATTTGCGCATGGTCCCTTTAAGGAAACCGGCTGATGACACGTCATCAAGTGACGTCATCAGACCCGCTTCCTTCAATTGGCCTGCAAGCGAGCTGGGCGGGCTTAACAAGCCCAATCAATGTAAAAATAATTCTACACAGCGGGCTGAAGCCATCAGCGAGGTCGGGATTGGCCACCGACCCCGGCCATACCGGGCCTGCCGAGGTAGGGAAAATCATGGCCAGAGAGACAGATGGAGAGAGAGAGAGAGAGAGAGATAGAGACAGAGTGAGAGAGAGGAAGAGACAGAGATAAACACAGAGAGAGACAGAGAGACAGTGAGAGAGACAGAGAGAGGGACAGAGAGAGAGAGTGAGTGAGTGAGAGAGAGGGAGAGAGTAAGATAGAGAGAGGGAGACAGAAAGATAGATAGAGGGGAGAGAAAAAAGAGAGATATAGAGAAATAAAGCGAAAAGAGAGAAGGAGAGAAAGAGGCAGGTATAGCGGGAGAGAGAGGTACAGAGAGAAGTAGAGATAGAAAGTGAAGTAGAGAGGCAGAGAAGTAGAGCAATAGAGAGAAGTCACCTCATGTGGCCTCGCTACTCACACGGTAGCTATCACTGATAAAGCAATCTCTGATCATTTCCTTATATCGCTCTCTACCCATATACCCCTTCCCCTCCCAACCCCACAACTTTCTGTGTCCACCCCGGAAAAAACTCTCCCTCAAGTCCCTTACCACTGCACTTTCAAACTCCAAATGATCTAGCCTTTGGCCTACAATTCTTCCTGACATTTCTGCAGCTACTGATTTGCTAAATCACATCGTCAGAACCATCTCTGATGCCCTTGTCCCCATTAAATCATTACACTCTCTCACTGGTATACACCTCGTCTCCGCTCTCTTAAATCCAAGGGATGCAAATTTGAACGTCTTTGGCGGACAACTAGTTTCACCATCCATCACCAGATATGGCTGGGTTACATAAAGCATTATCGGGTCCTGTTCGACATCGCTAAAGCTACCCACTGCTCTAAGATCATCCGGGAAGACAAAGATAACACCAGGCTTCTCTTCCTCACCACGAACCGTCTTAGACCACCCTCCCCTGCCTCCTCCTCCCCTCCTCCCTCACCTCCAAAAATAGCCCTCATCAATGCCTTTGCTACCTCTAGACTTGACTACTCCAGTGCTCTCCTGGCCGGCCTCCCTAGTTCTACCCTCCATAAACTTGAGATCATCCAAAACTCTGCTGCCCCTGTCCTAGCTCGCACCAAGTCCCGTTCACCCATCTCCCCTGTGCTCGCTGACCTACATTGGCTCCCCGTTAAGCAACGCCTCAATTTTAAAATTCTCATCCTGGTTTTCAAATCCCTCCATGGCCTCACCCCTCCCTATATCTGTAATCTCCTCCAGACCTACAATCCCCCGAGATATCTGCGCTCTGCCAATTCTGGCCTCTTGAGCATCCCTGATTATAATCTCTCCACTATTGGTGACCGTGCCTTCTGTTGCCCAAGTCCTAAGCTCTGGAATTCCCTTCCTAAACCCCTCTGCCTCTCTACCCTCCTTTAAGACGCTCCTTAAAACCTACCTCTTTGACCAAGCTTTTGGTCATCTGCCCTGATATCTCATGCGGCTCGGTCAAATTTTGTTTTGATAACGCTCCTGTGAAGTGCCTTGGGACGTTTTACTACTTTAAAGGTGCTATATAAATATAAGTTGTTGTTGTTGTAGTAAAGAGAGATAGAAAGAAAAAAGATTGAGATGCGAACAGAGAGTGAGGTAGACACAAAGAGAGTGAGTGAGTGAGATAGTGAGAGATTGAGGATTCAGAGAGAAAGAGAGAGAACCAGAGAGAGAGAGAGACAGAGAGAGAGAGAGACAGAGAGAGAGAGAAAGCAGATGTGCAGGCAGGGAGAGTGCAAACTAGGGTCATATGTTAGAATCGGCCAATGAGAGGCAAGTAGAGGAAGCAGGTGCAGAACAGAGGTAGGAGGCAGCTTGAGAGTACCAGAGTTATACGTTAGAATCAGCCAATTGGAGAAAAATAATGGGAATTTGCATAAACTAGAATAAATTTGGGTATGATTATGTGTCACACAGAGTGTTACAGAGAATTGTTACAGTAAGCGCACAATTATAGGTTCTCTTAGTTTATTATCAGCACTATCAATCTTTTTAACAAACTCAACAGAGCATGGAGTTAAGTTGTGGCCCAGTGCCTGCAGTCCTTCACGTGTTAAGTCCTTTAGCTCCACGGGGAGGCGGTGAATAAAGGGCAGCGTCACAGAGGAAGGAGGTAAAGACAGAGACAATCGTACACTGCCACAGCGAAACTAGATCCCTTGGCTGTGGGAAATATGAACCAAAGCTGCCTTGATTTTCTTTGCTAAGTGGGTTTGTAATGTGCAGGACTCCCTGTTTGTTAAAGGTGATGTAACTGAGTCAGCCTTTCAGAGGAATTGGCACTGACGCTATAGCTGCAGCCCATCACCGGCAGGAAGGGCTCTGATGTTAATGCCGGAGGTGGGGGGCGGATGTGGTGGCTGGAAGACGCCGCATCAGATGAGAGTCTTATGAATAGACAATGATCATGTCAGCGCTGCAGCAACACATAATTGGCGTGACTCAGTGGTGTCGATCAAAGTCAAATTAACATGTTTGTTTCGACAAAACTGGACACACATTATTTATGTGAAGCTAAACAGTATTTTCTATTCTATCAAAAGAAACCATAGGGCTATCCAACTACTAGGTCGGGTCAGGACTGTGATTACTACTTGTATATAACCACAGTGTCCACAGAACATGAAGAATCGATGTGTTTCCTAGCAACTGACGTCAATCTACAAAAACGTTGGTGGTCATGCAGTTGATAGGAGCATCGCACTAAAGCTCTTGAGTACACATGGCTTTCCCGGATAGAAAAGCGGAAGAAGATACACAGAGAAATATTCAAAAGCAGCACTTCAGAACCCAGTACACAGCCGACAGGGTGGTCCACAACCCTGGGGTCTAGTTGCCTTTCTTCCGCCATATTCCCGGGCCACGGGAGCCTTCTGCTCTTCGTTAGCTTTTCCATGTTCCCTCCCCCTCTGCTATTCTGCTGTAACCATTTACACCTCCTTTGGACTCATCTTTTGTTTCTATACATCTCTTATTATCACCTCCGTTTGCCTTGCGCCATCATCACTGTGGTCATTTAATCACTGCTGCCCTCCACCCTATCCCAGACCTCTCCTCCCCTCCCCTCCCCTCCTTTTCCCTGGCTCAGTATTTGGTTAAATGCTGTGCATCTCGAACACCTTCCAGTTCTGATGAAAGGTCATTGACCTGAAACATTAACTCTGTTTCTCTCTCTACAGATGCTGACCTGCTGAGTGTTTAAAACATTCTCTGTTTTTTACTTCAGAATCCAGGTCTGGTCTACTTTGCCCCATTGTCCTGTCACTGTCTCCCATTCACATTCCAAGGAGCTCCTCTCTATTTTGGAGCTGTTTTACTCGCTTGCCGTCTAGTTCACATTTTTCCGCAGCTTGACTGAAATGACCATCGCAGATCAACCAACATTTTTCAGCTGCGTCCAGCTTTCCAATCCAAGCACAGGCTGCTGGGGTTTAACATTCGTCACCTCAACCTGACTGCACTTTGAGTATTGTGTGCAGTTTTGGTCGCCTTATGAGGAAGGATGTTCTTGCCATGGAAGGAGTTCAGCAAAGATTCACCAGGCTGATACCTGGGATGGCAGGAATGACGTATGAGGAGAGATTGTGTCGATTGGGCTTATACTCACTGGAGTTTAGAAGATTGAGAGGGGATCTCATCGAAACCTATAAAATTCTGTGAGGCCTGGACAGACTAGATGCTGGAAGGATGTTCCCGATGGTCGGGGAGTCCAGAACCAGGGGTCATAGTCTAAGGATAAGGGGTAGGACATTTAGGACTGAAATGAGGAGGAATTTCTTCACCCAAAGAGTGGTGAACCTGTGGAATTCTCTGCCACAGAGGGCGGTGGAGGCCAGTTCATTAAATATATTCAAGAAAGAGTTGGATATATTTCTTAAGGCTAAAGGGATCAAGGGATATGGGGAGAAAGCAGGGACAGGGTACTGAATTTGGATGATCAGCCATGATCTCATTAAATGGCGGAGCAGGCTCGAAGGGCCGAATGGCCTACTCCTGCTCCTATCTTCTATGTTTCTATGTAACCTGCCATTCCATTCTCCCACCTCCTTCTTGATTTGCTTATCCCGATAAACAGTATCTTGTGCCTGCCAGGCCAAGATATTTCTCCCATTAAAACGAATGGACAGACTATCGCAGGTTGCTGAGCAGAAAACCCCGGTCCGGGTCGCGAACCGAAATGTTAACTTTGGGGTCGAAGTTCGTCTTGGACGGTAGTGCTAAGCAGGTGTTATCGCATCCGTCATGTGGTATACGTCCCACTTGATATTCAATTCTATTGAAGTCAATGGAACTGGTGCCAGATACAATACCACTCTTTCTGCTCTGCCGCCCAAGACCCCTCATCTTTTCGGTTGCTGTGTATTTCCAGCGCTCGCCATTTCTAATTCAAAAGATTGGTTAAAGTACAACTGCTAAAGTTGAGAAGATCACAAGCTGCCCAGTTTAGCTGAATTACGCGCCAAAAATGTTGCCCACGCCTTGCCGAGACAGAGACCTAGATGTCACATGACATCTCGTTCATCACATTTGGAAGTGGATCCATTTTACTGACCTTGAATTATTCTTGAGGAGCTCAGTGCCCTTACTCCACGAGAAGGTTGGCTTGGGAGCAGCCTTGGGTTGGCAATCGATTATCGCTTTGCCTCCCCTGGCCCCCAACAGCTTCTTCTTTACCAGGTTCAGCCTAAAGTCTGGTGCCAAAGCTAAAGAAAAACACGGAACAGGATTAGAAAACCAGAACCATTGCGAATTAAAAGAAAGCTTTTTCTTTGCAAAACCATTTTTTCCTTGCTCCGATTTTACTTTCCCTCCAAATACCCTTGAGTTTGCTTTTTTTTTTAAATCGCAGGCAACGAGGGGAGTGCAGACCAGAAATCACAGGGTGACACTGCCCCACCCTGTGAACTGAACTTGAGAAACAGGAGTAGGCCATTCAGCCCCTCGAGCCTGCTCCACCATTCATTTAGATCATGACTGATCGGCACCTCAACTCCATTTACCCGCCTTAGCTCCATATCCCTTGGATAGCCTTACATAGAATCATACAGCACAGGAGGCCATTCAGCCCATCGTGCCTGTACCGACTCTTTTAAAGAACTATCCAATTAGTCCCATAACCCCACTCTTTCCCCATAGCCTTGCAAACTTTTCCTTTTCAAGTATATATCCAATTTCCATTTGAAAATACTACTGAATCCACTTCCACCGCCCTTTCAGGCAGTGCATTCCAGATCATAACAACTCACTGATTAAAGAGATTTCTCCTCATCTCCCCCTCTGGTTCTTTTGTCAATAATCTTAAGTCTGTGTCCTCTGGTTACCGACCCTCCTGCCACTGGAAACGGTTTCTCCCTATCTACTCTATCAAAGCCCCTCATCACCCCATGCCATACTTGGAGTACTGCGTACAATTCTGGTCACCATATCCCTTGGATATAGAGGCACTGGAGAGGATGCAAAAAAGATTTACAAGGATGATACCAGAAATGCGAGGGTATGGATGAACAGGCTGGGTCTCTTTTCTCTTGAAAAGAGAAGGCTGAGGGGTGACCTAATAGAGGTCTTTAAAATTATGAAAGGTTTTGATAGAGTGGATACAGAGAGAATGTTTCCACTTGTGGGGAAGAGCAAAACTAGAGGCCATCAATATAAGATAGTCACCAAGAAATCAAATAGGGAATTCAGAAGAAACTTCTTTACCCAGAGAGTGGTGAGAATGTGGAACTCGCTACCACAGGGAGTGGTTGAAGTGAATAGTATTGATGCATTTAAGGGGAGGCTAGATAACCACATGAGGGAGAAGGGAATAGAGGCTGACAGTGTTAGATGAGGAAAGACGGGAGGAGGCTTGAGTGGAGCATAAATGCCAGCATGAACTGGTTGGGCCGAATGGCCTGTTTCTGTGCTGTATATCCTATGTAATTTTGAACACCTCTATTAAATCTCCCCTTAACTTTCTCTGCTCTAAGGAGAACAACCCCAGCTTCTCCAGTCTCTCCACATAACTGAAGTCTCTCATCCCTGGTACCATTCTAGTAAATCTCCTCTGCACCCTTTCTAAAGCCTTGACATCCTTCCTAAAGTGCGGTGCCCAGAGTTGGACACAGTACTCCAGCTGGGGCCTAACCAGTGATTTACAATGTTTTAGCATAACCTAACAAATATTAAAATTTGTACTGAACTCCGTGCTGTACTTTTTGCAGAATACTAACCCAAAACTTTCAACTCAGCGTTGGAATACAGTGATCCGTGTTTGTTCTCCGTCAGACACTGGTACATTCCGGAATCGTCTAGGGTCAGTCGGGAAATTCGCAGCTCCCCTCTAGTTACTCGGAATCGGCCCTAGACACAGTTAAAACAAACACATTGCTGAAAAACGGAACTTTGCAACATTTAATCTAAAACTTCACAGAGCTTTTGATTATTCTTAGCAATGCACTGAAGAGCTTATCACTTTCACGCCAAGGACCTGGAGAAAGAAAGAGGCAAATATTTATACTTGCAAAAAATCCTAAATCGTTGGCTATGTGCTTGGGACATTCTTACAGACTAAACATGAGGGAAAGGACTTCTCTAGAACTGCAACAGAGATAGAGAAACATAAACACACCACTTCTATTCGACAGCAGGCACAGAGATTCACAGACATCTTCATTTCTCATCTTTCTATTGTGTACAAGGGGAGCGTGCAGCAGCTGCAACCGCTGAGCCCCACTGCGAGAATGCAAGCACAGGTTCGTACCCCATACACCGGCTCTCCGTTCCGGAACCATCTGTAGGTGGGCTGGGGTTTGCCTCCTGCTTCACAGGGCCAGATTAGGTCACTCTCGATGTCGTGCACGGTGTCATTGATTGCCTGGATCCAGTAAGGATGAGCTGGAAAGAGAGAGGCAACAAGTTAAAAACGATGGTCGAGTGGCATTGAATTATTTCACTTTCACAAAAATATCTATCACATTGAAAAAGGAAAACAAAATAAAATGACACTGTACTGGGTTGTTGTCAATATATATATTAATTCTCTGCTATTCTGCTGCAACCAAGTACATATCTTCTGGACCCATCTTTTGTTTCTTTACTTTTCCCATTATCACCCGCTTTTGCCTTGCACCATCATTATTTTTGTCCTTTAATCACTCAGACCCTCTATGCGATCACAGATCTCTCTCCCCTTTGTTCTATCCTCAGCTCTGCACTGGCTTATAAACTGTTAAATCTCTAACTTCATCCGGTTCTGATGAAAGATTATTGATCTGAAACGTTAACTCGGTTTCTCTCTCCACAGATACTGCTGAGTATTTCCAGCATTTTCTGTTTTTATTTCAGATTTCCAGCATCCGCAGTATTTTGCTTCTGTATAGATTAATTCTGACTGGTTCTTTGCTTTGCTTCCTGAGGTGTAACTGAGACCATGTGAGCAGAACACAACATTCAGTGCCAAAGAACCCTTCAATCATTCAAGAGAGAGCTAGGTGCTGTTACCGGGGGGAAAGATCTTCGAGGGACAACTGTGGGAGGCTAAGCAAAATGACCTCCCTCATCTGTACCTGTGGTATCTTGAGGTGGCCATAGATGGAGACGGACACCAGTTAACTCCGTAACATGGTTTAATCAACACTTGCACATAAAAGCTTCTGCCATGAGGCAGCAAAAACAAAGAGTACCACAGTACAGATCAGACTTAACTCAGGAGACCAATTGCCACAGCACCACCTGGTGGATCAGGTTACTCATAACCTCCCAGGTTACTACACTCCTCCCCCCTTAAGATTGCCGTATGCAATTCTTAAACAATAACCCTTACTAGGTACTACGTTTTAATTAACCAGTATGCTCTAACCATGGTTAACCCCTGACTAATTTAACAGGTTTGTATAAGTCTTTCTGGTTGCTTGCGAATCCTTTGTGAACGTCTTAATTCCACTTGTGGTGGATTCTCAGATTCATTCGCACTTGAGATTGGAGTAGTCTCTGATGTTGGTTTTACTCTGTCCCGCTGTGGCCTGGCAGTACCAGTGTCCACTGGCACCTTATAAGCCGTGCTGGGTCCTGGAACAGCCTCCTCTACTGCCCTTTGTTCCATCTGAGGCAGTTCCCCCTGCTGCTGGCTGAAAAGCTGATCCACATGTCGACAAACCCCTCGACCATCCCCTAGTAACACGGAGTACGACACAGGTCCTGTAATGTCCTGGATTAGTCCTGGTATCCATTTAGGTCCATAACCGAAGTTCCGGGTGTACACAGAGTCCCCTATGGCGAAATGGCGAGCTTTAGTATGTTTATCATGGTACGCTTTTTGTTTTGTTTGTTTTGTCTCAACCTTGCTTTTGAGATCTGGGTGTATCAGGTCTAACATGCACCGCAACTTTCTCCCCATCATCAACTCAGCCGGAGAAAGCCCCGTGGTAGCTTGGGTTGTTATACGATAACTAAACAAGGCTCTATTGAGCTTGGTCTCCAGGGTGTCACCTGAGCTCTTCCTCATGAGCTCCTTAAAAGTCTGCACGGCTCGCTCGGCTAACCCATTTGAGGCTGGGTGATATGGAGCCAAGGTGACATGTGTGATTCCATTCCTTACCATGAATTCTTTGCTCCCTTCACTAACAAAACACTGTGCATTGTCGGATACAATCATTTCTGGAATACCATGTGTGCTGAAGCTGTTCCTGAGACAATTCAGTGTGACATCAGTTGTTGCAGAGCTCACTGGATAAACGTCGATCCACTTTGAGTGAGCGTCAACCAGCACCAAAAACATTTTTCCCATAAAAGGTCCCGCATAGTCTATGTGAATTCTCCTCCAGGGTTTGCTGGGCCACTCCCAGGGATGGAGTGGTGTCCCGGCAGGTGCTTTCCTCTGTTCCTGACATATAGTGCATGACTTTACCTTTGACTCAATTTCAGCATCCAAGTTAGGCCACCACAGGTAGCTCCTAGCCAGTCCTTTCATTCTAGTCATTCCTGGGTGCGATTGATGCAACTGTTCCATCAAAGTAGAGCGTCCCTGCTCTAGGACTATGATGCGTGCTCCCCATAGCACACATCCATCTTGGACACTGAGCTCATGCTGTCTCTGTCTGTACGGCGCGAACTCCGGTCCCTCACGGTGATCTGGCCAGCCTTTCAACACATACTCACGGACCCTTGACAGAACGGGGTCCTTGGCTGTCCAGCCCTGGATTTGCGCTGAAGTCATCAGGGGACTGATCTCCTGATCCAGCATCAGGACATGCTCCTCAGGGGAAGTACTGCGAGGAGATTTTGAGAGGGGCAGGCGGCTGAGAGCATCCGCGTTCCCGTTTTCCTTGCCGGCTCTGTACGTGATCACATATTCATAGGCTCTTAGTATTACTGCCCATCTCATTATTCTCTGTGATGCCATTTGAGGCACCGCTTTCATCTCATTCAGTAAGCTAATAAGAGGCTTGTGGTCAGTACTGATTACAAACTTCCTCCCACATATGTACTTATGGAATTTCTTTACTCCAAATATAATGGCCAACCCCTCTTTATCAAGCTGTGAATAGTTCTTTTCCGCAGCTGTGAGCGTGCGTGAAACAAACCCGATGGGCCTTTCTGCTCCATCTGGCATGCGGTGGGCCAACACTGCCCCCACTCCATAGGGTGATGCGTCGCAGGACATTATCAGCTCCTTCTTCTCGTCGTAATGAACTAACACCCTGCTGGACTGAAGTAGCTCCTTTGACTGCTGAAACGCTTTCGCTTGCTCTGGCCCCCAACACCATGGCTCCTCCTTTCTCAGCAGTTTGTGCAGGGGTGCCAGCAGCATCGATAAGTTTGGAAGAAACCGGTTATAATAATTCAGGAGCCCTAGATAGGCTTTCAGTTCAGTCACTGAGGTGGGTGCAGGTGCATCCTGCACTGCCCGCACTTTCCCTGGTAATAGATGTAGGCCTGTGGCATCCACCCGATGTCCCAGGAATGTAACTTCCTTCTCCATGAAACTACACTTACTCAGTTTCAGGCGTAGTCCCGCCTCTTCCAGCCGCTGTAGCACTTTGTCCAGTGTTTTTAAGTGATCCTGATCGTCACTTCCTGTTAGCAGAATCTCATCTAAGTACACGGCCACCTTTGGAATGCCCTGCAGAATGCCCTCCATAGTCCGTTGGAATATTGCTGGGCTAGAACTGACACCAAATGGTAACCTGGCATACGTGAACAGCCCCTTATGCGTGTTCACCGTGACAAACTTTTTTGATTCTTCATCTAGCAATATCTGCTGATACGCATGACTCATGTCCAGTTTGCTGAATCTTTCTCCCCCAGCGAGCGATGTTAACATGTCCTCCATTCTCGGAATGGGGTACTGTTCCAGTGATGATACTCTGTTCACTGTTAACTTATAGTCACCACACACCCTTACGTTACCGTCGGGCTTCAATACCGGGACTATTGGTGCCGCCCAGTCTGAAAATTTCACTGGTTCTATTACTTTGTCCCTTAGCAGGCGATCTAGTTCCGCCTCAACCTTGGTTTTCATTGCAAAAGGTACTGACCTTGGTTTAAAGAAACGAGGCGTGGCATCACTGGCTACATGAATCTTGGCTGTGGCTCCCCTTAAGGTGCCCAGTTCGTCCTTGAACACTAACTCATGCTTCATCAGCACTTCTTGCAGTGCCTCTGTACTGTCCTCCATTTTATTCATTGCCTGCCAGTATACACTCAACTCACTGATCCACCCTCGCCCTAACAGGTTTGGCCCTGACCCTGCTACCACTACCACCGTAAGCTCTTTGGTGACTCCTTTGTGTTCCACTTGTACTTCGGCCGCCCCCAAAATGTCCACCTTCTGTCCTGTGTAGGTTTTGAGACTAATGGGGCATGTACCTAGCTCTGGTACTTTTGCTTCCCCCCATAGCTTGGTGTACTCAGTCTGCGACATTATGGTTACACTACATCCAGTGTCAATCTCAAACTTTACTTGACCTCTGTTCACTATCAAATAATGAGTGAGAGGGGGTACGTTGGGCCTTGAAGTGTCTATACTGTATACAGTGAAAACCTCCTCACTAGACTCTTCCTCCTCTTGTATGTAATTTGCCTGCTTTGTGTATTTCTCCCTCCCCGCTTTTGCATGCTTTGCCCCTTTAGCATTGCTTCTCTCACTCACTGCCCTTTTACAGACCTTCTTTAAGTGCCCTATTTTTCCACAATTGTGGCACTTTGCCTTTGCAAACCTGCAGTCCTTTGCATAATGGCTCGTCCCGCCACATCGGTAGCAATCCCCAACCCTGACTGGTGGACTTTTCGCGCGAGCTTCCATCTTGAAAACAGCTCCTTCCACTGGTTTACTCCATTTCTCCTTGCTCATACTGTTTAAGTCCTTAATGTCCTTGTTAGCCGTCTCCATGGCTTGTGCTTTTTTAAGTGCCGTCTCAAACGTTAATCCTTCTTCTGACAGCAACCTTTGCTGTATACTGTCGTCGTTAACTCCGCATACTAGTCTGTCCCTTAACATGACTGTGAGCGCATTTCCAAAATTACAGTCCTGTGCGAGCTTCCGAAGCTCCTCCACATACTCAGTAACGCTTTCTTCCGGCCTCCTAATCCTCGAATTGAATTTCCATCTCTGTACTATTTCACTAGGTTTCGGATTGAAATGATTCTTTAGTAGACTCACCAACTTGTCAAAAGATTTTTCTCCTGGCCGCTCCGGGCTCAGCAGATTCCTCATCCGTGTATAGGTTTGCGCTCCCACACAACTCAGTAAAATGGCCCTTTTCTTTTCAGCACTGTCCACCTCGTTTGCCATAAAGAAATGGCTCAGTATTTCAATATACTCCTCCCAAGACTGCGACTTGCTGTCAAAAGGTGCCACGGAGCCTACCGTTCCTGCCATCCTTGGAGTCCGGTCACTTCAGCCAAAAAATCAAACTCCGTTTCGACTCCCGCGGCCTAGCCTCGTGCTTTTCCGACTAGTTTGCTAACCAACCCGAGCACCTCTTCCGAATACTCCATAACTATGACTGATCCACCAAAACTTTTCCGTCCTTTATTCTCGTCGCCATATGTGGTATCTTGAGGTGGCCATAGATGGAGACGGACACCGGTTAACTCCGTAACATGGTTTAATCAACACTTGCACATAAAAGCTTCTGCCATGAGGCAGCAAAAACAAAGAGTACCACAGTACAGATCAGACTTAACTCAGGAGACCAACTGCCACAGCACCACCTGGTGGATCAGGTTACTCATAACCTCCCAGGTTACTACAGTACCTGTCTGTCTGATCTTCAATGCCTGTCAATACAGCTTCACCTTTATTTACCATTAACTGAGAGCCAAGATCAGCAATATTGTGGGACATAGCCAGAAATTCTGTGAACAGGAGGCACAGACTCGAGTCTGGAACAGGGCAGATGGTCAGACAGCTTGGACTTCATGCAGCGGCTGGAGGATGTGCGATAGGCAGTGCAGGTAAAATTCAAGAGGGCGCTGGAGAGGTTTTCTGCTGAAAGAAGTGATTGAGCCCGGCGAGAGATATGGGTCAGCACGTTCATCGGGGTCCCTTCCCATCGGCTGCTGCAACTTTGGCGGAAGATCGGTGGAAACCCCGGATGAACCGCGTAAACGGGGTTTCTGCCGAAATTCTGATGGCCAATCATGTGTGCTCCAGGGGAAATTCCCGGCAATGCTATAACATATTGGGCCGTATTTTCCGATCGGAGGCTTCCTGCGCGCAGAGGCCTCCGATCTGGAAAAAATCTACGGACTTACTTGAGGGCTCCGGACACTTCCGTTCCTGGGCCTTTCCAACTCGAAATGTACAGGGCCCACGTATCCCAGGGGCACATGCGGTTCGCAAGCGTCCCTGGGATCACGTGAGCCATGGGGAGCCAATGGGAGAAGGGAATCTCTCTTCATACACTTGACAGATAGACCTGTCAAATATATGAATGGAGATCACCCCAAAAACACTGTAAAACATTAAATACATTTTTTTTAAATCACATTTTTAAAATGAATTGAAATTACAATAAATTAAATATTTTAAACAAAAATTAAATATTTTACTGGGCTAAAAATAAACTTACCTTTTTTAAAGTATTTTTAAATGATAAATGGGTGAAAAAACATTTTTTTAAACCTTTTTCGACTCTTGTGCTGGTAAAAGCAGGCCTTATGCCTGCTTTTACCAGGCGTAAGATTTCTAAGAGTTTCCTGCGGGTGGAGGGTCTCCAGAAAACGGAACTATCCACCCGCAGAGGCCGTTCTCTAGGGCAGGCATCTGATCTGTCAAGAGCATTCTAGATAGATCGGAAATGCCGGTTTTCACATGCCTGAAACCGGCATTTCCAATGTCCCTACAGGTGTGTACACAACGCGTACACACCCGTGGGCATCGGAATATCCAGCCCAATATTTATTGAAGCTTGGGGCCAGCGAGATGAACCACCATGGTCCTTTCTGATCCTGTACATCCCTGAGTGCCAAATATAAGTTGAAGAACCAGTAGTCTAATGTTTGCTAAAGCTATGTTCAATTGGCGATTTATTTCACCAAGATGGTGTTTCACTTAAATGACCACTAGGAGATTATAATCTGCATTGTTTCACAATTTGGTATTTATTTTCTGGATGATATCAACCTCCACGACACTTCCAGTTGCAGAGCTGAGCATATTCAGGGCACCTCAGTAGCTATTCAACTGCTCCAATTTTTATAACTTGCTGTGTATTGTAAGAAGTCATAAAATTGTACAAAAACTTTAGTAAGAAGTTACTTATATCGATGATGTTTTTGTTGAATTAGTGATATTTACTCAGTGTTTCTCATTGCGGTCAATACTGTAGAAACATCACAGAAGTAGTTTTTATTTAAACATTACTTATCTTTAACTCTTTTTATTCCTTCATTTTCTTTCTTTGATTTATAAACAATGTTATTCATCTCACCATAAAACAAAAAGTCAAATATTTGATTTGGGGCTTGGTAATACATGAGTGGCGTCATGAGCGAATGTCATGTGATGAATTATCACATGCTCAAATCCAGGAATATGTCAAACTAGAGTTGGCAAGCCTAGAAGGGAGGGCCAATATGAGTCAGAGGGAGGCTGCACTGGCTGGGGCCCTGGCATGCAATTGGTAAGCAGGAGACACAGATCTAAGATAATTGGCAAAAGAACCAGAGGGGAGGTGAGGAGAAATTTGTGTTACGCAGCAAGTTGTTATGATCTGGAATGCACTGCCTGAAAGGGTGGTGGAAGCAGATTCAATAATAACTTTCAAAAGGGAATTAGATATACACTTGAAAATGAAAAAAATTGCAGGGCTATGGGGAAAGAGCAGAGGGGTGGGACTAATTGGAGAGCTCCTTCAATGAGCCAGCACAGGTATTATGGGCCGAATGGCCTCCTTCTGTGCTGTAAGCTTCTATGATTGTTGCCTCAGCCTCCACCATGAGACACATGCACAGTACAGTATCTCTGAATGCGGTACGCTTTTGAACGCAGTGCTGTGGAGCACGGTGCTGTGGAACGCCGTACAATGGAACACAGTGCTATAGAACGCAGTGCCGTGGAGCGCAGTGTTTTTTATTCTGTTTCCAACGCTGGCACATTTCAGAGATCCGGATGTGTACAAAATAGAGTTTTCTGCAAAATTGTAAAATTACTGAAGGGAACTTATCACAAACACACATTTGAATTCACAATGTTCTCTAAGTAACCAGTTCTATTTTGGGCCAGAAATGTTTCTGTGCTCTGCGAAGGATTAAATGCAAGAAAATGTTTGATCGCTGCCTCGGCTTTACTTGACGCTCATTAGGATTCCAAACTCTAATCCTTTCACTGCTCTGCAGCTGTGAGGCAATTGATCTGCTGTTGGGCTGAAGACCAGGCTGGCTCAATTAAAGCTCCTTAAAACCACTTAGAGAGCCCATCATGTTTAAAGAAGCACGTGAATGCTTGAAGGGGAAGTGGAGGTTGATTTCATATCAGATCGGATAGCACTTCGTGATGTGAATGGAAATGATATGCCGTGGTACACGAAAATCTAATTAAGTCAGTAATTTAATATTTAACGCTAAATCCAAGGGCCAAAATATAATTTTGGGGGGACGTTTTGAGCTCATCAAGTTAAGGGATGGTAGTTCTAAGGACTAGGACATGTTTCCATTTCAGTGTCACTATCGAGCACTGCCAGGTCTAATTAGCATATTTGGTGCAGAGTAAAGGACCTTCCACTCTACCCCAACAATGTGACTCAGTCCCAAGCTCACAGAAAAGGGCTCCACTCTGCCGCAGCTTCTGACGTGAAGCAGCCATGCGGAGCACCGGAATGCAACTGAACCAGTGTATCAGAGGGTGAGCTTGGAGGAACAACGAGATAACCGGTGGGAACCGTTATCTTAGAGGGATACAATTTTGATAAAGTAAACGCGCAACAAGACTTTGAGATATACTGAAGGAGCAGGACAAGCAGACACAGGTACAGGGTTGTAAAGAACGAGTGCAGGACAGGAATGAGGAAGTACGTCTTTACACAGAGGATGGTCGAGGGCCGCCATGAGTTGCCGGGAAGGGCGGTTGAAGCCAGGATCCTGGACTCACTTGAGAAGCAGCTAAGGGCTGCAATGCGGAGACGTTAGGGTTGGTATGTTGGGAGGATGAGATCCAGAAAGCTGAAGGGCTTCCATCACCTGAACCTATCTTGTGAGCTGGGACTCACAATGCCCAAGTGAAATTTCTGCCTCTGGTTTTTAAGAATAAAGAACCAACACCAGCACTGCATCTAAAGATAGAGAGAAACGTGTCATAAGTGGCATCAACACCAGTAACCAAAAGCTCACCAAGCTGTGTGGTCTCCTCCAGGTTTGCCAGGAAGATGTGAAGCCATCTGCTTTACTAACCTTCAACCACTGCCCCCAGAACCATTTCTCTTACTCTGCCCGCTTGTGGACAGAATGATATTACTGCACCTGCCCTCATGAACTGTCCACCAACACCCGCTGATCTATGAGCTACTGGGACCAGTAACACTGAGGGTTGCTTTAGCTCCAGGAGATTCATTTATTCACAACAGATAAATTCAACTGGCACTGGAGGGGTTATTATAAGCTAATGTCTCAAATAGCTCAGTTAAACAATCTCAAGCATAAGAACTGTCTTGACAATTCCGCCAATGCAGGAATGTGCAGGCCTGCAAAAGAGGACTATGGCCACCTACAGTTCAAAACAATACCACCGCTCATGTCCCTCAGTCACTTCTTTCCCCAGAGCTATCCAGCTCCCTCCTTTGCCCGCTTCTGCAGGTGTGTGCTTTAACATAAATTAGGTACCATGCCAGCTTGGCATGACTTTCTGTCCCTTTTAGGTTTATACACAAGACCTCAAAGGATGAGTTTTGCTAGCCCGCAGTTGAAAGGAAGTCAGTCTTCACCAGCCAGCTGGAAGATACCCAATAGGGGGTGAGAATGAGAAGTCGAAAAAGTCAAAGGGACATAATTATAAAAGCCTTCAACTTTCAGGGCTGTCCACCAGTGTGAAGAAAGCCAGCAGAAAATGTTTTTTTAATATGAATCGCCATGAAAGGGCAGAGAGAAAATGACAGAGTGCAAGCCAATAACTAGTACCTTTCTGCCACTTCTATCCTAAATGTTCTCTGTTCAATTGCTGTGGAATCACCAAAGCAACAGCATAGAATCCACTAATGAATGAAAACAGCAAGAGGCAGCTTCTAGAAAGGTCGCTGAGAGAGCAGGCCTCTTTTTCTCCTTCTTAATTGCATCTGAAATTCTCTGCTGTAGGCAGATGGTCACGTAATTCCCTCTCAGAGATGCAAAGGCTTGACAGTGTCTGTTGGAGATGATGAACCTCTGCAAATGTCAACATTTAAGGTATTTTTTTTCTCTCGTAAAACTTGAAGTTGCACTGCCTCTTTTTGTAAATGCATGGTGCTGTCCACAGGATCGTAGGGAGCAGTTACACCATAACTCTAGCTTCAGTGCAGAACCCTTTCAATTCACGCCAACACTGACAGTCTTGGCAGACTTGCATTTCTATAGCGCCGTTCACGACCTCAGGACGTCCCAAAGTGCTTCACAGCCAATTGTGTACTTCTGAAGTGTAGTCACTGTTGTGATGTAGGGAAATGTAGCAGCTGCAATTTGCGCACAGCAAGCTCCCACAAACAGCAATGTGATAATGACCAGGTAATCTGTTTTTAGGTGTTGGTTGAGGGATAAATATTGGCCAGGACACCAGGGATAACTTCCCTCCTCTTCTTCAAATAGTGCTATAGGATATTTTCCATCCACCCGAAAGGATTGTTTAGCATCTTATCCGAACGATGGCACCTCAGACAGTGCAGCACTCCCTCAGTATAGCACTGGAGTGTCAGCCTAGATTTTGGGCTCGGGGCAGGAGCCGAGAGCAGGAGTTGGGAGTAGGTGCAGAGCGAGGTGGTAGATATTAACTCCCGGTCCTCATCTACACAGCCTCAGTCAGTCTCCCGGCAGTTGACTGGTGGGCCAGAGCACAATGTCAGGCGGCAGGAACATGAATAAATGGCATTCAGGCAGGTCACGGTGAGGTGATTTGGCATGGCCTTGTAATCACCGAGTGGGGGGTTAGCCTGGAGCAGGAGAGGCCTGAACTTTCCTCGTTGGGCTTGGCAAAGCACTCCTGTTCCTCCTGACCCCACGATGAAAGTCAAATTAAGTAAAAAAGATTTACCTTTTTGGGTCTCTTCTGGTCCCTGAAGTCATCAGAGGCCGATTTGCATAGCAAATGGCTGTAACTCTCGCGCCTGCTCTGACGGGCAGGTTAATACCAGAACCTGCAGGATCGGTGTGGGACGTCAACCATCGAGCCCAACTGGCGAGTTTAACTGCCTGCCTGCCCGCCACCGAGTGGGCAGGGTTAAGATTGCCTCTTTGGGAAACTACACAGCAGGACAACAAAACAGGTCAAAAGGCCTTTCAGGAATCCAATGAAATGGAAGCTGTGGTATGTTTGGTATGGTACTGTTAACTGATCCGAGGCTCGTGACATGCATCTTAACAGGCTGAGGCCATCATTAGGGGGCTGTCACAATGGGCTGGATTTTGCCAGCCCTTGGGGGGGGGGGGGGGGGGGGGGGGCGGCTTTGGAGGTGGGACTGCTGGGAAAATAGCAGAATCTGGGGGCGGGTGCCCATCCCGCCCCCCAACCCACCTCCATGCCATCTTCCCAGGAGGCGGGTATCCGCCCTGCGCCGGGTCCCGTCTCCTGGAGGCGGGAAGGAGATTACAGCCACTTAACTGCCTGTTAACAGGTAGTTAATAGACAGTTAAGATTATCCCCATTTTTCCACCAGAGGCGCGGGCTTCCCGACGTCGGGAAACCCCGCCAGGGTCACCGAGGCGAGCAGTGGGTCTGCGAGGGTGAGAGGGGTCCAGTAGTGCGCTGTGGAGGTAAGTGATGAGTGCAAGTGTGGAGAGGTAAGTATGCGAGGTGAGTGGAAAGTGATAGAAAATGCTTACTTACCTTTGTTTCTTCCTGCAGGCTTCAACAATTGGGGATGCGGAGACTCTCGCATCTCACCGGCAGAGATGACAGATGTCTGCTGCATTCTCCGATGCAACATCCATCTAATTTCTGCTAAAGAAAGAGGTTTGACGAGTCTTGAATACAAGAACTCATCAAACAACAGAGAATGTCAGTGTTTGACAGCTTCACAGAGCTGTCAAACGATGACAATTCATCTGTCAAAAATATTTGATAGATGGAATGTCATACGCTGACATTCTCTGTAACCAGCTTCCCCTTAATTGGCCTGCTAAGCCCGCTGACAAGGTCAATCAAGGGAAAATAGCGTGGGTTGGCCACAAGTCGATGGAGGCAGGACTGAAACCTGACAAGTAGCAGTCCTGCCTCCAACGCGCCCCCATTGACAAAATCACCCCCAATGTGTCACACTGTGAGACAGTGAGGAACATCTACAGAAAGAGAATTTCTCTCACCCCTATTCTGGGAAACCTTACAAGCCCCTTATGGCCTTACCATATCATTGATAGAATCATACAATCATACAGCACAGAAGGAGGCCATTCAGCCCATTGTGCCTGTGCCGGCTCTTTGAACGAGCTATCTAATTAGTCCCATTTCCCTGCTCTTTCCCCATATCCTTACAAATCTTTGCTTTTCAAGTATATATCCAATTACTTTTGAAAGTAACTACTGAATCTGCTTCCATCACCCTTTCAGGCAGTGCATTCCAGATCATAACATCCCTCTGTGTAAAAAATCATCTCATTTCTCTCCTCTCGTTCTTCTGCCAATTATCTTAAAGCTGTGTCCTCTGGTTACTGACCCTCCTACCAATGGGAACAGTTTCTCTTTAATTACTCTCTCAAAACTGATCATAATTTTGAACACCTCTATTAAATCTCCCCTTAACTGTCTCTGCTCTAAGGAGGACAATTCCAGCTTCTTCAGTCTCTCCACATAACCGAATTTCCTCATCCCTGGTACCATTCTAGTAAATCTCCTCTGCACCCTTTCCAAGACCTCCGTTATAAGGTGTGGTGCCCAGAAATGGACACAATACACCTGCTGAGGCCTAACCAAAGATTTGTAAAGGTTTAGCATAACTTCCTTGGAAAAGCTGTCGGTCTCAGAAACAGGGTCTTGATTGGCCAGCCAGTGCATGGGTTCCCTTACCGTGCACAGTGAGCCGTCCCTCTACGCGGTCCCTTCCTTTGGAGTTTTTTGCTTCACACTCATAAGTCCCTTCGTCCTCGGGCTGGATGTTTGTTAGCCTCAGGACCGAGTTGAAGGTGAGCAGCTCGGCGTTGCTCGGCAAGCTTCCCTCCACCTTCCGCCACTGGACCTGAGGGAGTGGGCTGAAGCGAGAGAGAACATAAGAACATAAGAATTAGGAGCAGGAGTTGGCCATACAGCCCCTCGAGCCTGCTCCGCCATTCAATGAGATCATGGCTGATCATCAATCTCAACTCCACTTTCCCGCCCGATCCCCATATCCCTTGATTCCCCTAGAGTCCAAAAATCTATCTATCTCAGCCTTGAATATACTCAAAGACTCCGCATTCAGAGCCCTCTGGGGCAGAGAATTCCAAAGATTCACAACCTTCTGAGTGAAGAAATTCCTCCTCATCTCAGTCTTAAATAGCCGACCCCTTATCCTAAGATTATGCCCCCTAGTTCTAGACACTCCAGCCAGGGGAAACAACCTCTCAGCATCTACCCTGTCAATCCCCCTCAGAATCTTGCATGTTTCAATGAGATCGTCTCTCAATCTTCTAAACTCCAGAGAGTATCGGCCCATTCCACACAATCTCTCATCATAGGACAGCCCTTTCATCCCAGGGATCAATCTAGGTAACCTTCCTTGCACCGCCTCTAAGGCAAGTATATCCTTTCTCAGATAAGGAGACCAAAAAGGGAGATAGAAGGAGAGAGAGAGAGGGAGAGAGAGAGCGGGAGAGGAAGAGCGAGAGGGAGGGAGAGAGAGAGGGAGGGAGAGAGGGAGGGAGAGAGAGAGGGAGGGAGAGAGGGAGGGAGAGAGAGAGGGAGGGAGAGAGAGAGGGAGAGAGAAGGAGGGAGAGGGAGGGAGAGAGAGAGGGAGGGAGAGAGAAGGAGGGAGAGGGAGGGAGAGGGAGGGAGAGAGACGGAGAGAGAGACGGAGAGAGAGAGGGAGGGAGAGAGGGAGGGAGAGAGGGAGGGAGAGAGGGAGAAGGAGGGAGAGGGAGGGAGAGAGACGGAGAGAGGGTGGGAGAGGGAGGGAGAGGGAGGTAGAAAGGGAGAAGAAGAGGGAGGGAGAAAGGGAGAGGGAGAGAGCGAGAGAGAGACCATGAGAGCAGGTTTGTGTATGGCAGCGAAAAAACAAAAAGTCAAACCAAGAAAGCCAAGGCCACGTCTGGGCGGTGTCAATCTAAGCTGACCATCAGAGATCGGGCCCAAAAATTAAATGCACGACATATTCCTCAATTTACTGAGACAAATGCAACTCAAGGGAAAGGCTCTCGAGGAGGATTTACTTTTGTCAGATTAAGAATTCCTATGGTCACTGGGCAAGGTGACAATGTGAAAGCATTTATCGCAATTTCCTCTGACTGGGAAGCGCTACTGAGAAAATCGTCACGAACGTATTCACAACACGGCTCCACTTGTCAGCCGGGGGAATATTTGCCCTGCGACACCCTGCCTCTTTTCCCGGGTCAGTCCCTCTTCACCTTTTGCCACACTGACAGGCAACAGCCTCGAATTATTTCTTGACCCCTGTTACGTGCCCCTCATTTTAACATCTCTTCCCGTATTTTAAAATATCTTCTCTGTCCTCGCCATAAATGTGCACAGTTAATTGTTTTAAACATCATAGAATCTTACAGCACAGAAGTCCATTCGGTCCATCGCGCCGGTGACAGCTCTTTGGTAGAGCTATCCAATTAGTCCCACTTCCCTGCTATCTCCCCATAGCCCTGCAAATTTTTCCTTTTCAAGTATTTATCCAGATCCCTTTTGAAAGTTACTATTGAACCTGTTTTCACCAGCCTTTCAGGCAGCGCATTACAGCTCACTGTGTTAAAAAAAATTCTCCTCATCTCTCCTCCGGTTCTTTTATCTTAAATGTGTATTTTCTGGTAACCGAGCCCCCTGCCAGTGGGGACAGTTTCTGCTTATTTACTCTTACCAAAACCCTTCATTAAACTTTTCCACAAAAAAAATTGAAAATATAAACGGCGGATAGCTGAAATAAAACCAGACAAAAACTGAAACAGAGAAAATCCGCCAGCAGGTAAAGAGACAGGGAAATGGTACGAGTATGAAGGATAGTCCCAATGAAAGGCTGCTCCATCCCCAACATCCCTCACAATGTTAACCTGTGCTTCCTCTTTTAGGGGCTGAGCATTTTCAATTATTAAACATAAATTCAGTTGACACATTCGCAAGGCAAACCCAAGTGATCTCGCTCTTGTCATTATTTATCTCATTCTATTTGGCCGATGTGGAGAAACAATTTAATCACGTTCCCTATTTACAGCAGCCAATAGGAAGACCTGTTTTAGCCTCGGTGATCTGGTGCCCGGCCTGATCGAGCCCCGGCATGGTTTACCTTCGGGCGCAGCACTGAGACCTGCGCTTCGGGAGCTGCGACCAGCGCGGATCTCGCACGGTACAACAGCGGCTAGAGGCTGGCAGGTCTGTATCTCTGCTGTTGCGGCCCTTTGCAGAGCTCAAATGTCAGGGCGAAGAGGAGAGTGCGGAAATACATTCCCGAAGCTCACCTCGGAGCGACTGCAAGTGTTCCCAGAATGACTGGTGCTGGAAAGAGACTATATAGCGGGGAAGCGCAGTGCTGATATCACAGGTTCAACTTCCAAATCTGCGCTGCATTAGCTGAACTCAGCCGGGGTGGGAGCTGGGGCTGTATAACTGGTCTCAATACCCCTGTGCTGGGGGGAGAGGGAGGGGTGGGGGAAAAAAATCAGCCAGTGCTCCCACTCCTGATCGCTATCTAGTGCCCAGTGCTGGAAAGGGTGTGGTTATCTCGTGATGACAGGAATAGGCCCATCTGCGATGCCCCCCACAGTTGAGGAGCCTGCCAACATAGATCGGGTGGACTGCGATGGGCTTGTGCATTCCTATGTGCCGACGAGACTTGCGAGGGTCACATCTGAAGAATGGCCCCTTGGGTAAGGTAACGGAGGCAGCGGCCTCCTGTTCATCATCTCCCAGCAAGGAGTCAAGTGTCGAGGAAAGGAGGGGAGAAATATGGAGAAAGACAAACAAAGAGGGTTAAATTATGAGGTCAGGTTACATAAACTTGGCTTGTATTCCCTTGAGTGTAGAAGATTGAGGGGTGATCTGATCGAGGATTTTAAAATGTTTAGAGGATTTGAAGGGCAGATACAGAGAAGCTAGTTCCTCTGATGGGGGAATCCAGAACAAGGGGGCATAATCTTAAAATTCTAGCCAGGCCATTCTGGAAATAAATCAGGAAGCACTTTCTCACAGAAAGACTTGTAGAAATCTGAATTCTCTCCTCCAAAAGGCAGTGGATGCTGGGCCAATTGGAATTTTAAGACCGAGGTAGAGATAGTTATTAGGTAAGGGTATCAAGGGATATGGAGCCAAAGCAGGAAAATGGAGTTGAGGTGCAGATCAGCCATGATTTAATTAAATGGCAGAGCAGGCTCGAGGGGCTGAATGGCCTCCTCCTGTTCCTATGTAAGTCCTATGCTTCATCAATAACTGCTAGTGAGGGAAAAATAACTTACAGCTAGAGAGGACTACTGCACCCTTAAAACTGTAGCTAACTTGCGCCTCATACTTACTTTCCAAGTGCAAAGCATTCAAGAGTTAGATTTTGGCCCATCAGGACTTGGGTGTCGGCGAACTTCACCCTAATGTCGGCAGGATATCTTTTCACCACGCCTGAAATTTAAATCAAACAGTTTAGTACAAGAAAAATTACTCAAGGTTGCTTGAGATCATTTCGTTACAAGTGCTACTTGAGTAAGATGAACAACAGGACAAGTCCGCATAACTGTGAAACCTCACAGGGTGTTTATAATGACTTAACTTTCATTCACCATTTACTGGCAATTGCTACGAAAAGACAATTTGGCCCCCTGATGACTCAGCGAGTTCAGCCAACGAGTAGCTGAGACAAAGCACTGCGAGGGTCCCAGTTTCTATCCCCAGCCTGTGCTGAATGGGCTAGTCCCAACTACAGTAGGGGCTGGCATGACACAACAGATTGCAGTGCCCACTGATTAGTGAGGGCAGGGAATAAAACAAATCACTGGCAGGGTTCCCGCTCCTGACTGTTGCTCAGTGACTCCCTCCGGAAGCTGCGCATCTGCAGGACAACTAGGATTGGAAAGGCTCATCTTGAATAAGGTCTGCCTTATGCCTGGCCAAATCAGGACCTACAAACCTTTCCCATTAAACTGAGCCTCCAAGAATCTGCACTCTTCATGTGACCAGCTTGAGTGTAGAACATGTCCACACTGGTTGGATGGCCAGGCTGTACTGAGTTAGCTGTTCTCAACTGGGGAGACAGTTGGATGCCACAGCTGGTCTCACTGTCCATCGGCTAGGGAGGGGCACTTGCTCCGGGTCGCTGGTCGGTGACCCCTGCCAGACAGTGCCCGTGTGTGAGCGGGTCAGGTGTGGGCAAAGCCGGAGTCTACGATGCCCTCCACATGATCTGCTGTGGACCCATACTTGAAGAGTGGCTACTTGGCTAACGTTCCAAAGAGCGCCACCCCCCCCCACACCCGCCCCGTCACTGGACCGTACCCCTGCGAGAGTCAGAGTCTTCAGGAGAGGATGTGGGCTGGGGGAAAGGGGAGACAACTAGAAAAATGAAGAACTTCCATATTCTGGTCGCAGGACTCCTTCTTGATCCTCCAAGCAAATGTAAGGGAAAATTTTGTGTGGAACTCTGAGCCAGGAGCGCACGTCCCAAAGTTGGGGAGAGCAATCAATGCCCTATAGGAATTTCTTGCCATTATTCTCAACAGATGAGTCTCCATGCAGAAATTCCCGATGTGCATTGTCGGCACATGAAGTTCTGCACCGAGATCATGAATTCCTGCGGTTTACAATACAACTTATAGACTGTGTCCTAAACCATGTGCTTATGGGGTGGTTTGCTTATTAGCTCAAAATTTCTTTGCATTGATAGCCCGAAATAAATCCGATCTGGACACTTAAACGTTTTCTTTCTACCCCCTGGAAAAGGTTCGGAGAGAAGAGCTGCAAAAACCAGAATTCTCACCGTCAGTTTGAGGGATGAGAGGAATGTACTTGCTGAAAACGCTTTTGGAAATCGACGGGCTGGTGACAATGCAGGAGTAATTGCCAATGTCGTTCTCTTCCACTTTCGCAATGTAAAGATTCCCGGTCGTCTGGGAAACAAAATGGCGCCTGCCGGACATGATGAACCTGGGGAACTCGTTGAGTAGCCAGCGATAGGTGAGGTCATCTGTGGGGGAACAAAACAATCCCTGCAGTGAACACAGAGTTCGGTGAAGAATGGAAGTCCCAGTTGAAGCACTCTGCACAGTGAGACAGAATTTTTTTTAAAAGTTTTAGGAACGTTTGTGCTACTGGATGTCAGTTCTGGGCGATCGGAACACTGCTCCACGTTTTGCACCCGATGTCATCATCAGGCAATGCCGGGTCATGTAAAGCAAGGGTTTGGTTCAGGGTACATTTTCCTGTGCTGCGTTCATACAATGAGATACATTCACCACCTTAAACATTCACTCCTTCCAACACTGGCGTACCGTGGCTGCTGTGTGTACCATCTACAAGATGCACTGTAGCAACTCACCAAGGCTTCTTCAGCAGCACCTCCCAAACCCGCGACCTCTACCACCTAGAAGGACAAGGGCAGCAGGCGCATGGGAACACCACCACCAACAAGTTCCCCTCCAAGTCACACACCATCCTGACTTGGAAATATATCGCCGTTCCTTCATCGTTGCTGGGTCAAAATCCTGGAACTCCCTCCCTAACAGCACTGTGGGAGTACCTTCACCACACGGACTGCAGCGGTTCAAGAAGGCGGCTCACCACCACCTTCTTAAGGGCAATTAGGGATGGGCAATAAATGCCGGCCTTGCCAGCAAACCCCACATCCCAGGAACGTATAAAAAAAATTGTAAGTGAGGCATCAAACTCCGTATTTACTCTCTTTCTAGCAAAATCAATGCATTATGATTTTGCCAGAAGTAGTGATTGGAAGAAATCCTTCCATTAGAAAAAGAAAGGCTTGCATTTATATAGTGCCTTTCATGACCTCATGATGTCCCAAAGCCAACAAAGGACTTTTCTGAAGTGTAGCCACTGCAGCGATGCAGGAACTGCAGTTGCCAATTTGTGCACAGCAAGGTCCCACAAACAGCAATGAGGTAAATGACCAGATAGTCTGTTTTACTGATGTTAGTTGGGGGATAAATTTTGGCCAGGACACCGGGGGGAATTCCCCTGCTCTTTTTCAATATAGTGCTGTGGGATCTTTTACGTTCTCGTGTGAGGGCAGACAGGGCCTCAGTTTAACGTCTCATCTGAAGGACGGCACCTCCGGCAGTGCAGCACTCCCTCAGTACTGCACTGGGGTGTCAGCCTAGATTTTGTGCTCCAGTGCATGGCGTGGGACCTGTACCCACAACCTTCTGACTCCGAGGCAAGAGGGCTACCGCTGAGCCACTGGCTGACACCTTACAATGTCAGTGACATCTCTTAACCAGAGGAGGTCTTGATTCCAATTACCTTAATCCCAATCTAAGAGAAGAACCCACTTTTTCATATGTGCAGCAGTTTCACTCACGAGGACTGAAATCCTCGTGACGCGTGAGCGAATCTATCAATTTATCGCCAGTGCTCAGGGTCTCAAGGGAGAGGAAAGGCAATCCCATTCCCCATTCCCACTCCCCAACTTGGGAGGCTCCAATTCAGACTCAGTTCCCAAGAGCAAAATGACAATCTTCTAACTCACTTTGCAGCACAGTCCCGTTTAGGTGCTAAATAGAAGCAGAAAATACTGATAAACTACGGCAAGTCGGGCAACATCTGGAAGAGAAAAGTCAAAGCCTACGCTCCAGAAATGCCCCAATTGAAACGTTAACCCATTGTTCTCTCTTGGCAGCATTAAATTTTGTTTCCTTCCTTCGGCCTAGGCCGGAGGGAGGTGGATGGTCAATGGGACAGACGGAGACAGGAAAGTATCGCTCAGCCTGTAGACCTGGAAATCAGGGATACAGGATCCACAGAACAGGGGTTAACGGTCAAAATTAGGAGCACTTCATTTTAATTGTGTGAAGTGTCACAAACAGTCGAACAACCTTCAGTTTAATTTATTTTCACTATTTATACGCTAATGTGTTTTTGTGATCCACAAAACCAAATTACAAATGAATTAAGAATCAGCCTGGCGTGTGATTCATTTATTCTTTCCTCACACTGCTCAATCAGAGGAGTTAAAACTTCATTGTAATCAGACAGTGAATAGTTTAAGGCTTAAATTATAAAAATACACTGATAATACACCATAAAATACAATTATCTGTAATATATTAGAAGTATTCCAAATAGCACACACTTCCTGTAAGCATAGCACTCCCTTCCTGTCACATTTCAGCGTATCCTCCGAAGCACCAGGAACAATGCCACGGGAGGTCAGCCGTAATATATTAAACTCACGTGGATAGTGTGCACTGCCTGTAAACATCACACTTACTTCCTATAACTTTCCCCATTACATAGGAACAGGGAGTAAGCCATTCAGCCCCTCGAGCCTGTTCCGCCATTCAATGAGGTCATGGCTGCTCTGCGGCCTAACTCCACATACCCGCCTTTGTCCCATGTCCCTTAATACCTTTGGTTAACAAAAATCTATCAATCTCAGATTTAAAATTAACAACTGATCTAGCATCAATTGCCGTTTGCGGGAGAGAGTTCCAAACTTCTACCACCCTTCACTCCTGTAAGGCCTGGCTCTAATTTTTAGACTATGTCCCCTAGTCCTAGAATTCCCAACCAGCGGAAATAGTTTCTCTCCAGCTACCCTATCTGTTCCCCTTAATATCTTGAAAACTTTGATCAAATCACCCCATAACCTTCTAAATTCCAGGGAATACAACCCAGGTTTGTGTAAACTCTCCTCGTAATTTAACCCTTGGAGTCCGGGTATCATTCTGGTAAACCTACACTGCACTCCCTCCAAGGCCAATATATCGGTGGCATAGTGGTTAGCACTGTTGCCTCACAGCGCCAGGGACCCGGGTTCGAATCCGGCCTCGGGTGACTGTCTGTGTGGAGTTTGCACATTCTCCCCGTGTTTGCGTGGGTTTCCTCCGGGTGCTCCGGTTTCCTCCCACAGTCCAAAGATGTGCGGGTTAGGATGATTGGCTATGATAAATTGACCCTTAAGTGTTAGGGGGATTAAATACGTGGGATTACGGGGATAGGGTGGGATATGTCTCGGTGCAGGCTCGATGGGCCGAAATGGCCTCTATCTGCACTGTGGGGTTTCTGTGATCTGTGATCCTTCCTAAGGTGTGGTGCCCAGAACTGCTCACAGTGCTCCAGGTGTGGTCTAACCAGGGCTTTGTATAGCTGCAGCATAACTTCTGCCCCCTTGTATTCTAGTCCTCTAGATATAAAGGCTAGTGTTCCATTAGCCTTTTTTTATTTATCTCTGTACCTGTTCATGACATTTTAATGACCTATGTGCCTGGACCCCCAAGTCTCTTTGGACCTCCATTATTTATAGCTTTTCACCATGTAGAAAGTACTCTGTTCTATCCTTTACAGATTGTTGATCACTGTATCCTCAATGATCGCGAGCAATGCCAAAGGCACATCTGCTAGTACCATAAATACACACTGAGAACTGTGGAGGGGGGGGAAATGTATTACCTATTTGCTTTATCTCCAACTCCTTTAACTCCCAAAATAAGTTTTAGGTTTGTAGAGCACTTTAAAATTCAGGAATCCTGTTCCTAAATCAGGTCAGCAGGACAGGACTGAAATTCACCCACAGAAACCAGGGCAGTTGAGAGGTACGAGCATAGCGTTTTGGAGGTATTCCGCAGTGAGATGGGCTGGCCATCAAGTGTCTGCATCGTCCAGCTTGTTCATGCCAGGATATGTAAGTTGGGAATGATTATTTGGGGTTTCTCTGTTGGGGGAGGGGTAGCGCTGTCCACCTCTGTCAATTCTATTCTTATTTCGAATTACACTAATTATCGGTTAATGGGGCTTCTCAAAGAAAACTAGGAAGAATCCTACATTAAGGCTAAGTAATAGAATCCTCTGTGTACTGAACAATAAAGAGGTGGCTGGTAACTTCTCGATAGAGAATCTAGGTTCAGTTCAATGATGAGCAACTACTTTGGGAAGACTGCAAGGGGAAATTACACAGTTGGAAATGAGAAAACAGCAAGTCAAGTAAAGGAACAGAAAGGGGAAAGAGGCAAAGACAATCACCCAGTGTGAAAAAGACGTGTGGATACCTGATCGTGCCCTCCTCATGGGGCGGGTGGGCATGCCCCCTGTTGGGAGCTCAGCAGTGTCTCACTGACAGAGAGTCATGCTGAATATTTACTGGTATCTCGGATAGGAAGCAATAGCAATCAGGAAAAGGAGGAAAGTCCACACACTAATCCAGCCAGAGTACTAATCCATCGCCCGCTTTACACTATCTAAGCTGTCATACTTGCTGACTCGTTCATCACCTATTAAGCAGTTGCGGTCAGCCCCAACTCTGAATGCTTGGAATTTAGCAGAAACATTAACGCATCACCCATGTCCAGGCAGGTTTTATATTCTCTAACCCTCTGCTGAAGGCCCAGCTTGTGGGGATCTGCATTTACAGGACTCGGACATTTCGAGCAGATTTGATAAAATATTGACACAATCACCCAGGTCAAATATTATTCTTGAATCCACAGATAGCATAAGAGATGTGAAAGAAATCCCTTGCATGGTTCCAGAAATCCGTAGGTTGTTTCCCACGTAGTGACTGTTAACAGCCACAAGGTGGGGAGAGATATGCATGCATAAAAATGTTTCTCATCGACACAACCGACTCAAATAAGGACAGTTAAAGCCCTGAAGGGAGTTGGCTTAAGACAGCTCCATTCCACTTCCAGCAGGTTGATGGAATTGTTGGTGTCTTGGCAGCTGCTTTTCCATATATTGTAAATAAAGTGTTCATTTAAAATGCAGATTCCGATCTCTCATTCATGGACAGAACCAGAGAGTTTAACCAGGGAGATTCCTGCCAAACTATAGAACATCCGATCATATCTTCACCCTACAGACCCTAATTGACAAACACGTTCACCATAACAAAAGCAAAATCTACGCATGCTTTGTAGATTTCCAGAAGGCTTTCGACTCCATCTGGCATGACGGTTTATTCCTGAAACTTATCGAAAGCGGGGTAGGAGGGAAAACATATGATGTAATTAAATCAATGTATACAAACGACAAATGTGCAGTTAAAATTGGAGACAAACAAACAAAATACTTCCCACAGGGGCGGGGGGTGACGCAGGGCTCGCCAATCTCACCGACACTCTTTAATATCTACATAAATGGATTGGCAAAACTACTTGAACAATCTACAGCACCCGGCCTCACCCTATATGAATCCAAGGTTAAATTCCTCCTCTATGCAGACGACCTGGTTCTGCTGTCACCAACTAAAGAAGGTCTACAGCAGAACCTGGACCTGCTGGAGTCGTACTGCCAGACTTGGGCCCTGACAATAAATCCCCAAAAAACCAAAGTCCTTGTGTTCCAGCAAAGATCCAAACATCAGGGACCCAAAATAAATTTCACAGTAGGAACAACCAAAATTGAACAAACCACTAACTACACATACTTGGGCTTAAAAATCAGTTCTACAGGAAACTTCAAACTGGCTGTGAATGAACTGAAAGAGAAAGCAAGAAGGGCTTTCTATGCCATCAAAAAATCAATCCAAATAGAAATCCCAATTAGCATTTGGCTCAAAATTTTCAAATCAGCAATTGAACCAATTGCACTCTATGGCAGTGAGGTATGGGGACCGCTAACTCAACAAGAATTCGCAAAATGGGACAAACACCCAATTGAGATCCTACATGCAGAATTCTGTAAAAGTATCCTCCGGACTCAAAGGAAAACAGTAAACAATGCATGCAGGGCGGAACTAGGCCAATATCCATTAATAATCACTATCCAAAAAAGAGCCACCAAATTTTGGAATCACCTACAAATGAGCAACCCCCCAATGCTATCACTACGGCGCCCTGAAATACCAAGAGCTGACCATAAAGAAGAATACCCTCAGTCAACTAGTCCTGGGACTCAGTGAAGTAACTACTAACAATACTAACAATAACCAGCCCCAGGACAGTGACAGGGTAACACAAAGAATTCGACCCAACACAATCGTCGCTAAGCAAAAGGAAAAATATCTGACATATTGGGCAGAAACAACAAAAACCCAAAGCAAACTCAATTGCTACTTGGCCCTAAACAGACAATACAACATAGCTGATTACCTGACCATAGTAAAGGATAACAAACTGAGAAGAACCTTGACAAGGTACAGACTTAGCGAACATAGCCTAGCGATCGAAAAAGGCAGACACAGGCAGACCAGGCTGCCAAGAGAAGACAGGATATGCTCTCACTGCAGTCAGGGAGTAGTGGAGACAGAGATGCACTTCCTCACAGCCTGTGGAAAATATCAGGACATCAGGGAGAATTTCTACCAAAAATTCTCATAAATATGCCCTGAATTCAGAAATCTGAATGACAACCAAAAACTCCCATTCCTACTGGGAGAGGAGAGAAGCTGTGTAACACTGGCAGCACACTATGTTACAGCTTGCCATGAACAGAGGACAACCAGTAAACTAAGAAAAGAATATATATAAACAATGCGAATGTATATTTATACACTCAGGGATATACCTGTTTATACACTGTATGAATAGAACTGCGTTTATGTGCTCAACCATAAATGTATTTTGATGCTTTGGCAACATAAGATGTAACTTATCATGCCAATAAAGCGATTTGAATTGTGAATTGTGAATTGTACTCATTCACTTAGTTAAGTTTAACTTGTGCTGTATGTGAGGATGTGGGGGTAGAAGAGCCCATGGGACTGTGGCCCCTGATGTTTGACAAGCTCTGGGCAAATCCCAGCCCTTTTGTTACAGGTTAGTTGGTCAGGGAAGATAATCTGCTACCAGAAGGGAAGGGAGAGCGTTATTCTCTCTGAGGTGACTGAAGATGGAGGACATCAAAAGAAAAAAACATGACCTCATCCACAAGCACACAAAAGAGGGATTTCAGTTGGTTGAGCGCCAGAGATTCAGAGTTTGATTGCCAGCAGGCTTCATGCAGCCTTTCATCTTTATGACATTAATGAAATGAGTGCCATCCCTTAGGACATGGACAGAAAACAGGAGCCTGCAGGGACGGAGCAGTGGATGTTGCACTGCATCTCTTGACTGCTGGGCGATAAAATGGGGATTAGTTCTGTTCGGTGCCTAATGGAGACCAGCCTCGACAGCCAATCTCTCCCTCTGTTCTTCCCCTCCCTCTCTATCTGAGCTACTCTCTCTCCCTCCTGTTCTTCCCCTCCCTCTCTATCTGAGCTACTCTCTCTCCCTCCTGCTCTTCCTCTCTCTCTATCTGAGCTACTCTCTCTCCCCCTCTCTCTCTATCTGAGCTACTCTCTCTCCCTCCTGTTCTTCCCCTCCCTCTCTATCTGAGCTACTCTCTCTCCCTCCTGCTCTTCCCCTCTCTCTCTATCTGAGCTACTCTCTCTCTCTCTCTCCTGCTCTTCCCCTCCCTCTCTATCTGAGCTACTCTCTCTCCCTCCTGCTCTCCCCCTCCCTCTCTATCTGAGCTACTCTCTCTCTCGCCTGCTCTTCCTCTCTCTCTCTATCTGAGCTACTATCTCTCTCCTGCTCTCTCCCTCTCTCTCTCTCCGAGCTACTCTCTCTCTCTCCTGCTCTCTCCCTCTCTCTCTATCTGAGCTACTCTCTCTCTCTCTCCTGCTCTTCCCCTCTCTCTCTATCCGAGCTACTCTCTCTCTCTCTCCTGCTCTCACCCTCTCTCTCTATCTGAGCTACTCTCTCTCTCCTGCTCTCTCCCTCTCTCTCTATCTGAGCTACTCTCTCTCTCTCCTGCTCTCCCCCTCCCTCTCTATCTGAGCTACTCTCTCTCTCTCCTGCTCTTCCCCTCCTCTCTATCTGAGCTACTCTCTCTCTCTCCTGTTCTTCCCCTCCCTCTCTATCTGAGCTACTCTCTCTCCTCCTGCTCTTCCCCTCCCTCTCTATCTGAGCTACTCTCTCTCCCTCCTGTTCTTCCCCTCTCTCTCTATCTGAGCTACTCTCTCTCTCTCCTGTTCTTCCCCTCCCTCTCTATCTGAGCTACTCTCTCTCTCCTGCTCTCCCTCTCTCTCTCTATCTGAGCTACTCTCTCTCTCCTGCTCTCCCCTCCCTCTCTATCTGAGCTACTCTCTCTCTCTCCTGCTCTTCCCCTCTCTCTCTATCTGAGCTACTCTCTCTCTCTCCTGCTCTTCCCCTCCCTCTCTATCTGAGCTACTCTCTCTCTCTCCTGCTCTTCCCCTCTCTCTCTATCTGAGCTACTCTCTCTCTCTCCTGCTCTTCCCCTCTCTATCTGAGCTACTCTCTCTCCTGCTCTCCCTCTCTCTCTCTATCTGAGCTACTCGCTCTCTCTCCTGCTCTTCCCCTCTCTCTCTATCTGAGCTACTCTCTCTCTCTCCCGCTCTCCCCTCTCTCTCTCTATCTGAGCTATTCTCTCTCTCTCCTGCTCTCCCCCTCCCTCTCTATCTGAGCTACTCTCTCTCTCCTGCTCTCCCTCTCTCTCTCTATCTGAGCTACTCTCTCTCCTGCTCTCCCCCTCTCTCTCTATCTGAGCTACTCTCTCTCTCTCCTGCTCTCCCTCCCTCTCTATCTGAGCTACTCAGTTCAGTTCAGTTCAGTTCAGTTCAAATGCTTTATTGGCATGAAAGTTTACAGAGAACCATATTGCCAAAGCTTACATTGCAAAAAGGTACAGTTTTCCAACATTCTGTAGGTGTCAATCGATTTGACATTTGTTGGGTATATACAATATTACTTTTAAACAATATTAATTTTAAACAGTCTTTCTACTTCATTTGGTACGTTCAATATTAATTTTAAACAGTCTTACTTTTAAACAGTCCTCAGGTTGTGACATGTTGTTACATATTTAGCCCCAAGGTATGGTCTGTCTCCTTCTCCTAGGACTAATCTCAATTTTGACAGATCATCCAATTCCTTGAAATCTGGGGTTGTTTGGCTTAGCTTGTTGAATAATATGTTTCTTGATGTGTTGAATTTTTCGCATTTTAGGAGGAAATGCATTTCTGTTTCAACCTCGCCAGCCAGACATTGATCGCATATTCTATTCTCTCTAGGCTGCCAGGATTTCTTGTATCTGCCTTTTTCAATTTCCAGTTGGTGGTCGCTTAGTCTGTACCTGGTGAGGGTCTGTCTCTGTTTTGTGTCTCTGATGGTCGTGAGGTAGTCTGCCAGTTTATATTCTCTTTTTAGGGCCCGGTAACATTCTAATCTGCTTTGGCTTTCGGTTATTTTGTTCCAATGTTCCAGGTAGGTTTCTTTGCATTTTTTAATGATTTGGTTCACTCGGATTGGTGTTTGGACGGCTGTGTTGGTCTGGGGCTGGTCAGGGTCCGGCTGAGTACTTAATTTCAGTAGCAGCTGACTCAGGGGACTCTTTTCTGGGTTTAGCTCTTGGGTCTGAAAGGCTTTGAAATGAAGGGTGTCTGGGGAGCTAGATTTGAGGTGATTTAGGAAGTTTAGTGCTCGTTTTTGGATGTTTATTATCAGTGGGTATCTGCCTAGTTCGGCTCTGCATGCATTTGTTGGCGTTTTTCTTTGGGTGCGAAGGATGCTTCGGCAGAATTCTGCATGTAGGGCTTCTATTGTGTGTTTTTCCCATTTAGTGTAGCTTTGGTGATTTAGCGGGCCCCATACTTCACTACCGTACAGTGCAATGGGCAGGATTATGCTGTCAAAAATTTTGAGCCAGATTTTGATTGGGATTTGGATGTTGTAGAATTTTCTTTTTATTGCATATAGGGCTCTTCGGGCTTTTTCTTTTAGTGCATTCACTGCTATGCTGAAGCTCCCTGATGCTGTAATAGTTAGACCAAGGTAGGTGTAGCTCATAGTGTGTCCTATAGTGGTATCACTGAGGGTAAACTGGTATTTGTTTTCCTGACATCTGGGTCTTTTCTGAAAAATCATGATGTTGGTTTTCTTTAGATTTACTGTTAGAGCCCAATTTTGGCAGTATTTGTCGAGTAGGTCTAGTTGTTGCTGTAATCCCTGTTCTGTGGGAGACAGCAGAACCAGGTCGTCCGCATAGAACAGGGACTTCACTTCTCCATCCAGGAGACGGAGACCTGGTGACTCGCTTTGCTCCAGCATGTCTGCTAATTCATTTATGTATATGTTGAACAGGGTCGGGCTCAAATTGCAGCCCTGCCGGACGCCTCTTCTCTGGGTGAAGAAATCGGTGCGTTTGTCTCCAATTTTGACCCCGCATTTGTTTTTCAGATACATTGATTTAATAAGGTCATAGACTTTGCCCCCTATTCCACACTGAAGAAGTTTATAATAGAGCCCTTCGTGCCATATAGAGTCAAAGGCTTTCTTGAAGTCGATGAAACAGGCGAATATTTTCCCATTTTTTGTTTGGTGTTTATGTTTTTCAATGAGGGTGTGAAGGGTATAGATATGGTCGGCGGTGCGGTGTTTTGGAAGAAAGCCTATTTGGTTTTTTCTGAGGATATTATGTTTGTTAAGAAAATCAAGTAATCTACTATTTAGAATACTGCAGAATAACTTCCCTAGACAACTGTTGACACAGATGCCGCGGTAGTTATTTGGGTCTGATTTGTTTCCACTTTTATATATGGGGGAGATTAGTCCTTGGCACCAGATATCGGGAAAACAGCCTGAGCGTAATATGATGTTGAATAGTTTGAGTATCGCACCCTGCATCTCCATATTGCTGAACTTTAGCATTTCATTTTTGATGTTGTCTGGGCCACAGGCTTTCTTTAGGTGGAGAGATTTTGTTTTTGTGGCCAGTTCTTTCCGTGTGATTGGGGAGTCTAGAGGGTTTTGGTTGTCTTTAATTGTTGCTTCTAATGTGTGGAGTTTTTCTGTGACCTGATGTTGACTTGTGTTTGTTTTGTTTTTTGGGATGTCTTTGTAGAGGTTTTCAAAATGTGTTCTCCAGATGTCGCCATCTTGGATTGGTAATGCTTGCAATTGTGTTGTACTCAGGTTATTCCACATTTCCCAGAATTGTTTTGGATTGGTGGAGTTTTCAATTTCTTCGAGTATTTTGTGGGTATAGTTTTGTGTTTTGTTCCTAATGGTGTGTTTATATCTTTTGAGGGTTTCGTTGTATCTAGTACGTAGGTCCGGGTTGTTTGGTTGCCGATGCTTTTGGTTTGATATTTTTCTCAGGTCTTTTCTGGCATTTTTGCATTCGTGGTCAAACCATTTCATATTTTTATTTTGTCTTTTGTGATGCTTCCTCTTCTGTTTCACGAGGTCGGCTTTTACAGCTGCCTCATGGAAGATCATATTTATATCCTCTATGGCCGTGTTTACACCATCTCTGGTGATCTCATATAGATTTTCTTTAAATTTTGAAATTTTACTTGTGAGATCAGGTGAATTTAGTGCTGTGATGAATTTATCTCCACTGTCTGGGGCCCATCTGTATGTCTGGTTTATTTTATGTAGCTTACTGTGTTCTTTTTTTGTGTCTGTAGTTTGGGCAGAAAGTTTAAGGTACACATTTATTTGGTTATGGTCTGAGAGGGGGGATTGCTGCCTGACAGTGAATGCGTTGATATCGCAGGGGTCCAGGTCAGTGATTGTATAGTCCACCACACTAGACCCAAGAGTTGAGGAGTATGTGAGTCTCCCTAGGGAGTCCCCTCTGAACCTACCATTAACTATGTACAGGCCTAAGGCTCGGCAGAGTTGCACTACCTCCCTACCGCTTTTATTTATTTCACGATCAAGGTTGTTCCGATTTGCGATGGCTGGTGTGACATCTAAAGGGGTCTGGCCAAACACATGGTTGTTTCCCTGTGGGTCTATGAAGTCAGGTTCACAACCAGTCCTTGCATTTAGGTCCCCACATATTATCACCTTTCCTTGGGCCTGGAAATGGCTGATTTCCATGTGGAGAGTATCAAATAACTCCTCTTCGAAATATGGCGAATCTATTGGAGGTATGTAGATCGCACATAAGTAAACATCTTTTTTTGCTATTCCTATATTTTTATCTAGTTTTAGCCATACGTGTGATTTCCCCTGTTTTACCGGTGAGATGTGTTTGTCCAGTTCTCCCTTATACCACACCAATATTCCCCCGGAGGTTCTGCCCTTGCGTGTTTTAGTGTTCTTTACTGAGGGCACAATGATTTCATGGTACATTGGAGGACAGTGGGTCGGCATGTCCTTTTGGCACCATGTTTCTGTTAACACAATTATATCAATGTCTTTTATAGCTTTTAGGAATTCAGGGTCTGTACTCTTCATCCCAAAAGTTGAGGAGCGGAGGCCCTGGATATTCCAGCAGCTTATGTGGAAAGAACGCATTTATATAGTTCAATAAAACGAAATAAAATGGACCTATTTTGTGGGATGAGTGTGGAAACACTATTTTCTATAATGCTAAGTGATGATTTAGTATAAATTTCATGAGGCATGCACATATATCTATCTAATAATAGTAATAATACTGATAAGATAACAATAATGATAATGATAAATAACAATATTAATAATTTCTCCGGCTTTCTATCAGGCTGTTCAGCATCGTCATGATCTTTCTCAGTTCTTGGTCTACAGTCTGTGGTCTAGAGGGGGGTCTTGGGTCAGGTATAAAAGCACGGTTCTGTTGTCGGTTTTGTAAAGGGGGGTGGGGGACATTGGTGGTCCTGTTTGGGCTCCCAATGGTAGGGGGGGTGGGAGGGCTGCGTCTTTTGGCAGTGTTTATGAGGTTTCTTGCGAAGACCCACATCCGCTGTTTGAGTAGATGTATTTCGTCATAGAGGTCCCTTGTGTTGATGTTTGGATGATGGGCCAGGGAGACGTTGGGGAGGACAGAACATCTCGTGTCGATCTCCCTGTTGGTGTTGTGGATTATATAGGCTGGGGTGTCCTTTCTGGGCAGTAGTGTGGAGATCACGATCCGCGCCTCGGGGAATTCCCTGCTGGCCTTTTCTGCCATCCTGCTCACCGCCCAAGCCGTGTTTTCCTGTAGGGTGCGTAGGTCGTTCGTGCCTGTGTGGATCACAATCCATTTGGGGCTTCCAAGGGATTCTTTGTTCAGGATCTTCATTGCTTGGCCTGTGTTGCTGCACCATTTTTTCAGGACTTGATGGTCTGGGAACAGCCTCTGAGGGTCCAGAAACTTTCCGTTGGAGTCGGTCAGCAGGACCGCCTGAGGGGCTGGTTTTTCAGACTGGGTAACAGTAGTCTGGGTAGGACTCGCCTGGTGGCTGGTTGTTGGCTGGGTTTCTGGGATATGTTGTGTGGCAGGAGCGGGGTTTGGGGCTTTCGGTGTGTCCTCGTTTAGGGGGGTATCTGTCGGTTTTTGTGTTCCTGTGTGTGAGGACTGGGTATCAGTAGTCTGGGCATGACTCGACTGAGGGCTGGTTGGAGCAGGGTTTGTGGCTTTCGGTGTGTCTTCGTGTGGGGTGGCATCCGGCGGGTTCTGTGTCCTTGTGTGTGTTGTTTTTGTGTCCTCAGGTTTTTGGACCTTAAGAGGTTTGTGTTGCCTGCTGAGCCTTTCTACGGTCTCCTTCATTTTGTTTAGTTGAGTACGGAGTTCTTTGATCTCATTTCTTTGCTCCTCTATGGTCTTTCTCAGCTTGTGGATGGTGGACTCGTGTTCCGTTTTTAGCTGTTTGAGTTCCTCCTTCAGATTCTTGGCCAGTGTTTCTCTGTATTCGTTGAAATCAAGTTCTAGTTTGGCCAGATTCTCTTTCATCATTTTGTTTTCGTTGAGAGGTGTGGGGGGGGTGGAGATGTACAGGGAGGTGTTTTCCTCTGCTGGTCTCTCTTCTTCTTCCTCCACTTGGCTCTCCTCATCCTCTGTTCGATTCTCTTTTGCTTCCTGTCCATTGGTCCTCTTTGTGTCTGTCTTAGTTTTCAACTGGGGGAATTCCTTTTCGAAGGTGTCCAGATTTTCCACATTCCCCTGTATCATGATCTTTCTATTTTTGTTGTAGTAGCTTATGGTTAGCAGGGGGTCATCTTTATCTAGGTTTCCATCTTTACATATTTTCAGTCTGCCTCCACTGCCAATACCTTCACTGGAGACGTATGTGTAGTGTTTTTGTAAAGTCTCCTTCCAGGAGGTGACGTATTCGGTGTAGAATATGAGGTTGTTCTTCAGCTTAGTCCCTTTGTGTGTGGTATAGTCCACGTAGAGGATTTCTGGGTTATTTTTTAGTGTTGTGTACTTGTATTTTTCCTTTGCTTTATTTTTTGTGCATTGCTCAGGATATATCATTTCCCTGCTCATTGTAGTCGTTTGTTTTTTGTCTCAGATAGATAACTTTTTTTTTCCTCTCTTTTTTGTGTCTTGTTCCACCTTAGCCCACTTTTAGGTCCAAAATTGGGAGTTTTTCAGGGGTTCATCTTTGATATAGCTGCTCTTAAAGGTTTATCTTTCTCTTTTTCTCACAGGCTCTTGGTTCGGGTAGTTTATCGTTTCTCTCGGGTTTCTGTTCCTTTTCCTCGCGGGTTTGTTCTTTTTTCAGGTTTTTTTTTTTTTTCCAGCTAAATTTAAATAAAATTAAACTTTTTCCGAACTAACTTTAACTAAAATGAAACTTAGGTAGAGTTAGGTAAAACTTATTTCTCCGGCTTTTTCTCTCCAGCTGGTGTTTCCTCTCCTCTCTCTCTCTCTCTCTAGGTGCAGTTACCTCTCTTTGCTCCTTTTCTCCTTTCAGCCGTTTCCCTTCGTTCAAATTTCGCGCTCTCAGCTCTCAGCTCCCAACGCTCTCTCCGGGCTTCTGCCCTGGCCCCAGCCCCTCGGCTCGGCTGTGCTGTCCCGGCCCGGTGTTTGTCCGAGTTTCTCCGACCCCGGAGTTTCTCGGGTTTCAGGCCCCGGGCTTGCTCGCTCTCCAGGCCCGACCCGATCCGGCACCCCTACCTCTCCACTCGCCTCTTTGACTGGCTCGGGCCGCTCCTCCCGGTCTGGGTCTTCTCCTGTTGCTGCTCGCTCTCCTTCTCTCCGGTGCCTCGCTCGGCCCGGTTCCTCGGGCCTTTCTCCGGCTTCAGGCTCCGTGCTCCGGTTGCTGCTCGGGCTCTGCTCTCTCTCTCTCCCTGTTTTGGAGTTCTCTCTCTCTGTTCCCGGTTTCTCTCTCTCTCTCCTGCTCTCCCTCTCTCTCTATCTGAGCTACTCTCTCTCTCCTGCTCTTCCCCTTCCCTCTCTATCTGAGCTACTCTCTCTCTCTCCTGCTCTCCCTCTCTCTCTCTATCTGAGCTACTCTCTCTCTCTCCTGCTCTCCCTCTCTCTCTCTATCTGAGCTACTCTCTCTCTCTCCTGCTCTTCCCCTTCCCTCTCTATCTCTCTCGTGTACAATCAGGTAAGCCGATTCCGTCCCATTCAATAATATCTTAATGCAATGAACGCAGCCCAGAATTCCAAGTACTGGTTTTCAAACATCTCAAACGTGTTTAAAATAAACCTCTAAAGTATTTATTGCATATTGTTCTTTATTTGACTCTTTCCATTTTGTTCAGGGATTGTCCCACCAGGTCCTTCAGCTGAGAAGCCAAATGGGCATCTTACCCCATTC